>NW_025963788.1:600000-962500 GCF_023055435.1 Haliotis rufescens
CATCAACCCCAGCCTTCAGCAACATATCGACACACTTTGTAGATCCCCGTCCTGCTGCTGCTGCATTATGAAGTGGTGTGTCACCTGCATTATTCTGTACATTCACATCAGCCCCAGCCTTCAGCAACATATCAACACACTCTGTAGATCCCCACAATGAAGCTGCTGCTTTATGAAGTGGTGTGTCACCTGCATTATTCTGTACCTTCACATCAGCCCCAGCCTTCAGCAACATATCAACACACTCTGTAGATCCCCACAATGAAGCTGCTGCTGCATTATGAAGTGGTGTGTCACCTGCATTATTCTGTACCTTCACATCAGCCCCAGCCTTCAGCAACATATCAACACATTCAGTAGATCCCCACAATGAAGCTGCTGCTCTATGAAGTGGTGTGTCACCTGTATTATTCTGTACATTCACATCAGCCCCAGCCTTCAGCAACATATCAACATACCCTGTAGATCCCCGTCCTGCTGCTGTATGAAGTGGTGTGTCACCTGTATTATTCTGTACCTTCACATCAGCCCCAGCCTTCAGCAACATATCAACACACTCTGTAGATCCCCGTCCTGCTGCTGTATGAAGTGGTGTGTCACCTGTATTATTCTGTACCTTCACATCAGCACCAGCCTTCAGCAACATATCAACACACTCTGTAGATCCCTGTCCTGCTGCTGTATGAAGTGGTGTGTCACCTGCATTATTCTGTACATTCACATCAGCCCCAGCCTTCAGCAACATATCAACATACCCTGTAGATCCCCGTATTGCTGCTGTGTGAAGTGGTGTGTCACCTGTATTATTCTGTACATTCACATCAGCCCCAGCCTTCAGCAACATATCAACACACTTTGTAGACGTCCACGTTGCTGCTGTGTGAAGTGGTGTGTCACCTGTAACATTTGAACAATGGTTCACACTTGCTCCTTTCCCTAGTAAAAACAAGACAACCTTAGGATTGTATCGAAATGAGCTGTGAAGAAGAGTATATCCGTCAGATGACGCCATGTTAACAGTAGCACCCAGGTCAAACAACGTACTGATAATGCTTAAGTCCCCAGCCTCACAAGCATTAAACACAGCATCACTGTCGACCTGTGCTCTTCTGTCTAAGAATAACTGCACCATGTCCATGTTGAGGCCCTTACAAGCACATCTAAGACCTTCCTGGTTGTCTACTTCACATCCTCTTCTCACCAGCAGTTGCACCACCTCTACGTGGCCACGTTCTATGGCACGGTATAGAGGGAGGTTGTTAACATATAATTTATGCCCACTGTAAAAGCTGGCTTTGTCTGATGGCATATAATGCTTGTTAACATCCACGCCCATGTTTATCGTAGAT
Organism: Haliotis rufescens; assembly: GCF_023055435.1. Classification (NCBI taxonomy): domain Eukaryota; kingdom Metazoa; phylum Mollusca; class Gastropoda; order Lepetellida; family Haliotidae; genus Haliotis; species Haliotis rufescens. The sequence goes on from NW_025963788.1 coordinate 601,350, forward strand.
TCCACAGCTGATGTAAGGCCATATTGGCAAAGGTAATGAAAGACAGTTTGACCTAGGTGGTCTCTTGCATACATATCAGGGGCAAGGGACAGAATGTGATTAACAAACTCACTGTCCCGTGTTTGTGCTGCTAACATAAGTGGAGTTTGCCTCTCCCAACCATATCTACCATTAATGTCAAGCTTCATGTGCTCACTGATATAGGTCAGTACACTACAAGCAGCATTCATGCACACTCCATGTAAAATGTCCCTTATTTCACTCTGGTTGAATGATACGTTTTCTTTCTCCATAATGAATTTGATGAGATGAAATGACTTGTTGCTAGGAAGTAATTCACATAATGACTGTTCTGAAGACTTATCATTTAGTTTCAGAATATCGGGAACAGACATGTGACCTTGTTTCTTCACGCAGCCCATCAGCACCTCAACGAACTCTGCTATACAACATGCCTGGTGTGATAAAACATGCAACAAATTGCTCCTTTCAATTTCAGTTGCAAATCTTCTTGCTAAATCTCCAGCACAGGTCCACGGGATGTTTGCAACAAGATCTGTCTCACCAGCAACGTTTTCCCCTGAATTTGAGGACGGTTTAAGACAAATTCGCTGATGGATGAATGTCAAACTACAATTCTTGATGACAAACAATGTTTGTTTTGTACTGAGAATAAAAGCAACACTGTCGTATACAGATGGATGATTAAACACGTATGTGCCATCTTCTTTCTTGAGATAAGAACCAACCAAATCATCAGCAGCTGTTATGCATTTATACCCATAGATAACATCCTCCTCCAACTCTTGTCCACTAATCTTCCCATCTCTTTTAATCATAGCCATGAACAGTGAACGCTTTATCTCATCCTGAAGAAACTTTTCCATGGTGTTCATGAGGAATTTAAGAGGTGATTGAAAGAAAGCCACCGCTTGATCTTGAGTCTGACCATGTTCATATTCTGTGACAAACATTTTACAGACATGGGGAAAGCCGTGTGGACAGTCAGCCTGACATATCCGAGACACAGTTGGCTCATCAAAGTCTATGTGTTTTGTTTTGGCATGAACATGCCATATCTTCTTGCGCTCATCTATGTCTCTCTGTGAAGTGACTTCAACGACGTATTGGGGACTGGATATGTAATCTGCCAGCCTTCCTAAATCTGGCAATGCGGATTTCAGCACATAATCCCGGCCAACGAGAATACTGATAGCTTTGCCTTTGTTTGGTCCTGTTCTTTTTACATGTGTTTGTTCATCTTTAGTTCTCTCTAAAGATGTTGGAATTTCAGCGGACTTGTCTCTCGGCTTTTGTTCAGTATATGTGTCAGAATTGTTCACATCCACAAAAGGTTGTAGACTTGGTCTCCACTTGGCCCACTCTGCTGCATCAAATTCCAGATCACCGAATATGTCATCTAACATAATGACAGGATCAGCACAGGCAGTTATTACCTCATTGAACTCTTCTGGTGACACCACCTGATAAACTTGTTTCCCGTGAAGGTGCTGATCTTTGAGGGTCATGTAGGCTATTGTAGACTTCCCCTCTCCTGGTCTTCCCTTGATTGTTACCCATGTTGCTCCTCTGTCCAGCTTGTCTGTCACCTTCTGCAGGGCTGCTGTATCCACCATGTCTTCAGTCAACGACTGTATCCTGGATTCCGTTCTTTCTGTGGAAATAAGACAAATTAGATTTATACTGATATGTATGTACTGCCACTGCACTATAGCTCACAGATAAAAATGATGAAAATGTCAGCATTCGTATAAACAAAAATTATACATATACACTGAAAACTAAAACGTAATACTAACTTCTAATTATTTGAACAAAATATGATGTCCTTTACCATAAAAAGAAGCACGCCAAAGTTTAAGAGGAGACGTTTACAGAGCAAAATATGCATTTTGAGAAAATATAACGGTTATGACAAAGACAAAAAGTAAAAACAATGCAGAAAAGCGACCTGAACTGGAGTCTCACAATGTACAAGTACCAAATTTTACCATTACATTTTGTACAAATGAGTTCCTCAAGTGGCAATAAATATAATTTTAAATATGTGCCTTGCTATTCATATTGATATTATTTTATTTAAATGACCAAGTAATGGTTGTGACTTAAAACTCTTGACTAAATTCATGTGCAATCGCTGTTGGGAACAAGCAAGTGACGTTTCCAATTCACTAGATTCACCAGAAGTAGCTAATGCACCTAATCGCATATAAACACGGACCATTAAAATGGCCTAAGCTATTTCAAGTAGATCCTGGTCATGAGTTCATGGGATAAGTAACTTAAATGTCAACAAAACAAGATGTGGAAATTAGGTGTGGTGAAAAAGAGGCCCACCGCAGTCAAGCTATCGTCAAAAGATTTAACCGAACATTAGCGGAACATTTGTTTGGCTATCAGTACGAAATTGAAATGGAATCGGATCGATTAAGATCAACCGAATTGGTGACATGATTATCAGCTGTTGTATCAGCACTGAATAACGAAGTAACAAGATAAATCGGGAAGAAACCATCCGATTAGAATGAAATCTGTGACTTCTGAAGCTTCAGCACCGAGAAGAGGCAAAGAACAAAAACTTCCAGATAGCGTAAGTGTAAGATATTTATACCAGCCCGGTGAACACAAAGGAGGCCAACGTCGTGCAACCGATCCGATTTGGTCCCTTAAGACCTATAACATTAGTTGATTGGTTACAAAAGAAGGAGAGCCTATTCTTTATTATCTTAAAGATGGTCTGGGCAGGGCATTTGTACGAGAAGAGTTGCTCATAGTTGCCAACGATACAGTATTACCACCATAACCATAAGCATAGGTAGTTACACCATCCTTATCAATCCATCTCTTTGTATCTAAGGGGGATAATGATGTCATTCTTAATCCATATATCCCATGATTGTAACTTCTTAAAGAGTTCATCTCGTGTTTGAATGTTCTACCATTGAATAATGCTTCTTTATACTGTTCGTGTTTGATATGCTTTTTTACCACATACTTCTTAACACCCTTAGCTTTTCTTATCTCTCCATTATCGGACTTCCTTATAGAATACATCTAAGGTCTTAATCCGACATACTCCGCTATAGGAGTCCCAGCACATTCATCCTTCATCTTACCTTATACCTTTTTATTTACTACACTGTGCAGTGGGTTATCGTTTGGGTAATTGCTCGTGTCGTACATATATATTTTTTTTCTGCCATATCTTTATATACATTCTTGGTTTGTATTTCCATCAACAAAGAATCTGTGTCGGTTTATAACACCTCGCATATATCGCCATATTTTTAAGTACAGATCGTGATAATCACCTAAATTATTACAACCTAATTTATCCAACACCATCAGAGCGTGTTCATAATCAGCATCGGTTATTTTAGATTTTGTTAAGGTACTATAGAATGATTCAAGGGGTGTTAATTTAGTTTCGTCAAATCTAGACCAATCATTCATATATTCGTAAGGATATACACCTTTTCTCAGCAACCAATGATGCGTTAACCTATCGGTATATTGATTTGTTATCGCAAAGTCATCGGGATTGCTCGGATTAGCTAAATTGTCCAGGGATGATAACAGAAACTGTACAGAGTCTATAAATCTAAGTCCATTACTTTGCTTTATTCTGGCTTTCCCATCCTTGTCCGTATAATGTATAGTTTTAGTCAACGAGAACGATATGTATTTTCCCATATTATTGATGAAGTACGAGAAGAGTTGCTCATGGTTCCCAACGATACAGTATTACCACTATAACCATAAGCGTAGGTAGTTACACCGTCTTGTTTATTCTTAATCCATATATCCTGTGCTGTGTTCTACCTATGAATACTGCTTCTTTATACTGTTCGCAACAGTCGTTATCAAATATATTGCTTCTGTTAAAAGCCGGACTGGCTATAACTTTCCTAAGTCTTTCTTCCTCATTAGATCTGACTAATTTAATATCAACACGCTTCCTCAGATTATCCATAGTTTTACCAAATTCTGAGTTAATCATTAGCTTATATAGATTCTTTTCGAAATCGCTGGTAGCCATCTTTCTTAAATCTGTGTTCAGTCTTATGTAGGGCTCCATCCAAGGTCTTTGGTCAAACTTTAGAATTCTGTGTATTTTCTTTAGTTTCAAACCTAACAATAGATATAACTGGAGATGTCTGTAGTGAACTATATATTTTGTCTTATCAATAAAATTTGGTACGAGTTTTTCAACGTTAGCTAACCTAGTATTACCCATCAAGGAGTGTTGATATTCTGACATGCAATCTTTATTGACCATTAATCTTTCGGGGGCTAGCGGATAACTGTTATGGTCTCTATGTAACTCTGTTGGATATTCCAAGTCAACTTCTAGTAGTGGTTTCAGACTGCCTTATCTGTTTCATATTACGATCTATGCATACAGATTCAGAGTGACAAAACACTCTCCACAAGACTGTATGACAAGAGGGCTTCAACGTTCCAATAGTCAACTTTCCCTTCATGTCCATCAATATTTCAGCAGCTCCAGCCGAGTGAGTGAGTGAGCAAGCAAGACATGGTTTTACGCCATATTGAGCAATATTCCACCAATATCATGGCAGAGGACACTGAAAAAGCGCGTCACACTTTGTACCCATGTGGGGAATCAAACCCGGGTCTTTGGCATGACGAGCCAACGCTTTAACCACGAGGCTACCCCACAGCCCCACAACGTTTAAGATCGAGCATGCTCTTTCTACCAAGATTCCAAAGAGTGTATACAACTCTTGCTCAGAAGTTGTTTGATCAAAGTTACCACATTCAAGGCCTCAGTAAAGCTTGAACAAAGGTTGACCGAGGACATTTTCACATTTGACACATCAGTGACAAAAAATATGTCTGATGCAATTCCCTGCAGTGTTCTCGTGTGTTTTTTTCAGATGAACAATTGACTTGACTTTGCGTGTGTTTGTGACAGGTGCCACTGGTGGGTCAAAATACGCTCAACTTTTCTTGAACACCTGGTATCATCACTTTTGATAGCGATTCATAAACACATGTTCATGATATAGTCGGAATCGTACAATCGACTCTGCTTTATGCAGAGATTTCTATTGGATATGGAAAGGGTTTTGTTGCTTTATATAATATTTCTGAGGAGATGCTGTTTACAACGGATGACATGAAGACACACGACTTTGGGGCTTAACATATGTAAAGTAAACATTCTTCAAGATTGTAATTGGCCACCCTTATTTGTACACATGTCCTGTGAACATTGAATATTGTCAAAATGCTGTGAATAGGTGTGACCAAATCACTTTTGAAACCAGTTAAAACAAATGTCACATTTCATCTTTTTCAGCATTTCTCAAATCTTCAATATATTTTACTTAACGTTCTGTACCAGAGAGTTAACAAAACGTTTGGATATTGACTGGTTTGACAATGAAGCATAACACATTGTACATGTGAACATCCTTCCAAGAGCATGGGTCTTCAGAGAGGTACACAATAATCATAAGAAGTTAAAAGAAGATCTATGGTATGATTCCGACGATACCATTTGTTTCTAAATCACTATCAAATAGTCATGAAAGCAGGTGTTTGGAAAAAAGGTGAATGTATCCTGCCCAACGAGTTGAACCCGTCTGCATTGTTCACCTGAAAAACACGGAAACATCAGTTAGAAGGTAAAAAAGGGAATTAAATTGGATATCATTTTGGTTACTGATGCATTCAGTTTGCATACCAACCTGCGTATGAATACATACACATTAGTGAAGTCTAGATATGTTTAATATTTGTATGCATATTCTGGAATACTCCTTAATGCATTAACTGCTGTCTTTTGACAGAGAGACGAACTGTGTGAGATCCGGCTGCTGAAGAAAAGTTGTTCCAACCAGTAGAGGCAGCACCCTCGCACGTGGCCCGGAAGTCATTACGTCACATCAAACCACATAACTGCTTTAAACATAAAATCTGAAACTTCATGGGGAGGCAGCATAGCGAAAGTTGGACATGTAGAAGAAAGACGAGTGGAGTTGTTCAAAGGGAGCTATCCAAAGAACCTTTAAGATCACATTTAGATCCCACACAGGCAGTCTGAACTTGGCTTTCTAGTCTTCTGGAACGAGCGCAGCAAAGCCTTGGATGGCAAGAACGGAGTTGATGGCGACCAGGTATGTGGAGATGGTAGAGTCTTTCAACCGACGTTGACAAACCAGAAACCAGACAGGAACTGCAGTGACGCTGTCATCGGATCCTGGTGTTGGACGCACCCATTCGCCAGCATTTAGACATTACTCACGTATAGCCTCAGATGTTTGGGTTCCCTAACCCCATGACAGCCAATCTGCCCGTAACTTCAATGATGTTTATGCCTTACAAAGAGCCTTTCACTCTAAACATGTTACTGCAAATTTAAATAGGTTCCTCAATCACTCCTGATGACATAAAGACTTTTGCAGTTTTGCTTGTGTGCTACTTTGGTACGTGACTGCTGGAACTGTATCTGTAAAGTATGCCAATCAGATGTGAGGTTTACTGAAAAAGGGGCGTTTCTGTTAGTACAATATTAAAAAAAAACATTCAGCTTAAGAACAGATGCCTTTATGTGATGCTACCCCTGAATCCCAGGCATCCCTGTGTCCAACTACTCATGCGTTTCATTCATATTGCAGGTTCAGCGCCCCCCTCAGCGCCAATCTTCACAGGGACAATTGATAACTAGTTCAGTGAACTGTTTTCGGTCACGTGTGCGACATAACTTGACCGCGCAAGCACTCTCTGTGCACAATAATAGCCTTCGGGGCAGCGACATGGTTGCTACAGACCATCAAGGTCCTTGTCGACAGGCGATCATTGCATATAAGTAAAGATAAACAAACTGCCCTCAGCTGAGCAGACAACTTACTCCTGATCTTCTGTGCCGCGGTCAGTGGTTCCTCCGTCACAGGGACTTTAGTTACTGTAACAGAAACAATATGACTGAAGCGTTCATGGATGTTGAACTTTGATATCGGATGCTCAAAAACTCAAAACTGATATATACTGAACAACAAAAGTTCCTGTGACATTGAAAAAGATTTAATGCAAAGTTATGTTTTTTACTAAATCTGAAACAATTTCGGATTGAAACAGATAAAAGACTCCTGTAAGTGTCCAAATGGTTTAATTTGCCATACTGACTTCAGAAAATGCGAGATTTCATAAAAAAAACATGAACATGCCAAAATGTAAATTAACAAATCAATAGCGTGTGTGTCCACCTCTAGTTGCAATGCAAGCAACACATCTTTCTTCTCATGGAATGGACCAGGCGTCGCACAAAGTCCTGTGGGATATCTGTCCATATCTGCTGGCGCATGTTTCGAAGTTGACTTAGAAGGCGCCGATCCATCTCATCCCACATGTGCTCGGTTGGTGAGAGATCAGGGGAGCGAGCCGGCCAGGGGATGACATTCACGTTTTGTTGAAGAAATCCTGAACAAGTCGAGCAATATGTCATGTTGGAAGGTAATGCCTGGGCTATTCCGACGCAAAAACGGTAGAACGACAGGGCCGATGATCTCTTCGCGGTAGCTCTGTCCATTGAGATTTCCCTCTATCAGTACCAAACGGGTCCTCTGTCTTGCTGTAATCAAACCCCATACCTTACGCTGCCGTCCCTGAACCGATCTTCTTCCATGACACAATGATTAACGTTCACCTCGACGTCTGTACATTGGAATCCGTCCATCGCTGTGGCTGAGGTGAAAACCAGAGTCGTCAGTGAATAGAACTTGTCCCAACTGCATGGACGCGTAGACGCTGTCTGCACACTGTAGGCACGCTTGACGGTGGTTTCCTGTCAAAATGGGACGTCTAGCGGGTCTTCTGGCGACAATCCCTGCACATCTGAGGCGACGACGTACAGTTTGTGAATATATTCGACGAAGGCCATGGATGCTTCTTGCAGTCACTGTTGCTGGCTGGAATCAATTTCGTAGGTGTGTTGTTCGAATCCAGTTGTCTTGTCGATTATTGGTTACGCGTGGCCTGCCACTCCAAGGATGGTCTCTGACTGCATTCGTCTGTTGCCAATGTTGCCATAAACACCAGATGGTGTTTCTGTGTCCGTTATATTGTCTTGCAACATCACGTTGACTCGATCCTGCTTCTAATATACCAACGGCTCGCAGACCCTCATTTTCGGACAGGCGTGGCATTTCGTAATTTTGTATAATTGCGTAATATTGTTGTTTTTCTGAATGGTTGTTGTCAGCACGATGCTAAACAATGCATATGGAATCCCGTTAACGCACATGTTTTTATACCCATTCTTGGTTAGTAAAATGCATGGGGCTTGCATAAAAGTCAACTTTTGCATGGAATGCATGCATATATAGGTTGCCATCATGGTAAATCACAGACCTCCACTCACACAAATCTCCATGATATCGAATGTTGTTTACCAGTTAACCTGCTTTGTGTGCTTTAGTAGCGGATGAATTATGTTTGGTTTTTTATGATCACTTTGCCTCATTGTTTTAATACCCAGTGAATTAGTATTTTACAATTTTACTGTCTCTCCACAAAACAAATAAATTATTAATAATACCACAACAGACATATACTGCTTTTAATATCAAACATATTCACTAAAGAAACAAGAATATAAGCACACTTTTTCCCAGATAAGTAGCTGTGTAGCGAAAAACTGAGCATGGGAAGTTGGTACTATTGTTGGAGAATTTTGGTGTGAGCAGGGCTGACACTAATTCTTCTAAAACTGCAAGGTGTGCTACAGGCAGTGGTGTCAGCCGGATACACCAGTGCCATGGTAAGATGGCTGACTACCTTAAAAAGGATATTGGTGGAGTAGGGACCCCAAGCAGTTTTTCCCATTTTTTCGGCGACATTCATGAGTTGAAGTTGAAGTATTATTGACTCCAGCAGTAACCAACCAGCACGCAATAGGTGACTCTGTAAGCTGTTTATTGGACAAAAAAGTCAATACTGTGTGAACCAGTGTATGGTTTACATGAAGGTGAAAATGTTGCTTGCAGGCAAAATGTTGGAGAAGTGAATCAGGCTGGGGCTCATCATTTATTTTTAAAAAGAAACCAATATAACAATGTTATCACCATCCCTAGTTGGGGGGCCCTTTGAAATTCGCGTGTTCATATAGTGAATATAGATAACTTCAGTAGTTTCAGGCAAAACTTGTCACTTTTGCAGACACTTTGCTGTCAGTTGAAAAGCACTGATCAAGGCCCCTAGCTCTGTAAACCATGAATTTTCGAACTTATCTAAGGTCAAGACAAGCAGTATCATTGTGTAACATTCCTTTACTGACTTAAACAGTTTTGGAGAAAAGCTGTCCCTTTTAAAAACAGGACGGGTGGATGGAAAGACAGGACGGACGAAAAGACGGACGGACAGACAAACTCTGTTCCAACAGCCCCCGCCCCACTTCGTGGCGGTGCATAATTACTGGACACATTGAAGTGACTTGGAAATTGGTAGAGGAAAACAGAGGAAACGAATGTAGCAGAATGTAAATATTGTGTATTTTAACTTACATATTTTAAACTTAGATAAATAATTTAGTTTATTGTATTTCAGTGTGGAAGACTGAGAAAAGTGATATTTTCATTGTAATGAACATAACACTTTGACGGAACTATTGTCATATAAGAGTTGCCCCCCATTAAATTGTCTCCCTTTATCGTAAGTCTATCCCACACACAGACTGTTGATTTCCTTCTTGCGTTAATTCAACAATGCAAGGCAAATTAATGACGGATGGTCATTTTTGGAGTTAATATCGTTTCTTGCCGTTAGTTATTCTCTCGAAAATGTTTCGTTAGAAACTGTGAGTTTCTCATTTTACTCGTATATCAAGCCTGTTCATTTCACAAAGAGCCATTTTGTTACTTGACCAAAGTCCATTCTTATGCGTCTAACAGCTGTCTCGCAGTTTTGTTCAATTTGATTTTGTATATGAGCATATCTAAAGATCCAAGAGCAAAGCATAGTGTTCGGGGTAACCCATTTGGATGTGTTCAGCGCCAATATAATATCTCTAATAAACTGCATTCTTGTGCATAATAATGAAAATTAATGAACCAATAAAATAATATATGAACATTAGTGTCCATTTGTAACCATTTTAGCCACTTGAATTACGGGAAAAACGAAGTAAAAAATATATATAAAATAAAAGTGCTTTCGTAAACTAGCGCTTGCTATAAAATGCGCGACCACAGGCTAAATTTAGTAAACAAATATTCAAAACTCTCTACACCGCTGGGCGTATTCAATGACATTGTGTGTAGAGATGATAGATCACTGGACCTTATGCAAACTCGATGACCCCAGTGTGACTGGCAACAAAATACTTCAAATTACGTCATAAGGTATTGTCACTTGTTTGAAACGTTTGTGGTACTGTATTCTAAAGGTAGGCCTATTTTTCTTCGGTATGTGAGGGTAAGAGATTATTGGCGGCAAGGAAATGAAATTTACGAAATTACTCTGCTACAGTAATGGACAGCATGACACGGCATGTAAATATATTTAACATAAATAGTCTTATTTACGTATAACAAAGCTAATTCAGATGTTACTCGAAAATGCATACCATTGAATATGACGTCAAAGCCAGGCCATCTTCATTCAAATGTCGACCAAAACTCACTTCTTTAGGCCAAAAACAATTAGAATAACCTCCCTTTTTAAGAGGCAAACCTAAAGCTTTGTAAAATCTTTGAACAGCCAAACACATTCATAGACTGCAGGCTGTATTTGGCCGCTACAATGAGCCTCGTTTAACAAAGTCACCTAGAAACAATTCAATGATACTTGACATTGAGTTAAAAATAACTGAAATTAACCAAAACACTTCTGTTGTCCACTTGATCATATTTATAGAATAACCCATGAGGTAAGAGTGATTACGGAAAATATGTCACGAGTAAAATTAATGTGGGTTATTCTATGTATTACCCATATTCATATTAAAGACATGTTTCAAGAAAAAAACAATCAACTGCCGCCGATCAAGAATCAGCTGTTTTGTATAAATCCGCGTGTAAAAAAAAACACTGTCCACGCACTCCAACCGCATTACTCAATCAACGTCTTGCTACGCGTAAAAATATAGTTCTGTTAACAAAACTTTAAAGATCACATTATTGCAGTTATATTTCTGTCTGAGTTACACAGCGTACACTATCTAACATTGATAAAAGAAGACAATTTTCAAAAAAGGTTCAACAGGCTTTTTAATCAAGGCTTGTTTTGACAAAACCTCTCATTGAAAAAGACAACAGCCGTCGTGCGTCAGCATGGATATGAATTTCACATTGAGAAGAGGAAACACGGAAAACCTGTCAATTTCTTCATGTGTCATTCGATAAAAATGCCAAAAACTGTATCAACAACATAGAAGGAATGTACAGAAGTCAAGTTTGATTGAGAAAAGTTACGAAAAGTAGGTAAACTTTGAAAAATACGATTGCTGTCATTGTCGGAAAGAATGACCCGACTTGACCCAGATTTGAGACAGCTGAAACCAAGTTCCAAGTTCCAAGTTTATTCCGGACAAGAAGTTCTGTAGACTACTCAGAGTCAGAATCAATGAGTATTCTTCTCTTCGGGGCCGGTAGATGACTGTCAACAGTGGAGTGACCCGAGTCGTTGGAAGAAATGGTGAAATTAAAAACCCCTCCATATATGGGCCCCGACAACAGGGTGTGCACCGTGTGCAGGGAATGGACGTCGTGTGTGATTTGTGACAAGTGTGACTGATGGGAAACTAGTGCATCTGGGATTCTGGATGGATTTGACAAACACGCTTGTGGAGTGGATATAGAAGATGACAGGATGTTGTTGATATCTTGATGTTGTGATTCATTAATTGTCGAATAACTGTTGATGGACTAGACGTTCTTGTGGCCAGAAACTTGCATAATCTGATGCGCTGGGACACCATTGTCGGATAAAGTTTGGATCATTCGTTTTCTAGCGCTGTGGTTCGTCAACCTTTTGTCTAAGGACAGTCCAGCCCTGGATGCCATGGTCTACATGAGAGAGCCTAACTTGTTTCTACCAACAGGTTGGCGTTTGAACCAGGTGTTTTCGGATTTTACGCCGAACTGTGTGTTTGTTGCAAGATAAAATGGACTCGCATCATTGCTAAAGTCTCGCGGGCGAACATCCCGATACAATTTGTATACTGCCACCGGACAGCATTCAACACCAGGTTGAGCCCACGCTTTGGGTGCCAAGTCACGGGATTGATCACCCTGTCGTGTTTTTGACTGGCGTTCCAAATACTGTAAATATTCCTTATTATCGGAATCAGTTTTGAGTGTTACGTCGCCCCACTGCATGCGTCTGTGGGGCGTGGCCGACCTCAGTCCAAAACAGACTGTATTGTTCCACCACAATGTGTTAAACACAGCATCTGGAGACTTAGTGCCAAGCTGTCGGCATTCATGGAGTTTATTCAGTTCCATATCGGACACAGGATCAGCTCGCTGGGGCAAGTTTCCTTTTCCTTGCTTTTTTAATGATTTTTGTTTTGATTTCAAAACCTCCCTCAGCCTACGTAGTGCATAGATTCCGCCAGCAGATGTTTGTAATCGTGTCGCTTGAGGTAACGCTCAATGCTAGCCTTGATTCCTTTCAGAGTAGACGGTTCGTATTCCGAACCATCTGATTTGCGTGCCGAAATGAAAAATTTACAAAGAATAATGTTAAGTTCACTGGGGCTAATTTCTTCCACCTTTCTTGTGTCACTTAAACTTTCCTGTATAAATTTGTGCTCTATATTCATATCAAGTTTAGTCTTTTTCATAGTGTTTTCGTTTTCATTGGCAGTTAAGAAATGTTCGATGTCATCGTCGTTCACAAAGGCTAACCTGTCTGCATTCAGTCTGGTTTTTGGATTCGGGGGGTCGAAAAAGTCGACAAACAGCAAGTCCTCTAGCACAGACGCTGGCAACCCCGGACTTGGTGATGTTGTGTTTTGCGCACTAGAAACAGTCTCTGGCAAAACTTGCAGTCTGAATCTTGGAACTTCTATCTGGCCATATGCAGTTTTGACAACAAATACATTAAATGTGTTCAGAGGTTGAATTATACGAATAACTCTTCCTGTTAGATCTCCGTCCACTTTAACGAGGTCATTTACTTTGACAGGTGTCAAATGGTCAGCCTTGTTTGTTTACAAACAATGCAGACGTAGTTTTCTTTTTTTGTAATTACGCTTATTGTAAACTAAAACTCGTGCGAAATAAATGCTTTAATCATTATAATGTGAAATCATGTGGTTTATATGAAACTATGTTCTAGTCTTATAAATCTCGATTAAGTGAGATTGTAGCACGTAAAACATGTGAATGAATGCCCTGTATTTGTGAATGAACTCAATGAGAGAAAAATAGTCCCGTCGACCAATGAGAATTGACATTTGTTTAACTGACCAATCAGCTTCGAGAATCACTAATTGCACACTGTGCAAATATCAAAAAGTTATTACACTGCATAGTTGAGCCCATATGGGTAATAAAACATTATTCCTAATTCAGAATGGCGGAATCACAATAACCGGTAAAGAAAGTAATGACACATCTAAGGGAAGAACGAGGTAGGGCACAGAGTTATGATGGAGATCTGCAGGCTGTGACGACGGGAAACGAGAGAAAGGAAGGTGAGGACATCAAGGTAAGTAAGTTCACAGAAAAGGTGTGGAAACCCCGGGAATAGAGCGGTCAGACAATTATCACAGGAAGAGCTCTTTAGCTCACCTGGAGGGGAATGCCAAAAGGAGCATCTGATTCGACCCAGGGAAGCTCAGGAAGATCCCCAGGAGATATGGGGAATCCTCCACAATGGTTATGAGTGAGTGAGTTAAGATTTAACGTCGCATCAGCATTTTATCAGCCATATAGCGACCAATTGGTTTGAAGACACATGTCCTGTACATGAGCTTCAAACATGGTGAGACCCTGGGAGGTATTCAGAGGCAAACTGTTCTGTGCTGAGCGGATATATTTGGGCCAAGAACTTTTGATTGTCTTAAATATGATTTTAATTTGTTTATCTTATATTGCTGTACTGACATGCTGGTGTGGAAATAAAACATCAACCAATATATTCTTGAAATGATACTTGGGCTGATATACTTCTAGCATCTGGATAACGCGAGGGATAAATAAGTCAGCCAATCATAACTAACTACAAAAACGCATAGGAGTTTATCATTAATGGAATATATATTACCATTTGTATTAGATATATTTTGAATGACGTTTACCCCTAATGGTTCATTCTCTCCAACTCGTGATTTATTTCTAAATAAGAAATGTTGGGAGAGTTCGAAAAACAGTTCGGAGTAGTGACCATTGATAGAAAAGCTTAAAAGTATAGAAAGCCATCATCATATTGTTCATCTAAACGACTGACTGCTTGATGTGAACAATGTTTTCTTAAAAAAACACCAGTTTACATTTGATACATAAAACTCATAAGAAGGCCAAGGCTTAAATAAAATATCTTCTTTCTATGGAATACTGTAAGGGACATTCTCGCGATCTCGCATTCTCGCGATCTCGACCTTTGGAAACGAGGTAAATATGCCCAAAACACGAGAATGCGAGATCGCGAGAACGCGAGATTTGGCCAAAATCTCGCGTTCTCGCGATCTCGCATTCTCGTGTTTTTGGTACATAGCACTTTTTGTCAAAAGTCGACAACGCGAGATTGCGACATTGGTCAAGTGTCGCGATCTCGTGATCTCGCGTTCTCGTGTTTTTGTGCTAATTGCCTATACAGTTATATGTAAGTATTTTCAAAAACACGAGAACGCGAGAACGCGAGATCGCGACACTTGACCAATGTCGCAATCTCGCGTTCTCGCGTTTTTGTGCTAATTGCCTATACAGTTATATGTAACTATTTTCAAAAACACGAGAACGCAAGAACGCAAGATTGCAACATTGGACAAGTGTCGCGATCTCATGTTCTCGTGTTTTTGTGCTTATAGCCTATACAGTTGTATGTAACTATTTTCAAAAACACGAGAACGCGAGATTGCGACATAGGTCAAGTGTCGCGATCTCGCGATCTCGCGTTCTCGTGTTTTTGTGCTAATTGCCTATACAGTTATATGTAAACTATTTTCAAAAACACGAGAACGCGAGAACGCGAGATTGCGACATTGGACAAGTGTCGCGATCTGGCGTTCTCGTGTTTTTGTGCTGATTTCCTATACAGTCATCGTGGGGCTCAGTCGTCTGAGTTGTCGCAATTCGTTGTGTAGAGTTGCGTCCCTTGGATGTGCCAGAAACCTACAATGGAAGGTTTCCTCTCATTTTAAAGGGACATTGATCTACAGAAATGCCCCGAGACTGGTTGTTGCCTTAGTTATTGTCCCCCCTCCCCGCCCCCACCCAACCTCCCCCGTGAGTATCCGGATGATATAGCAGATATCAAGACTAGTTCGCGACCTGTGCTGCGCCATTCGTAAGCGCATGTATTGCTTTTATTGATAGTATTTCATTGTGGGTATATTGTTTAGCCAAAATGTATAAAGTTTAACGAAGGCAATTTTTGCAACGTTAAATATTCAGTTATTTTACAAATTGACTGAAAATCGGTCAATTTCATCACCCAGTGACTGAAAATGATCGGATTAAAAGAAAACAAAATTTCAAAGTACGTTTCTATAGTTTTGGCTTCTAATACTAGCGGGGCGGTCGGGTAGCCTAGTGGTTATAGCTGAAATAGTGCTAAAAGGGGGGTAAAATCAAACACACTCACTCACTCTAATACTAGGATAAATAGTCTATTTTTAAGCCCTTTTGAACCTCTTAAAAATTGTTAGTCAATCTGGACTTGGATTCAGTCAATTTTTTATATTACTGAAATATTTAGACATTTTATAAATTGCCTGAGTGAATCACTTTTTACACATTGAGTGTAATATACATGTATACACGCCTACAGGTACAAGAGAAACAAAACTGATTCTATCCAATGCACCAGCAAATGAATGAAAACAAAATGCAAATATCATAATTACGACCGACCGCAGTTTTATGTATACATTTGGGCAGCTTCCTTGTTCGAGGAATGTATCCGTGAATATTCACATACAGGAACAATATCCCATACGTCTGCAGCTGTACAAATAAACTTATTCGACGTCACATGGCTCTGTTACATTCAAATGTTAAAATATATACATAGAGCTTTTCTGGATATTATAACCCGTGTTCGTTTTGCAACTGATCACTAAGTTTCTTTCAGATGTTTTTACAAAGGTGGCAAGTCTCATCGGTCAGCTAAGATAGCACGTGTG
Source organism: Haliotis rufescens (assembly GCF_023055435.1). Classification (NCBI taxonomy): domain Eukaryota; kingdom Metazoa; phylum Mollusca; class Gastropoda; order Lepetellida; family Haliotidae; genus Haliotis; species Haliotis rufescens. The sequence goes on from NW_025963788.1 coordinate 617,689, forward strand.
ACAATTATGTTCATGATGTCCATGGTGCTTTAAAAATATCCATGGAGTTAGAAAGCAATGAACAATCAATAAACGTATTATCGGCTAATCCTTTGAACCAAGTATGTTGTTTTTACATCGGCACTTCACGCCATGATATGAGTGTATTCTGTCTGCTTTAGTAAACCTACACATGTAAACACTTACAAATCCACTGTGCAAGATAACAGTGATTAATCAATGAACGTATTTTCTGTGGAACTTTTGATAGCGAGGAATGATCCGTGTACAAAAAAGTAAATGAACTGATCACTCCTCTTGCTGGGCTGCCACGTGAATATTACATAACATACATTTCACCTCAATTCAAACCTGGATTCAGATGAAATAATTGCCCCAGACACAAGACATGCCAAATGGGAACCGTTGTCAGGTAATCTGAGTAGTGCCACTACTAACTATACCTGTAATAGGTTCATTAACTGAGCTTCTAGTGAATGGCAACAAAGACACAGGTGTAGGGTTATGCCCCAAAACGTGGATGACAACAAGAGATAGCAATCGTATTATCCGCGCAATCCAAAATCCGAAAATGCTTTCACTGCTCGGATACTATAAAAATAAACTGACAGCCAAAAGAAACGTTACCAACGATATTTCTAGGATAAAATATGACCAAAACAAGTTGAAGCAGCAATAACAATTGTATTGTAGAAATATATAATTCAGAACAGTACAATGCGAATTTACTAATTCAACAACAAAGTCCTTGACCTCAAACAGGGACATTTCTTGACAAGGGGTCATTCGTCCAGTATTCGATCAACAACATTGGTTACAACTTTAATGTGACGACGGCCCAGACCGTTCAATACGGGATATGACCTTAATGAGCGGCAATGCATCTTCGAATGCGGCGTCGCACTGAGTAGACAAGCGTCCTCACATCGACTGCAGGTTTACGATTCCATTCCTCACGGAGGGCAACGATCAACGCTTGTCTCGTGAAGGGAGGATGTTGACGTTTCCGAAGACGACGCCCCAGCTGGTCCCAGAGATGTTCTGTGGGTGACAGATCTGGTGTTCGAGCTGGCCACGGCAGGACAGTCACGTTGTTGGCGTTGAGGAAGTCTCTAGTAATACGGGCTTTATGGGGTGTGGCGTTATCTTGTTGGAACACCGTCCGTTGTTGACGCTGGGTGAAAGGAAGAACCACTGGCCGTAAGATATTGTCAATGTAGCGTTGTGCTGTCAGATTGCATTCGATGATGACAAGTTCCGTCTTCTCGTCTCCGCAAATGTCGCCCCAGACCATCACACTTCCGCCCCCTAAAGGTTCCACCTCCTGGACACAACAAGGAGCCGTACGTTCACCACTTCGTCGATACACTCGCGTCCGCCCATCAGGTTTGAAGAGTTGGAACCTGCTCTCGTCACTAAACAGCACTCGCCGCCATTCCCTTTGTTGCCATCGCTGAGTTGTCTGCACCACGTCAATCTGGCACGTCGATGTTGACGGGTCAAGGTCATGCCTTTGAAAGGGCGATAAGCCCGGAGACCATAATGTCGTAGTCGTCTGGTCACTGTTTGTCTGCTGGCCGGATGTCCTAAGCTGTTGGCATCTGATGACGTCACAGTAAGAAATCTGTTTCTCAGATGACGTACCCGTAAAAAGCGGTCATCCTGCGGGGTCGTGACCTATGGTCTGCCACTCCGTGGTCTGTCTGCGGTTCTGCCAGTCTGTCGGAGACGTGAGACCAGTCTGGTAATGGTCATCTTGGAGCAGTTCATGTAAATGGCAACCGCTCTCTGTGTCGCTCCCATCTGCAGCATACCTTCGGCTCTCTCCCTCTGGACAGCGGTCAGTCTTGGCATGTTCGTTGGTGTTAATCATCGCAACCATTGATAGGGAACAGATCCCTGCGTAATTTATACCCGGAAATTGCACGATAATTTGGGGAAGATTCTTTTAAAAAAATGCTGAAAAACACCAATATTTCCCAAAATCCGCAAAGCACGTGCAAAGAACGACAGAGAACATGAAGGCTGTATTCGTGAAATGTGTTCTTTACTGTTTTTGAACAGGTTGGCATCTTTGTTTCAAAGTGGCAAATCAGTTAATGTTGGTAACGTTTCTTTTGGCCCTCAGTTTATAACCATCTGGGGTATTTCCAAATAACGACATCCGATGAGCTTCCATCGTTCTTTTTGTCCGTTTGTTTAGGCTAAAGAAATTAATTAACATGCGCCCTTTGTCTGAGATTCAGAGATTACAGGTAACCAATCAGTGTTCTTGAACACGGTAGTCCAGTCTCTGGTCACGCTCAGTTGCGTCAGTGAGCAAATCGGCAGATGGTGAGCCCCAGCTGGCAGTGTTAGACAGCCGAGAAGAAGATTAGTGCCCCTTTAAACCGACAAGCCGGGATATAACTAAAATATACACACTGTTCAAAGCAGTGTTAAGCCAAACTCACTCACTTATTCAGAGTCATGCTGGTCCCCCAGGCTGGATATTGGGGGTACTTTTTCCAGTATAAGCATGCCTGTCATTTGAATGTTAAGGCCGCAATAAAATTAATAGTTACAGTTTGATTGATTTTTTAAAAACATTGGAGACAGGAGGCATTTTATTTTTAACGTTTTTAATTTGTTCTTATCGACCTACTTTAGGCATATGTGTACAATTGCTGTCGGCGGATGCGATTCGCATGCATCATGTGTGCTCAGTAGGGCTACGTGTACGGAGTATTTTATCAGGTAAAGAAAGTAGGAACACTCATATTAACGATACTTCTATTTCTAGGAATTTGAGGGCATTAGAATAATGTAAGGCAGGATGTTTTGTTGTCAGGCGGGAGCGGATGAAAATCTATTAATTAAAGTAGCGAATATGGTATCGTATAAAAAAAAAAAAAAAACAACATCGGACAATATCATTTTATCCGAATGCTACAAATTGGTCTGTGAGAATTTTATTTTAATGAATATTCTAGCCGTGTATAAAATTGCCTCATTGAGAAACACACTGGCTTGTGATTATTTCTGTAACTGACAGTGTAGCCGCGAATAACTGCAATACTGCTGATGCGGCTTTAAGCAATATTACTCACTCACTCACTGACGGTAATAGTTTTGTTTCCAGCTTTCGGACACATTTATGTTTTCACCATCATTGGACATTCATAGACACAATTTCTTTTGTTAAATTATATTGAGCATGTTTAGGGTTTTATTATAAAGTGCATAGGAAACTGTAACAACGGGAGATGACTCAGACTTTGTGTATGTAAATTACATAGCATTTTCAAGCTCATGTCATAAGTTTGCTAAATACTACTTGGAGAATGAAGAGCATGAAAGAAGCATGACCAAAGGACTACTAACGTGCGCATGCGCTTGACCTTATGATATTACGCATGCGCACGGACAGCGTCTAAAACGCGAGAACACGAGAACGCGAGATCGCGAGGAAATGAAATGTCGCATTCTCGCGTTCTCCCGATTTCGTTATTTTGTGGCCTAATTTGACAAGTCGAGATTGCGAGATTGCGAGATTTTGCATCATGTCCAAATGTCGCATTCTCGCGTTGTCGACTTTTGACAAAAAGTGCTATGTACCAAAAACACGAGAATGCGAGATCGCGAGAACGCGAGATTTTGGCCAAATCTCGCGTTCTCGCGATCTCGCATTCTCGTGTTTTGGGCATATTTACCTCGTTTCCAAAGGTCGAGATCGCGAGAATGCGAGATCGCGAGAATGTCCCTTACAGTATTCCATATCTTTCAGCAAAATTCCATTATTACCTTACAATAATTAATGTATTTTAGTGCTTATGTTATCGCGCATATCCAAGCTTTTTTGTATTAAACTTTGACATATAGAGGAAGTATATCAAGTATATGTATGTATGTATATATATATATATATATATATCCAATTAAAAGGTAAGGACAGTAATCAATAAGGGTAGGTTACTGCTTATCAACAATACATAAAATATAAGAAGAGTGTTTTTTATCCTGCAAAGATGGAGTGTATGATCCTAAAGGGAATGATTTGACCCTAGGATGAAATCAGTCCAGAGTGATATGATCCAAGGGAGTGACCTGATCCTCCTACACCTCACAGATTTCCCATGCCTCTTCTACTCGTGGCCTGGTTAGTTCGGGTAAATGTAGTATACACTTAACGCCTTTCCCCAGCCCTTGGATCACGTTTCCAAACAAGCACTCATTTACGATCATCAGGGTTAAGTACCACTTTCTGACCAAACACCAGTTCCCAATCCTTAGGGATAGACATTCCTTTACGATCATTAGTGTTAGTTGCGAGGTAGGTAGGTGTTATGAACACGAACTACCAGAGATCTAGACTACCAGTTGTCATACTTTCATTTCAGTGGAAGCCTCGGTGGCTGAGTGGGTTAGATCACTGACTTTGTGTACTGGCGATTAGGTGCCTCCCTCTGGCTGTGTGTGTTCGATTCCCTGACGGGACTAAACCCCAAACGTACAAGAATCTGTACTTTACAAAGAAAGTGTTATCCCAAATATAACATTTGTAAGAAAGGTATGCGTAAGCAATCTATTTTAATGATTTAATCCAATGTCATATGAAGAAACTCCGTACAATTTCTATCACGTTTCAAGTTCGCGGAGAAACTGGCTACTGTGCATGCGCATGAAGGTAAACAATCAGGTGTTGATGACTTGGTAAACGACTACTCATTATTTGTGAAAGTACCCGTGATCCAGTGGAAAAAGTGTTGGCTAATAAGATGCCAAGCATAGCTTAAAGCGGTCATGTTGAGGTGGATCCTCTACCAAGGGCTAATTGAAATCAGAAAAAAGTGTGCCCGGTAAAGCGCACTACACCCATTTGTTTCGAGCAAAATATTAAAAATGTAATCTTGTATTATTTTATAACGAAGGATTATCAGCAGACTACGTCTGTCATAGACACCACATCGGTGATATTGGCACTGACAAACACATTGCTGTCATAGATACAACATCGGTGACATTGGCACTGGCAGACACACTGCTGTCAGACACACCACATCGGTGATATTGGCACTGACAGACACACTGCTGTCAGAGACACCACATCGGTGATATTGTCACTGACAAACACACTCTTGTCTGAGACACCATGTCGGTGATGTTGGCACTGACAGACACACAACTGTCAGAGACACCACACGGGTGATATTGCCACTGACAGACACACTGCTGTCAGAGACACCACAACGGTGATATTGGCACTGACAGACACACTGCTGTCTGAGACACCACATGGGTGATATTGGCACTGACAGAGACACTGCTGTCTGAGACACCACATGGGTGATATTGGCACTGACTAACACACTCCTGTCAGAGACACCACATCGGTGTTATTGGCACTGACAGAAACACTGCTGTCAGAAACATAACATCGGTGATATTGGCACTGACAGACACACTGCTGTCAGAGACACCAAATGGGTGATATTTGCACTGACTAACACACTGCTGTCTGAGACACCACATCGTTGATATTGGCACTGGCAGACACACTGCTGTCAGAGACACCACATGGTGGTATTGGCACTGACAGACACACTGCTGTCAGAGACACCACATCGGTGATATTGACACTGACAGACACACTGCTGTCAGAGACATCACCTGGTGATATTGACACTGACAGACACACTGCTGTCAGAGACACAACAACGGTCATATTGGCACTGACAGACACACAGCTGTCAGAGACACCACAACGGTGATATTGGCACTGTCAGACACACTGCTGTCAGAGACACCACATGGGTGATATTGACTCTGGCAGACACACTGCTGTCAGATACACCACATCGGTGATATTGCCACTGGCAGACACACTTCTGTCTGAGACACCACATGGGTGATATTGGCACTGACAAACACACTCTTGTCAGAGCCACCACATCGGTGATATTGACACTGACAGACACACTGCTGTCAGAGACACCACATGGGTGATATTGGCACTGACAGACACACTGCTGTCAGAGACACCGCATGGGTGATATTACCAATGACAGACACACTGCTATCAGAGACACCACATCGGTGATATTGGCACTGACAAACAGAATGCTATCAGAGACGCCACATGGGTGATATTAGGCGCTGACAGAAGCATTGCTGTCAGAGACACCACATGGGTGATATTGGCACAGACAGACACCCTGCTATCAGAGACACCACATGGGTGATATTGGCACTGACAAACAGAATGTTGTCAGAGACACCACATGGGTGATATTGGCACTGACAGACACACTGCTGTCAGAGACACCTCATGGGTGATATTGGCACTGACTAACACACTACTGTCAGAGACACCACATCGGTGATATTGGCACTGGCAGACACACTGCTGTCAGAGACACCACATCGGTGATATTGGCACTGACAACCCCACTGCTGTCAGAGACACCACATCGGTGATATTTGCACTGACATACACACTGCTGTCTGATACACCACATCGGTGATATTGGCACTGACAGACACAATGCTGTCAGAGACACCACATCGGTGATAGTGGCACTGACAGACACATTGATGTCAGAGGCACCACATGGTGATATTGGCACTTACATACATACTGCTGTCAGAGACACCATATAAGTGATATTGGCACTGACAGACACACTGCTGTCTGAGACACCACATCGGTGATATTGGCACTGACTAACACACTGCTGTCAGAGACACCACATCGGTGATATTGGCACTGACAGACACACTGCTGTCAGAGACACCGCATCGGAGATATTAGCACTGACAGACACCCTGCTGTCAAAGAGACCACATCGGTGATATTGGCAATAACAAACACACTGCTGTCAGAGACACCACATGGGTTATATTGGCACTGACAGACACACTGCTGTCAGAGACACCACATGGGTGATATTGGCACTGGCAGAGAAACTGATGTCAGGGACACCACATCGGTGATATTGGCACTGACAGACACACTGCTGTCAGAGACACCACATCGGTGATATTGGCACTGACAGACACACTGCTGCAGAGACACCACGTCGGTGATATTACCACTGACAGACACACTGCTATCAGAGACATCACATGGGTGATATTGGCACTGACCAACACACACCTGTCTGAGACACCATATCGGTGATATTGACACTGACAGACACACAGCTGTCAGAGACACCACATGGGTGATATTGCCACTGACAGACACACTGCTGTCAGAAACACCAAATCCGTGATATTGGCACTGGCAGACACACTGCTGTCAGAGACACCACGTCGGTGATATTGGCACTGACAAACACACTCTTGTCTGAGACAACATATCGGTGATATTGACACTGACAGACACACAGCTGTCAGAGACACTACATGGGTGGTATTGGTACTGACAAATACAATGCTGTCAGAGACACCATATGGGTGATATTGACATTGACAGACACACAGCTGCAGAGACACCACATCGGTGATATTGGCACTGACAAACACACTGCTGTCTGAGACACCACCTCGGTGGTATTGGCACTGGCAGAAACACAGCTGTCAGAGACACCACATCGGTGATATTGGCACTGGTAGACACACTGCGGTCAGAGGCACCACATCGGTAATATTGGCACTGACAGACACACTGCTGTCAAAGACACCACGTCGGTGATATTGACACTGACAGACACACAGCTGTCAGAGACACTACAGGGGTGGTATTGGTACTGACAAATACAATGCTGTCAGAGACACCATATGGGTGATATTGACATTGACAGACACACAGCTGTCAGAAACACCAAATGGGTGATATTGGCACTGACAAACACACTGCTGTCAGAGACACCACATGGGTCATATTCGCACTGAGAGAAGCATTACTGTCAGAGACACCACATTGGTGATATTGGCACTGACAGACACACTGCTGTCTAAGACACCACATGGGTGATATTGGCACTGACTAACACACTCCTGTCAGAGACACCACATCGGTGATATTGGCACTGACAAACACACTGCTGTCTGAGACACCACCTCGGTGGTATTGGCACTGGCAGAAACACAGCTGTCAGAGACACCACATCGGTGATATTGGCACTGGTAGACACACTGCGGTCAGAGGCACCACATCGGTAATATTGGCACTGACAGACACACTGCTGTCAAAGACACCACGTCGGTGATATTGCCACTGGCAGACACACTGCTGTCAGAGACACCATATAAGAGATATTGGCACTGACAGAGACACTGCTGTCTGAGACACCACATTCGTGATATTAGCACAGACAGACACACAGCTGTCTGAGACACCACATGGGTGATATCAGCACAGACAGACACACTGCTATCAGAGACACCACATGGGTGATATTGGCACTGACAAACAAAATGCTGTCAGAGACACCACATGGGTGATATTAGGCACTGACAGAAGCATTGCTGACAGTGACACCACATGGGTGATATTGGCACTGACAGACACACTGCTGTCTGAGACACCACATGGGTGATATTAGCACTGACAGACACACTGCTATCAGAGACACTACATGGGTGATATTGGCACTGACAAACAGAATGCTGTTAGAGACACCACATGGGTTATATTAGGCACTGACAGAAGCATTGCTGACAGAGACACCACATCGGTGATATTGGCACTGACAGACACACTGCTGTCTGAGACACCAAATGGTAGATATTGGCACTGACAGACACACTGCTGTCAGAGACACCACATCGGTGATATTGGCACTGACTAACACACTGCTGTCAGAGACACCACATCGGTGATATTGGCACTGACAGACACACTGCTGTCAGAGACACCACATCGGAGATATTAGCACTGAGAGACACCCTGCTGTCAAAGACACCACATCGGTGATATTGGCAATAACAAACACACTGCTGTCAGAGACACCACATGGGTTATATTGGCACTGACAGACACACTGCTGTCAGAGACACCACATGGGTGATATTGGCACTGGCAGAGAAACTGATGTCAGGGACACCACATCGGTGATATTGGCACTGACAGACACACTGCTGTCAGAGACACCACATCGGTGATATTGGCACTGACAGACACACTGCTGCAGAGACACCACGTCGGTGATATTACCACTGACAGACACACTGCTATCAGAGACATCACATGGGTGATATTGGCACTGACCAACACACTCCTGTCTGAGACACCATATCGGTGATATTGACACTGACAGACACACAGCTGTCAGAAACACCAAATGGGTGATATTGGCACTGACAAACACACTGCTGTCAGAGACACCACATGGGTGATATTCGCACTGAGAGAAGCATTACTGTCAGAGACACCACATTGGTGATATTGGCACTGACAGACACACTGCTGTCTAAGACACCACATGGGTGATATTGGCACTGACTAACACACTCCTGTCAGAGACACCACATCGGTGATATTGGCACTGACAAACACACTGCTGTCTGAGACACCACCTCGGTGGTATTGGCACCGGCAGAAACACAGCTGTCAGAGACACCACATCGGTGATATTGGCAGTGGTAGACACACTGCGGTCAGAGGCACCACATCGGTAATATTGGCACTGACAGACACAATGCTGTCAGAGACACCACATCGGTGATAGTGGCACTGACAGACACATTGATGTCAGAGGCACAACATGGTGATATTGGCACTGACAGACACACTGCTGTCAGAGACACCATATAAGAGATATTGGCACTGACAGACAAACTGCTGTCTGAGACGCCACATCGGTGATATTGGCAATGATAAACACACTGCTGTCAGAGACACCACATCAGTGATAATGGCACTGACAGCAACACTGCTGTCAGAGGCACCACGTCGATGATATTGGCACTGACAGACACACTGCTGTCAAAGACACCACGTCGGTGATATTGCCACTGGCAGACACACTGCTGTCAGAGACACCATATAAGAGATATTGGCACTGACAGACACACTGCTGTCAGAGACACCACATGGGTGATATTAGCACTGACAGACACACTGCTGTCAGAAACACTGCATGGGTGATATTGGCACTGACAGAAGCATTGCTGTCTGAGACACCACCTCGGTGATATTGGCACTGTCAGAAACACAGCTGTCAGAGACACCACATCGGTGATATTGACACTGAGAGACAAACTGCTGTCTGAGACGCCACATCGGTGATATTGGCAATGACAAACACACTGCTGTCAGAGACACCACATCGGTGATATTGGCAATGACAAACACTCTGCTGTCTGAGACACCACATCGGTAATATTGACACTGACAGACAAACTGCTGTCTGAGACGCCACATCGGTGATATTGGTAATGACAAACACACTGCTGTCAGAGACACCACATCAGTGATAATGGCACTGACAGACACACTGCTGTCAGAGACACCACATCGTTGATATTGACACTGACAGTCACACAGCTGTCAGAGACACCACATGGGTGACATTGCCACTGACAGACACACTGGTGTCAGAGACACCATATAGGTGATATTGTCACTGACAAACACACTGCTGTCAGAGACACCACATGGGTGATATTACCACTGAGAGACATATTGCTGTCTGAGACACCACCTCGGTGGTATTGGCACTGGCAGAAACACTGCTGTCAGAGACACCACATCGGTGATATTGGCAGTGGTAGACACACTCCTGTCAGAGGCACCACATCGGTTATATTGGCACTGTCAGACACACTGCTGTCAGAGACACCACATCGGTGATATTGGCAGTGGTAGACACACTCCTGTCAGAGGCACAACATGGGTGATGTTAGCCAGTGACAGAAACACTGCCGTCAGAGACACCACATGGGTGATATTGGCACTGCCAGACACACTGCTGTCTGAGACAGCACATCGGTGATATTGGCACTGATAAACACACTGCTGTCAGAGACACCACATCGGTGATATTGGCACTGACAGACACACTGCTGTCTGAGACACCACATGGGTGATATTTGCACTGATAAACACACTCCTGTCAGAGACACCACATCGAAGATATTTGCACTGGCAGACACACTGCTGTCAGAGATATCACATCGGTGATATTGGCACTGCCAGACACACTGCTGTCTGAGACAAACACACTGCTGTTTGAGAGACAACATGGGTGATATTGGCACTGACAGACACACTGCTGTCTGAGACACCAGATCGGTGATATTGGCACTGACAAACACACTGCTGTCAGAGACACCACATCAGTGATATTGGCACTGACAGACATACTGCAGTCAGAGACACCACAACGGTGATATTGGCACTGACAGACACACTGCTGTCAGAGACAAAACGTCGGTAATATTGGCACTGACAGACAAACAGCTGTCAGAGACACCACATCAGTGATATTGGCACTGACAGACATACTGCAGTCAGAGACACCACAACGGTGATATTGGCACTGACAGACACACTGCTGTCAGAGACAAAACGTCGGTAATATTGGCACTGACAGACACACTGCTGTCAGAGACACCACAACGGTGATATTGGCACTGACAGACACACTCCTGTCAGATACAAAACATCGGTGATATTGGCACTGACAGACACAATGCTGTCTGAGACACCACATCGGTGATATTGGCACTGACAGGCACACTGCTGTCAGAGACAACATATGGGTGATATTTCGCACTGTCAGACACAATGCTGTCTGAGACACCACATGGGTGATATTGGCACTGACAGGCACACTGCTGTCAGAGACAACATATGGGTGATATTTCGCACTGACGAACACACTGCTGTCAGAGACACCACATCAGTGATATTGGCACTGACAGACATACTGCAGTCAGAGACACCACAACGGTGATATTGGCACTGACAGACACACTGCTGTCAGAGACAAAACGTCGATAATATTGGCACTGACAGACAAACAGCTGTCAGAGACACCACATGTGTGATTTTGGCACTGACAGACACACTGCTGTCAGAGACACCACAACGGTGATATTGGCACTGACAGACACACTGCTGTCAGAGACAAAACGTCGGTAATATTGGCACTGACAGACAAACAGCTGTCAGAGACACCACATCAGTGATATTGGCACTGACAGACATACTGCAGTCAGAGACACCACAACGGTGATATTGGCACTGACAGACACACTGCTGTCAGAGACAAAACGTCGGTAATATTGGCACTGACAGACACACTGCTGTCAGAGACACCACAACGGTGATATTGGCACTGACAGACACACTCCTGTCAGATACAAAACATCGGTGATATTGGCACTGACAGACACAATGCTGTCTGAGACACCACATCGGTGATATTGGCACTGACAGGCACACTGCTGTCAGAGACAACATATGGGTGATATTTCGCACTGTCAGACACAATGCTGTCTGAGACACCACATGGGTGATATTGGCACTGACAGGCACACTGCTGTCAGAGACAACATATGGGTGATATTTCGCACTGACGAACACACTGCTGTCAGAGACACCACATCAGTGATATTGGCACTGACAGACATACTGCAGTCAGAGACACCACAACGGTGATATTGGCACTGACAGACACACTGCTGTCAGAGACAAAACGTCGATAATATTGGCACTGACAGACAAACAGCTGTCAGAGACACCACATGTGTGATTTTGGCACTGACAGACACACTGCTGTCAGAGACACCACAACGGTGATATTGGCACTGACAGACACACTCCTGTCAGATACAAAACATCGGTGATATTGGCACTGACAGACATAATGCTGTCTGAGAGACCACATGGGTGATATTGGCACTGACAGGCACACTGCTGTCAGAGACAACATATGGGTGATATTTCGCACTGTCAGACACACTGCTGTCTGAGACACCACATCGGTGATATTGGCACTGGCAGGAACACTGCTGTCACAGACACCACATGGGTGATATTTGGCACTGTCAGACACACTGCTGTCTGAGACACCACATGGGTGATATTGGCACTGACAGACACACTGATGTCAGAGATACCACATTGTTGATATTCGCACTGACAGACTCACTGTGCCAGAGACACCACATGGGTGATATTGGCACTGACAGACACACTGCTGTCAGAGACACCACATCGGTGATATTGGCACTGACAGACATACTGCTGTCAGAGACACCACATGGATGATATTGTCATTGACAGACACACTGCTGTCAGAGACACCACATGTGTGATATTGGCACTGACAGACACACTGCTGTCAGCGACACCACATCGGTGATAGCGACATTGACAGAGAAAGTGCTGTCAGAGTCACCACATGGGTGATATTTGGCACTGTCAGACACACTGCTGTCTGAGACACCACATCGGTGATATTGGCACTGACAGACACACTGATGTCAGAGATACCACATTGTTGATATTCGCACTGACAGACTCACTGTGCCATAGACACCACATGGGTGATATTGGCACTGACAGACACACTGCTGTCAGAGACACCACATCGGTGATATTGGCACTGACAGACATACTGCTGTCAGAGACACCACATGGATGATATTGTCATTGACAGACACACTGCTGTCAGAGACGCCACATGTGTGATATTGGCACTGACAGACACACTGCTGTCAGCGACACCACATCGGTGATAGCGACATTGACAGAGAAAGTGCTGTCAGAGTCACCATATGGGTGATATTGGCACTGGCAGGCACAGTGCTGTCAGAGACACAACATATGTGATATTGGCACTGACAGACACACTGCTGTCTGATACACCACATCGGTGATATTTGCACTGACAGACACACTGCTGTCAGAGACACCACATAGGTGATATTGGCACTGATAGGCACACTGCTGTCTGAGACACCACATCGGTGATATTGGCACTGACAAACACACTGCTGTCAGAGAGACCACATGGGTGATATTGGCACTGACAGACACACTGCTGTCAGAGTCACCACAACGGTGATATTGGCACTGACAGACACACTGCTGTCAGAGACAAAACGTCGGTGATATTGGCACTGACAGACACACAGCTGTCAGATACACCACATTGGTGATTTTGGCACTGACCAACACACTGCTCTCAGAGACACCACAACGGTGATATTGGCACTGACAGACACACTGCTGTCAGATACAAAACATCGGTGATATTGGCACTGACAGACACACAGCTGTCAGAGACACCACATCGGTGATATTGGCACTGACAGACGCACAGCTGTCAGAGACACCACATGGGTGATATTGGCACTGACAGACACAATGCTGTCAGAGACACCACATGGGTGATATTGACACTGACAGACACACTGCTGTCAGAGACACCACATGGGTGATATTGGCACTGACAGACAGACTGCTGTCAAAGACACCATATGGGTGATATTTGGCACTGTCAGATACACTGCTGTCTAAGACACCTTTTTTGGATATATTGGCACTGACAGACAAACTGATTCCGATGGGACACCTTCAGACTCACAACGGAATGTGGAAGACATTCTAAGACGTCAGCGTGAGGAACAACTGTGCCTGTACAGCCATGCTAGGAATGTGAACCTTATAGAGGAGGAATAACAAGTACCCACCCACAGCTGCGACGTGTATATCTCTATTGTCCACTGATTGAAAACAAAATCCTAAATGTATTTGCCTATTTCTATCAAAAGTTCCCAAAATCCGTGTCTCTGACGTTTAAAGTACAAAATATTTAGATGTTCCTAGATAATGATGCACGCATTAAAATGTATCGTGTATACTTTTCTGTTATGGGCCGGAGGTCTTGAACACTGATTTAACTCTGTCTGTCTGTCTAACTTTAGATCAGTTATTCAAGCGCAGTATTGCCATGGAACAGTCCTCAATGGCCCAAAACATTCCCAACAGAACCTTGTCTGATGAACCGTATCACTTTACTAAGTATGGAGGAAGAGAACCTCACCGGTATCATAATGTTGTGAAATGGCTAAAGCCACCCTAAACGCATTCCCAGTTTTGTAACACATTCTGGTTAGAATATGCACATGTCCATTGCGGTACAGTTTTAAAACAGGAAAGTATGTGCCCGCCGCGAGCACGATGCCAAATTTCTAAGGTCTCCCGGTTTAATGACATGCCTTTGGGTATTGAAAGTGTTTGCCAAAAGCAATATAACTTCGAAAGGTAAATCCTATATCAAACTCAAGAACAAAGGTATTAGCGCTTCTGGATTAACGCTGTGCCTTCTCTTCGATAAAATGCATGTCTAATGCAATAACTCCAAGATTCAGATAAACCACAAACAACTTTGATAGTTAATATCTTACTTCAGTCTCACATATTCAGATGTATCCACCTTAAGCAACATAGATCACGTTGATCGGGAGCTTGTTACACCCTCAAAACAATTCACATTTACTTCTGATTGATAGGACAATAACGTATAAAGGCACTTGCGTTGACAATGTGAAAGTCAAGACACTTTCTAGTGATGTTAGTTTCCCTTTCACAGTGTTACGGAATATGTGAGAATACATGCAACATCATTGTTACAACATCACTCTGTTGTTATGGTTACCTACTTGGCAGTAAAGGCACGTCTTCAGGATTCTCAGGGTCAGTACACGCTGGAAAAAGAGAAGAAAAAAGGAAAAATCAGATAAAGGCATAACGTGCGATTATATTATTAGGAAAATAATATATAAAATTATATTCATGATTTAAACTAAACTATTTTGCGATTCAGTGGAATTAGAAAAAAAACTTCCAGATTGTGCTGATTGAGTGGGTAGGCTTATCAACACAATATGCATTGACAATGGAAGAAAATAATCCGCCTAGGTTTTCTACCGAAACAGATTCAACTTGGCGTGAAGGGCAAATAACTGATGAAATTGTGTGAATGGACCACTGAAAATCAGTGATGACGGCAGATGTTCGCCAAAAGGGTAAACATGTCCTGCCCTACCGGTAGAACCCGCCATTCATATAAATTGCATAACAAAAGTAAGTATGTATTTCCTGACGCAACACAGCAGTACCCCTGCCATGTGACGTCAGCCTGTAAACAAACCAGACAATCAAGTGATCGATGAACAAGAAAATGTAGTGACACGAGAGTACCATCACTGATCTTGATGAAACTAAACAGTCTGTTATTGTTAGTCCTTTCTATTTTCGAGTCTGGGTTCATGATAGCTGAAAACATGCTTAATGCAACTGTTATGACTCAAATATTGGCAGAGGCCTGACTACTGATTTGGTGAGTTGACGACAAGTAATGACTGGTACATGTTAAAGTAGGGATATGCATCGCTTTTCAATATTTATAATTGATGGGTCAAATTTGATGATGCCCCAATTATGAAAGATTGAAATATGTCAAAAGGCTCAATCCAAGTGGATTATAGTGTTTTTGCATTAAAATAAAAGTGTTAATATATTGATTTTGACATATATTTTTTTATTTATGTGTAATGGTCTTTGTCAATCTTTTTTTTCACGAAGTGACTGACTCTGATGACGAGGGTTTTCCCCGGGGCAAGATGATGTTGGTACGTACATAATTGAGACTGGAGCAGACAATCCTGTGACTGACAACATGAGCATCGATCTCCGCGAATGGGGAATGACTGCATGCACTTCTTTAAGTCAGCGATGTTGATCACCGTTACGACAAGCATGAGTTGCTGAAGACCAATTATAACCCGGGCCTTTACACTGTAGTAGGTTACAACGAGGACCGAAGAGATACAACTAACATCAACCGCCAACCCGACCCTACTCTGTACATCAGCCACACAAGGAGATCACAGAAATGCATATTGCTAACTATGTTTTTGTTGTGCTGCATAAAATCAGCCTCAATCCATCATTGCGGGACAATGACATACTGAGTACAGTTCTAGAGTTGTAAATATACATGCACGTGCTAGATGTAAGTTTAGGCCTACTGTTGCCATCGTGAACAAAATCAACCAAAGACACACAACAATCCATCAGCATAATATCCTACTAAAATAGCCTCACTAAAAGCAGGTCATTGTACGAGTGCAACTACTAATATATTTCAATTTCAAATTTCAATTTGAGTCAATTTCAAATAGTGATGATGTCTGGTGTTTGAGAAAGGCTTTAGGATCAGTTTCCCAGAGGGCGGAATGCGGAGTTGGGAATAAAAATGGTGGTGTTTCCCAGGGTCAATTACCCAGTGGCAGTTACCATGTGTGAAGATATCTAACCCTCTAATGTCGTTTGCTACATTACCTGTCTGACTCCCGGTTGACTTTCTTCTGCAATTAATAAGGACATATCATTAGTTCTGAGAGTAATTTGATAGACACAATCATGGTCATCCAGTGGATAACAAGTACACTGTACGTCCACTGATGTATAGGTCACAAGCAGTAAGTTTATTGTAAGAAATCACGACTGTCTCAGCCACCTTTCCACAAACTCGAATTTGTTATTCAGACGTGTAAAGTTAAACCTATTTCGGGAACAGCTCTTTCGGAAAAAAACAACACAACAGCAAATAGACAGCGCTTGCTAGATGTCATTCATGTCACTTTTCTAAGGAACAATTGTTGTCATACGTATGTAAAAAGAAGAAAAGTATTATTGCTGGTTCACTTGAAAAAAATAGAGGGTATTTAAGCTTATTTATTGCTTATATTATTGACGTTGTTCAAATTTTCACTTGTGGCATCGAGGACGTGATAATTCCAAATGGTGTTCTGTTTTTCGTAATGTTGTAGAACTGGGTACATGTAAAACATAACTTGCATTTGTATTTTTACTCCCTAGTGTTAGTACTATCAAAGAGTCATCTTCTTTTAAACCATATAGGCTTTGTGTAAGAGTACACAGAAATAATCTTAGAAATGCAAGTCATGCTTTCATGAAGATTATATGAAATGTTGTTTTACTTACCTCTGGCGTCGACGTCTTATGACGACGGTTACGACGATGATAACAATAATGGCCACAAGGGAGATTGTGATGATCACTGCGAGGTGTGCCGTTGACAGTCCTGTTGTTTCATCTGTTGTCGCCTTGACGTATGTCCTTATTAATACTGTTGAAATAAACGTTGCCCATGTACAACCGTACAAACGCATCATCTTATTGATATATTTTACGTGATAAATGGAGGTGTTACTTGTAGTATGTTCTTAATGCTAGATTCCAATGTTGTTATAAAGTTTTGTGATGTAATAACATTGTATAATTATTCATATTCTAATTGATGTATGTGTTCGATTAAATAGGCAGATGATATGTACTAGTGGTCAACAAATATGTAACAATGAAACCAATGTTAAACTGATACAAGCTGATTTGTATGGAGGAGTTCATTCAGGAATATACCACATCCATTTGGGATCAAATGTGCTATAAGACCTAATATGGCAGGAGTGTTGCTGAGTGGGGCGTTATACAAAAAAACAAAGAAATGAGATAATAAATAGTTCAGACTTTTTTTACTTAAAAAACCAACAAACATATTTCTATCACAATTGGTGATATTAAATTTATATTTATTTTTGCAAATTGCAATACCCAATAGTTGTTGGCACTGAGGAATCATTGCATGAAAAACAGGATTTCTATTTCATCATCCGTCAACTTCGAAAAGGTGCCTATGAAGAATCGCAGATACACCTGATGAAGAAACGTTTCGATTAAACAATGTGAAACCATTTAGCATCCCATACCTTCAGTGATCTCACAAAAATCCCCTGTGTTGTTTCCACTGCATCCCTTTGTACACTGTCCATTCTGATGACTGCAGACGTTGTCCAGACATTTCTTGCTGCAAGGCTGGTCACATTGAGCAGCATACCATCCAGGGATGCAGCCATCGGAGCACTCTCCAGTGTTCTTGTTACAGTGTGTGAGGTTCCTCTGTAGGTTAACCTGGCAGTTTGGGAGGCAAGGTTTGTCACAGTTCTCCCCATGTTTGCCCCACTCGCATGCTGTGACTGCATGAGTCAGTACTGCTGAAAATGTGACAAAATAGAGATGAATGAAAGCAGGGAAGACACCCAGAAGTTGTATTAAAGAAACGTGTAAATATTTGATGGGTAAAACAATCATAGAGCTGTTTGCTCACATTCAGAAAACCACTTCCTGCAGTAACTATCTTTCACTGACCGTGCCATTGATTAAGGTATTTTCTTATCACATCCTTAAAACAAATCATTTATTATGCACATCTATTGTGTATGTTGATATAAATTTAAACGTGGCTTCATATACTAAAATGACTGTGATAAATAACACAAGGTTGTGTTTTCATTTTATTGAATGTAAAACATTTACTGCAAATGTTAAGTAACAGCATATCGACCATATTTATTGCCATGTCATTATATATAGTACAGAGTGATACAGCAATAGTATTTACTGTTGAATGTTTTGTCATAGTTAGGGGATGGTTCAAACGGACCATATTCATATTCGGTCATGTGGTTTTCTAGACGTACACCTTCTCCTTTACGTTACTGTTCGAAACTCGCGGTAACCGGGAAATTCACTTGCTGCTCATTTAGTCAATGTATCGTATTTAAGCATACTTTTGTACAGAAAGAATGTACTCACTGAAATACAGAACTGTGCTTGGACTCAGCATGGCTTGAAGAGTTATTTACTTGTTGATATGAAGCCTGCTTGGAAGAGAAAAATCCTGTATGTATTCATCTCTTATTCACGACTTGGTTATTCTATTGAACCGGTGGGGCACGGGTGGCCCAGTCGTTTAAGGCGCCGCGATTCGCTGTGCAGAGTTGCGTCCCCTGGCCACGCCAGAAACCTATGATTGTGGGTTCAAATCCCGGTTCGCCCCGATTATGTTTCAAGGTTTGTCAGCACCATACCCGTGCTCGTGGGTTTCACTGAAGTGGTAAACGACTAAGACCTGCATCACTTCGGGCTTTCCTCCCACATTAAGCTGACACGCTGTGATATATCTGGAATACTGTTAAAAGCTGCGTTAAACCCAACTCACTCACTATTGAACCGGTTTACATGCATGCAATGGTATCAGTTATCAAAAACAGAAACTGTTCATCAGATACACTGATAAGCTGTTCGTGGAACTCAACACTTTGACGTGCTCGGAGAAGGATAGTGGCAGTTCATAGTCAGAAAATAAAGCAACACAAGCCAGATCTCTCCCTTTGTTCTCACAAGTGTTCTTCCATAAACTGACAAGGTCAAGTTATGTTACCTGTAGATTTATCCACTCTAAATGTAACATTTGAAACCTCCCTCTGCTGTTTAGTTCAAAATATATTTCAAACACATATATATGCACTCTATGTACATATGTTTGTACATATGAATATTTATGTTTATTCATTTAAACTGAAGATCGTTTATTATAATTTACTGATAGTCCAGGAGTGCTTTAATAACTTGTGGCGGTTTCGTACTTTTGTGAATCGTAATCGTGAGTAAAAAATATTTATCAAGAGTCGATTCACCTTTGTATCTAGTATTTCAACACCTTCGTACTCAAAAACGGATATGATTTCCTCAGTCAACCCAGCATCTGACCACCTACGTGTACACTCAATACCTCCCCTACCCCAGCCCCCACCCCCCGTCCCCACCCCCAGCCCCACACCCCACCCCCACACACACTAATCCCATATTCTCCCACCCACCTCAGACTTCCAACGCCCCCATGCCTCCCCAGCTCGACCACGCACACAACACTTACCTACCCAGCTCAATCCACACTGCTGACTATCCCCACATATCCAGGTACATAGTGACAGAACAGTCAAATGCACCCCTGCATAGTGTATCAATACAGACAGCCCAGGCTTCCAGTGACGGTCTTATTTCCCGGGAAAACAGCATGGGTGTAGCCTACTCTGGGTTATGGGACAGGGCTAGCTGTATCAATGCTCCAAGCTGTGTTTTTTTCATTCATCAATTGCTGACTACCTTCCACCCCGCGGGGCCATTCTACCCATACCTAAGGAATGACTTGGCCTAGATTACGCTTCATATGTGTGGGGTGTCAACTTGAAGTGTATGCTATGCTATATAATCAGTCACGTGACATGGCTCTCCGCCAGTGGCAGATTGAAATCCTTGAAATCACTTGCGTGAGACTGTAATTGGAATTGCGAACATCTATACATGCATTGGCGTGCACTGGATATGTATTGTGCTGACAGGACATTCATGAAGTCAAAGAGAAGGGCACAGTCACACATTCACAACATTCATACTACTGTGTCCGTGCTCTATGCAAGTACTTGTGATCAACATGGCTTCTCACGCCGACGTTTCTAAATGTAACCAATAGGACACACCATTTCGTGTCAGTTGTTAGCAATGTTGATCACCAGATAACAAGTGAATGTTGATTCACGGCGGCCTGTAAGTACTCGATTCTACTCCTGGTATACCAGTGGTTGATAGCATGAACGCAAACACATACGTCAGTGGTTGTTAGGATGAACAACTCCGAGACATCCGTGGTTGATGACATGCAAATGTCCAGGTAATTTAGTGGTTGATAGCATGAGCACAAACACATACGTCAGTGGTTGTTAGGATGAACAACTTCGAGACATCCGTGGTTGATGACATGAGCATGTCCAGAAAGTTCATTGGTTGATAGTATCAGCACTTCCGGGTTCAATCTGTGGCTGCTGGCGGGCAACTTCTTAGAAACCCGCAGATGATCGAATGAACAACTCCAGATGATTCAGTGTATGATAGCATGACCTTATTCAGGAGTGACATGACCTGCATTGAAATCACTGAAAGTACGTGCTTGAGGCTGTGATTTGAATCGCGAATATCTGCAAATGCATCGATGTACACTGAATATGTATCATGCTAACATAGAAGGGCATAGTCAAACAGCCATGGCATAGTCATGCTTTCTATTTCCTGTGTTCGTCATCAACATGGTTTCGCTTACCAACGTTTCCAAATGTAACCCACACTGTCAGCTGTTATCAATCACCAGGTAACAAGTGAATGTTGAGTCATAACGGCATGTGAGTGATCATACTAATCGATTCCACTCCAGGTAAATAGGTGGTTGATAGCATGAACACAATCAATGCTGTTCAAGTTTAAGATGCATGAGCTTCTTGTGCAGAAATAATGCTAAATAATAAATGGCGATTTTAAAAAAAAAAAAGTAGATACTGTATAGGTATTCATACACTTTCAAGTTGGAATTACAATGCAATACACACAGTTAATATATTACATGCCCTGATAAGACCGTCGGAATTCGTTAAAGTATTAAGATATATTGTTTGCGTGTCCTTTTAACGGCAGTTTATCGTCGGTTCCAAGATGTTAATATTCGTTCCGGTTCAAGTACGTGTCCCAATCCCTGTTTCAGAAGGTGAAGAAATGATGACATAACGTTTGTCTGATAAAGTGCACCAATAACAGATTGAACTCCCCACAACGATGCTGATCACCTGATTACGCAGCTATATTCCAGCTGTATGACTGGTTGTAAATAATCGAATCTGGACCAGACACTCCAGTGATGGACGCCATCAGCATCGATCTATGCAATTTGGATTCGATGACATGAATGAACCAAGTCAACACCCGATCACACAGTCAGTGAAGATAGCAGGTAATCGCTGAAAGGGCAAGCATGCCATTATTTGAGTTGAGATATAACCATCGGGAAACAATATTTTTTTTAGGGATATAGAAACAGCTGAAATAACATGTAGCATGGAAGGATTTGAAAATAAAGACTAACTTTGAAAGAAGGCCTAATGTCAAATGTGTAAGGAGAATCTAATGCGCTTTACATTATATACATGATAGTGTAAACTAAGCATCATAGTGTTCTTGAAATTTTGTTTTAATAAGACTTTGACTGGAAAATAGACCAAAGCTGAAAACTTTTGAAATTCTCTGAAGTTTGTCAAAAATGAATAATGGTTCTATAAAGGCGTACACATGGACAATATTTCTTGGTAGAAACATATAGCTATTTTATAGAGTAGGTCACTCGTATGGACTAAGTCAGATAAAATAAATATATGTCTGCAGGCTAAACAAGTATTATTTAGTAGGCTTAGATCACTGTAAATTCTTAAGACGTCTCCCGTTGCGATTTTTGTATACCCAAATTTACCATATATGATACTGCAGCTAGATACTGCACTGACAGTAGGTATCCCAGATGCTCTATCCAAACAGCTTGACACATGCATTCCCTTCTGTATTTGCTTTTGTTTGTAAATTTGGGCTTTGGGTCCAGTGCAGTTTACACATGTCCGAACAAATGGTATGATACATGCCCGTAATCTACTTTATAGGTTCCAAAGAATTTATAGACCAGTAGGACCTGGCATGAAAATAATTAAGAGGAGAGATCCAACTGCTTTTGACAGCTCCTCATTGGCCCTGATACTTACATACCTACTAGAACATACATACTAGTACATACCTACTAGTACATACCTACTAGAACATACATACTAGTATATACATACTAGTACATACATACTAGTACATACAAACTTGCACTTACCTACAAGTACATACATACTAGAACATACATACTGGTATATACCTACTAGTACATACCTACTAGTACATACATACTAGTATATACCTACTAGTACATACCTACTAGAACATACCTACTAGTACATACATACTAGTATATACCTACTAGTACATACATACTAGTACATACCTACTAGTACATACCTACTAGAACATACATACTAGTACATACATACTAGTATATACATACTAGTACATACAAACTTGTAATTACCTACTAGTACATACATACTAGAACATACCTACTAGTACATACATACTAGTACATACATACTAGTAACAGGAAACTCAGTCATGGTCTCACAGCTGTACGAACTCATAGAGCTGACAGAGTTTTGCCTTTGAACCAAAATAAAGTATTGACTCCAAGCACATGTTGGACATGATGACGAGTCCGCAGTATCATCGTGACCCAGTGCTGATGACAGCTGTGATACCATGCAATTTGTAGGAGTTTGATGACCCCAAATGAGGTCCTTTTGAACCTTGGCATCTGTTCTCCTGAGTTATATCCAAGGCAATTTCCAAATTGAGACGCCGCTGCAAGGATTATCACCAATAGAACTAGTCCAGTGGTAAGCTCTACCAGTAAGCAGTGGAAGTGGCTGATGTGCAAGGATTATCACCAACAGAACTAGTCCAGTGGTAAGCTCTTCCAGTAAGCAGTGGAAATGGCTGATGTGCAAGGATTATAACCAACAGAAATAGTCCAGTGGTAAGATCTTCCAGTAAGCAGTGGAAGTGGCTGATGTGCAAGGATTATCACCAACAGAAATAGTCCTGTGGTAAGATCTTCCAGTAAGCAGTGGAAGTGGCTGATGTGCAAGGATTATCACCAACAGAACTAGTCCAGTGGTAAGCTCTTCCAGTAAGCAGTGGAAATGGCTGATGTGCAAGGATTATAACCAACAGAAATAGTCCAGTGGTAAGATCTTCCAGTAAGCAGTGGAAGTGGCTGATGTGCAAGGATTATAACCAACAGAAATAGTCCTGTGGTAAGATCTTCCAGTAAGCAGTGGAAGTGGCTGATGTGCAAGGATTATCACCAACAGAAATAGTCCTGTGGTAAGATCTTCCAGTGAGCAGTGGAAGTGGCTGATCATTCTGACTCAGGGCGACCGTTATGTAAGCATGCCAATATGCAAGATGGGATCCTCGTCTTGCACATAATCCTCACGGCCCTGGCTTCCACCATCAAGGGTCCACTGTCAACTGTTCAGTGATGTCATCAAGAGTGTTTTGGGAGAACTGTCAGCACATTCGCAAACTTTTATCAAAGGGGTATATTGGTGGAGGATGTACCAGTTCAAACAACTATTGGCACAGTAGTTGACTGCTCCGCATCATGTATCGCAAGTGTTTTCTTTATCTGAGTAAGTGTCGTTAGAATCATGCATAGGGCAACCGACTCGTGTAGTACATAGTGTTATTTATACTAGTTGTAACATAAGGTACAACTTTGCATAAAACTGAAGTCCCTGTGTGTTGCTTGAACGTGCACAGCAGTACCCCTACCGTACGGCCTGTGAACAATGGAGTCTTGATCGGGTAATCGAGCAATCTTGAATCAGACATGACAATTGCACATGTGTACATTTTATTTACAAGAAGACATAACTTTATAAAGGAATCGAGACACACATTAATTAGTTGGTACATATCTGAGTAATGTATAACAAAATACGTAGAGTGAGTAGATATCAAAATACTCAGGGTGAGTGTAAAAATACTGTCCATTTCTTGGGTAATTCAAAATGTAATATATAGAGGAATTTACAAGGCGATATATAGAGTCATGTTTGGGGCAAACATGGGAGAATGCATAGAGCAATACATTAAAATAAAGAATTATATACAGCTTTTAAAGCATAGCATAATACACAGCATAACATAAACAGTGAGGATTAGATTGGTGTAATTGGCCATAATATTATGCTGG
The DNA here is from genome assembly GCF_023055435.1 of Haliotis rufescens. Classification (NCBI taxonomy): domain Eukaryota; kingdom Metazoa; phylum Mollusca; class Gastropoda; order Lepetellida; family Haliotidae; genus Haliotis; species Haliotis rufescens. The sequence continues at coordinate 643,224 of NW_025963788.1, forward strand.
GCATATCACTAGGGAGATACTTTGTGTACTATTTAGAAAGTCGAGAAATCGAAAAGCATATGCAAGGCTTCTTTTAGGGGAGACCTAAAAGCCCAAATTTGAAGAAAATAGGGAATTGCATCAGACATCATTAATGTCACTGATGCGTCAAATTTGAACAAATAAAACATAAATATTCACTGAGGCATTCAATGTTGTAACCTATAATTTAACTTGTAACCTCTGTATCCATAGATCAAAATATGAAACAGATGTGAATGTTTCATTGGTGTCATATTTTCTAGTTCAGGTGGGTAAAACAGGGGAAGAGCATTGGTATTGATATCAGTTCATAGATTACATACTTAAGCTTAAGTTAAACTTCGTGGCAAAATAGCCCTGTTTTGACTTTGCCAATCCGAGCATAAATTCCGATGCATATGCATAAAGAAATAGATTCTCAGGAAGGGGAGCGCAATTAATGCCCATGGGGATGCTTACGTTTGCCTCAGTGTCTCATCTTCCAAAATTTTACATGGATGTTATCAATGAGGAAGTCCAGCATGTCGCATATGGACATATGGCACCACTGCCTGCAACATACTGTGGTATATGAGTGTAGGACTGTGTGTCTCCATCAGAACTCTGGGTTGCACCACTGCCTGCAACATACTGTGGTATATGAGTGTAGGACTGTGTGTCTCCAGCAGAACTCTGGGTTGCACCACTGCCTGCAACATCCTGTGGCATATGAGTGTAGGACTGTGTGTTTCCAGCAGAACTCTGGGCTGCACTACTGCTTGCAACACTCTGTGGGATACGAGTGGAGAACTGTGTGTCTCCAGCAGATCTCTGGGTTGCACCACTGCCTGCAACATCATGTGATATATGAATGTAGGACTGTGTGTCTTCAGCAGAACTCGGGGATGATTCGCCGTCTGAAACACCCTGTGATATATGAGTGGAGGACTGGGTTTTTCCAGCAGAGCTCTGGGTTGCACCACTGTCTGCAACATTCTGTGGCATATGAGTGGAGGACTGGGTTTCTCCAGCAGAACTCACGGATACATCATTGTATGTTCCACCTACTGTTGTACAAAAACATTCTGCCAACACTGGCATGGAGAGCCTATGCCCACATTCCTCTTGCTTCACAGCTGGTGGTACACAGGATATGCCTATATCTTCATCTCTGATCTGCCAATATCTGTTTATGGCCTGGTATTCTACAGAATATATATCATCCTGAACGCCTTCCTCGTTGTGTTGAACAATTGATGATTGTTGAGCTCTGCAACAATAAAGAGGAAGATTAGACAGCAATACAAGCTGTGAAGTGCCTTCACAAAATTGAGTGAACTAGCGTATTGATTCAAGTATACAGAGTACATTTCAATAATTGTCAGGTTTTGTCTGAATTAGTGTTAAGATAATTGCGAATCATTAGCCAGCTATTGCAAGAGATACGGAACCATCTGCCTGTCATGTAGGTACCTTTTAGTTCTCCAACGTTTGATGGAATGCAGGCATGCTAGCATTACAATCACAATGCCCACAGGTGTAAGCCCAGTCCACAGTCCGATTGCCTCGTTCATCCCATTCTCATCTGGAAAGCCAATATTTGATAATAATGGTATAAATCTGCTCTGTGCAATATGTTTTAGAATATAGTATTACAATATTAAGTATCTCGACTATGACAGATACACAGCTATTGTATCACTGATGTGTTACACTGTCACATTAAAAAAAGAATATTGTGAGCACAAACATATTTTTTTTAAACGTATAGGCAACAAATGGCAGTTTCACGGAAATATGTAGCACCCCTTAATGCTAAAGAGGAACCATCTTTTTTACGCCTTTTGGTCCGACGCGTCGGGGATGGAACTCCGGACCTTCCACTCTCTGGGCGGACACTCTACCACTAGACCATGTAGGGGGTTCATTTACAAAAGGAAATATAAACGACCTTGATCTGTGTGGCATAACCGCAAAACATGATGCATTGCCATTAACCTACATACTTTTGATTCATCATTTATATTTCAATTATGATGCACATCGATGTGCTTTCCCTTGATATTAACTCACCCTGACATGATCGGCAATCATCCACAGTGCAGTTGTTCCTGCAGATAGGTGTGCATTTGTGTCCGGTTGTGTTGCAGCCTTTGAAACACATTCCTGTCATCTGGTCACACTCTCCATCAAGGCAGAATTCACACGTGTTGTTACACGATTGTCCATAGAATCCATTAGTACATCCATGAACACAAGTTCCATGGCTTGTATGACATGTGTGGTTGATACAGTTGTCAGGGCATGGTATACAGTTTCTTCCAAAATGATGAGATGCACACCCATCTACACAGTCGCCTGTATCATTACATCTCCCATTCCTACAGTTACCGTTACACTGTAAGGAGCAGTGTGGACCAAACCATCCATCTACACACCCATCTACACAGTCCCCTGTACCGTTACATCTCCCATTCCTACAGTTAACATTACACCGTGAGGAGCAGTGTGGCCCAAACCATCCATCTACACACCCATCTACACAGTCGCCTGCATCGTTGCATCTCCCATTCCTACAGTTAATATTACAACATGAGGAGCACTGTGGCCCAAACCAGCCATCTACACACCCATGACGACAGTCACCACTGTACTGATTGCATTCAACTGTGTCATTAATTACAGGTCGTGTGTCTCCAGTTTTATTGCCTATCATCATTGGGCTGAAACCACAGTTTGTCTTGCATTCCTTCTCACAGGCAGTACCATAAAAGCCAGGTACACAGCCATCCAGGCATCCAAATACACACGTGTCCCTACAGTTTTCACATAAATACTCGCAGTTTGGTCCAAAATATTGTGAAAAACAGTCCTCACACATCCCTGTAAAGCCATTGCATGTCTTACATCTACTGGAACATTCTTTACAGTCAGACCCATAGTAGGAACCATTACATCCTGATACACAGGATGAATTAAGCTGGCAGTATCCTCCATCACAACCACCTGGACATGCTTTACAGTTACCTCCTGGACTTTCACATGGTATTTTGCACCTTACGCCTTGAAATCCTGGAACACAACCCTCTGTGCACACTTCAATGCCACCGCTCACGGGTTTACATTTCTTATTTTTACAGCTGCTGCTGCAAAGAGACCTACATTTAAGGTCGTAATAACCACTGTCACACGTGGTTAGGCAAAAGCCACTCCTGCTGTCACAGTCTCGGCAGTGTTGATTTTCACTGCAACTGGCAGCTGGAAACCAAACACAAAGTAAATCGTGAAGTACAGACAGGTATTATTATCTCACACACCAAACAAATATATTTAAACAGATTTAGAACGCATGGGTAGATGACTCGTGATAGGATGTTTTATGCTTTTTATAGGGATTAATATCGAAGCTGGGAGAAGTCTTCAGGAGTTGTTCAGAAGTAGTAAGACCTTATCTGAATGTTTACCTGCAGATGTGACCAGGTAAGCAATGGACACTACCATCAGTGCAGGCATGATGCAGCTGCAATTAAGAAGATGACATATACAATATAAAGTCATTGAAAGGCATTTAGAATTGATACACATAATGTATGAGAATGTATGGATGTCGTCGTCTTTATAATGAGGAATACAACGTTTTGGAGTATTATATTTACTCCTTCACTCCTTTACTAAATGTTAGGAGGCAATAAGATAACAGAGGAGGAAACGTTGTAAAGGATGCCAACAGATAATCGGCACTGATGGGTTATTGGCAATGGACAAATGGAAGCTAACACTCGGCTTATAACTGGTTGGTTATAGGCAATGGACAAATGGAAGCTAACACTTAACTTATAACTGGTAGGTTATAGGCAATGGACAAATGAAAGCTAACACTTAACTTATAACTGATTGGTTATTGGCAATGGACAAATGGAAGCTAACACTTAGCTTATAACTGATTGGTTATAGGCAATGGACAAATATAAGCTAACACTTAGCTTATAACTGATTGGTTATAGGCAATGGACAAATGGAAGCTAACACGACGGGGTGGGGAGGGTGGGGGAGGGGGGTGGGGGGTGGGGGGTGGATAATTATCAGTGATAGGTCATAGAAAGAAAATGACAATAGACAAATGGAAGCCAGCAGGACAATAAGCACCGACAATGATGCACTAAATACTAGGCACTGGGAAGAGGGATTCACATGTCACAAAACACATGTGATGAACTGAGAACATGAGTGTACCACAAGCCAGCACACATAGAAATAGATGTCATATACAACATGCCCAGATACACAATACACACTTACACATATATGCATGGTATGATACTGATTAAAGAAGTGGTAATGCAACTCACTTGTGTGATCAGCGTAGCGTTAATGGGCGATGTGTTCATCTGCTGGCTCAATAAACCTATGAGGTTGACTCATGGTGACCTAATTTACAGGATCTAGCTTTTCCTCTTTACACGGAAGATATTATTACTAATAGTATACTGGATATTAGTTTCAACATGTGACATATCATATTGTATTCAGAAACAATAATTAATTCAGATGTCCGAATATTTTGGCCAATGAAAAATTTCGAGCTCACACACACATGCGCTGTCACTTCCTTCACATATAACATGTAAGAAAGTAATAATAAGCACATAACCTTCACCTTCACGACTTATATTTCGCTCAAATATCAGCACAGTCTGTAAGCAGTGAGTTTTGAAGAGTTCAGTTTTTTTATTTCAAGATCAGATGGAATAATCAAAGTTTGACTATTGTCAGTTCTTACTTTTGTACGTGTTACTGTGCCTTTCTATTGCTATCAAAAACTAGTTACAGCTAAATGTTGTATAGACTACATAACATTTCAACACCTTTCTGTATGGTGGCCTTTGTGAAAAGAAATAATAGTGTTTTGTGTCTCAGCTTAAATTGTGAACAATCCAACATTGTATTTGACAGTTAACATCAGCAAACACACAACTCTTTTGCAAACTACTAAAATTAAACATATCAGTCGCATGCAGGTACTTGCACATCACCAGCAAACACAAATATCTGTGTTGACACATTCAACTAATCTGAGCCAGTTTGTTCCATGCATGTATCAACTTCCCTGTATTCTGGATATTACACTTCGACCTCGAGTTAATATTATGTTGATATCTGCTGCTTGCAGTGAGACAAATATGGAAAAAATATTGAACGTGTGACTATTTGGACATACGCATTCCATTATAATTTGTAAGCGTTAATGTGGCTCTCAACATATCAAAAGCATACTTTTGCAATGACGATATACTGGCTAACAAAAATATATACATGTTGCCCTTTATAAACAAGTCATTGCCTAAAATCCTAGTATGATAACAAACCAGGCATGATAAGGGATAATGCATTTATAGTTATGATAATTTTACATGTGTTTACAGTTATTGTTTATGTAGTTGCTGCAGGAACCTCATGACAAGTCACGTGTTAGCCTAACCAACGACGGGAACATAAGGCAAAATAAGTTGAAATCATTTTGTAGGTAAACTGCGTCAAAAGAAATTGAAAATTTATTCCACATGACTGTCTACCATAAACAGTTTTTCAAAGCTTAAGGAAGGCATTGACATCTTTGTTAAAAGAGCATGTTCGATTGTACCTCAAAACTTGTAGACATGTAGACACTAAAGCCTTGAACTTCTGAAACATTGCTTGATGTAAAAGGGAAGTTGACTTTTGAAACCATTCCTCTTTATTTCTTAACATTTATACATAGGTTATGGATTTGATATTTGACATTGACGCTTTGTTGATCGATCGTAAATGTAAGCAAGGCACCTTAAGTTTGATAATTCGCCCTCACATGGTCAAAGTCACAAAGGTTATGTGGACAGGCAAGTTGACTAACTAATGTGTGTGTAATAGTATGCCTATCGAATATCGGTTGAACTTGTCACAGTATGTTAAGCGTCGTCAAATCACAGAAATCAGCAAGTGAGTAGTCAAGAAAGAACGTATTGAAACATGCACTGCTACATTATTTAACTTGAAAGTATTTATACAGCTCCTCAATGGTAATGTGTTTGGCTGTACATATTATATACATTGGAATAAACACAAACGAGTGACATATTCTCTCCTTTGTCACAACAGTTAGGTGGGAAATCAGAGTGTGAAACATGGTCGCCCACAGTAGTTTGGAACGGCTCTCTGATCAATTATCGTCATGTCACTGCTTCATACGCTGCCAGTGTTGGTGGCGATATTTCTTAGACATTTTTTCCAAGGGGAAAATGGTGTACACTGAGAACATGTCACGTTCACCCACGTACCAGCACGCACAAAAACTGACATAGTGAAGTTGGTTTGTCGCACAACAGGTATGGTTTATGACTACAGTTCTTGAGAAACCCCGCAGTTCCTTTGTATATGTCTTTACCAGCTAACACTAAGGGATCACACACAGACAGAGAAGCATGTTTATTTATATGTGCACCTACAAAGCATCTTATATCGCATACAAGTTACAAAGCAGTTAAAATCTCACACATTGATACATTGACCACTTTACTAAAAACAAATGTGTAAATCCAAAAGAACAATAAATACAGCAGAAGGATGGAGTAAATGTGTTTTGATTCAATTTGTTATTGGTGAGAATGTGTCGCGTATGTATGTGCCCAGCCATATTTAAGAATAACAAGGACTACAACAATTCATAAATAGTCAGTGCTGTAGAATATGGATGAGGTTTATATCCTACACATCGTTTCTGTCTGTAGATTTCGTATTCGTTTGCAGCAGAATAACCATCACATGTAACGCTTAACTGGTATCTTAGCCAAGACGTTAAACCTTGTACATGGCTAAATCAAAGAGTGAGTCCCTCAACCTTTTACATCCTACTTATAACTACCATTCCTCACCTATGTTAGTTACTGTTATCACCGTCATTACCTACATCATGAGCATGTAACATATCAATATGCCATGTTCCCTCAAGCTTGGATATATTCTTTCAGAAGTGTAGTTTTTGATTAGCTATTTAAAACATTTTAATATGAATTAGCCATGTTCATTGTAACCTGCTTATATTATTGTTGTAAACATCTCTATATATGCTTTGTTCGGAAGTTCACGATTCAAACGCAGCCGAACATGACCAGCATGAAGGGGGTTCATTTATGATTTGGGTTGGATCAGTAGATGAAGACAACAGGAAACGTCCCAAAAGAGATCCGGGCCTTGAATCTGATGATAGCAACTTTGTTTAAGCTGATGCTCCATTAATGTTACAAATTAAGGATGTATTGCCCGGCGCCGACAGCAGGACCCCTGCCAAGCAACAGTTGTCGGGAAACAGACCAGACAATGAAGTTGTTAATGAACAAGGAAGTTCAGTGACATGCCAGTGCATTTACTGTTTTTGTTGAAACTAATAAAATTATATGTTTATTTTGAACCATATCTCCTGTGTACAGGTGCAGATATTCTGCTGGTTATATGTAAAGGCAAACGCTCAAGACATGTATCAGTTTTAAAAAATATGGGCAGTATGAACGCAAGCATTGTATTAAGGCACTGGGAAAAGTTTTCCATTAGTAAAACTGTTTACATGTCGTAATGGCTGCAGATTATTAACACGTTTTAATAGCTCCTTTATTAATCATCCATATATTAATTTATTGTATTGTAAACATGTTTTCTAATTTTGTAAGGCAGTAGCTATCCCTCGTTTGGTCATGCAAACAAGAAAAACGCGTCCTCTCAATTATTACGAGCTTAAATAGAGAATCATTAATTCTCAACACTAAAATATGGTTGTCATGTCCACATTGAAGTTGATTAATGTTTAGATCAGACGGGTTGTTTTGTTACTCTCTGCTCTTTGTTTTGTCCTTTAGTTACTGACGAGGCTGAGTAGTCACCATTACATCCCATCTATTTTGCATGGATGTTGAGTTCTGCTACGAGATAAGATGTGATCAGAACAATTGCACTGGTAATTTATCCAATAGTTAAAACACACATTTTTACGATTTTGATTATACTGTGTCAGTAGTTGAATTGTAAGTTTGCGTGTGCCTACAGATAGAGCTCCATATGATAACATCAATCAAACTTTTCTCAGGATTATGAGGTTGTTCATTATTTACGTTTTTATAAACCAAATGGACAATAGAAACCCTAAACAAAACATACATATTATATGAAGCAACATATGTGAGGCTATGTGCTGTTCATTGGTGTTTTGTAAGCGCAACACATTTTACTTTTGCAAACAAACAAACAAACAAACATGGTTTTAAAGGTGATGTTGAATGAAGGTCTTTTGCGATGAGTTCCTTATATTTTTCAAAACTTATGAGAATGAATTGTTGCATGTTCAGTTGCAATTTTCACAATGTCAATGTAATTACAATGTGTCATCTTCCCACACATCTCCCAGATATCTACTCCACATCTGTTTATTTGTTCATATGAATGTATCAAAACAAAACTGCTCAGTGAAAGTCATGCTTCTGTAATGTTGGGCACAGAAAATACAAACAAAACTATTGTAAGACTGTGATCGTAGTTTTAGTGGATGAGCATTGACTTACTTACTCCGACAATGTACTTAATGTGTCACGAATATGTCATCTGACCCAGGCTGAAGCTGACAACAGTCACAGTGCCAGCACAATTGCATCATGATACAGTCATCTTTGCTGTGGACTTTGGAACTGTCAATGAATGTGACGCACACCTCATTTATGTTTCCTTTAGTGTCCCCATGTGGAATCATCATTGGACGATTACAATGTTACTATCTCAGTAGGACACTGAACATATAACTGTCAATAAACTTTCCATATTCATATTCAATCTCAACAAAATACACACAAAGGCAACTCGTATGGCACGATTTATAATCTTTTTAGAAAGGACTTGGTCGATTGTATCTCAGCAGTAAAGACATACAGAGACCAGAAGTTGGAACATGGTTTGATATTCTGTGTCATTGTTTGTGACGATCGATTGTGGTTACAACTTTCCACAACAGGATACTTGTCGTCAAAACACAGAAATCAACAAGTCAGTAGTCAAGGCAGAACGTATTGAGCAAAGCACAGCTGAAGCGTTTCACTTATTATCAGCTGTGTCAGAGTTTGTAAGGTTGAAAGTGAAACGTGCAGGAAACATTGTGGTTAGGAATGGCTCTCATTGAACACTGGACAAGTGTCAACATGTCTCTGCTGCAAACATTGGCCGTATGTGTTTCGGCATTTCAATCACATTGCGTCCAAAGCAATATCGTTAAAATTGAGATCATTTAGAGCTCAAACATGTATCGACGAGCACATACACAAAGGTTTTTTTATCGCACGAAATGCGAGGGTTGTGACTACAGTTCTCGAGAAGCTACGCAGTTAGGTTCTACACACCTTTGCCAGTTAACAATAAGGGCTGAATTCAAAACAGCCGAACATATTTGTATGTGCTCTTACTAAGTGCACAAGCTACAAAGCACGATAAAGAAAATTGTCAGCACGCATTTAGCAACTCCGGCAATATCTGTACACCACCCTTGATGTGTCAGACATGTGACGGACACCGCCATCAGTGTATATATCATGAGTCACACATTGTATCAACTTTAAATAAATACGAAACAGGGACATAAACTAACACTTTATTTATAATTATCAAAATGTTATAACAGTGTTAGAAAATTCAAAATATCATATTTTTAATACCAGGCCTTTCATTTCGACACGCTGAGTTCATTTGTATGAACGAAGTGCACGGACACGAACCTTCATAATGGAAGTTGATACAAAGTATTCAGGCTACAAAGCAGTTAAAATCTCACACACTGATACTTTGAAAACTATGAACGATTGTGTAAAACATTGAACACACCCGAAAGATTAAGTAAATGGTTTTAGGTTCAGTTTGCTATTGGTGGGAATATGTCGCGTGTGTATGTGCTAAAACATATTCAATGATAAATAGGACCACATTGATTCATAAATAACCATTGATGCAGATTGCTGGGTAGATGAGGATATTTCCTACACTGACATCGTTTCTGTCTGTAGATATATTATCAGTATACAGCAGAAGAACCAGCATATGTTACACTTAACTAGTATCTTAGCCATGCCTTAAAATCTCGCTTGGCTAAATTAGAAATTCAACATAGTCAAAATGTGTTTTGCTCAGGGGAATAATACTCTACCGGGCAAAATAAACTTATTGCCTTGTTCAGCAGCTCCATTAAAAAAAAAGCAAAGAGAGGTGTTATCTTATTGATAATTAGTTTAATGAAAGGAATAAGTTTCCGAGGTCTGTACAAAATAACAATGCTATATTGATTGCTCACTTCCCATAAGCCGAGCGAGTGACACATGGGGTCAAAATAAACGAAAATACACGAACACAAGTCAAACAGAGTCCACTCATTAGGTGCTCATAAAGTCAAGACATGTCCTTAGTAGCGTATGTGACGACCCCTGCATTAATGCACGCCAAAATAGTCTCCTCATGGGTGTCGTCAGTCGCTGGATGACGCCTGCAGTAAGCCTGCGCCACTCATCCAATAAAACCTGTTCAAACTGCTGTCGCTTTGCTGGAGGAGGTACGCGTTGTCTCAGATGCGATCCCAGAATACTGTATGGGATTCATGTCTGGTAGAGGCAATATGTTGACGTAAACTTTGTGCAGAAATTGTTGAACATGTCTGGCGGTATATGGTCGTGCATTATTCTGCTGCAAAGGGGTACCCCTTGGCTGTCCACGTAAAAATGACATTACAACAGGTCGCAACGCTTCATCTCTGTATCTTTGGCAAGTCAGATTTCCACAGATGATGACAAGCCTTGTTGTCCACTGACCGCAAATACGGCCCCATACCATGACGCCGCCTCCACCATAACGTGCACATCTTGGATGCATTTATGTGACAGTCGCTCTCCCCTACGTGATAAACACGGACTCGGCCATCATTTCGGAGTTAAAGCGTCTTTCATCTGTGAACAGCACCCTTTCCCAATCACGCCGCTGCCACCGACGTACGTTTCTTGCCCATTGTAATTCGCGGTTACGGTGTAGAGGGGTCAAGGCCATTCCACGGAATGGTGGGTAGGCTCCGATACCAGCAATGTGTCCAAGTGTCTTCGCCGCCGTTGGCGTCGCCGTCATGTACCGGTTCTGCAGATGGAGTGTCTTGATGTAACGGTCTTCAACTGGCGTTGTGACCTTTGGTCTTCCCGATCTTGGACAGTCTTGCATCAGGCCTGTTTGCTGATAACGGCTCAACAAGTTGCCGATAATGGTTTGACTGCAGTTAAAAGTTTTTGCAATCTGCCTTTGAGAGGCCCCCATATCGACCATACAAATAGCTCTGTCACGTTCCTCTTGTTTGAGTCTCGGCATTTATCTGATGTTCTTTTTGAGGCTGCATCCTTGCTCTGCCCAACGACGGTATTTATGCAAAAATCATGCACGAACATTTTTATCAGTTCAAAATCCTGTTTTTCCCATGTTACATGACTGCACAGTATCCTGCAAAAAGTGACATTTATTCGAGCACAAGGAGTGTTTCTTTTACTGTTTTCTGATAGCGTTCTAACTTATCACATCGTCTTTAATTCAGATAAAACTTTATTTACAAGTGATCAGTTTATTTTGCCCGGTAGTTTAGAAGTAGACGTGGGAACATACATATCACACGGTTGTAAGTGACACAATCCAGTGCAGGTGCACCATTCACACATACAAACACAACTCTCAGCCAACCTACCCTACATCTATATGTATTCTAAACACAACTTTAAATCACAATGGTGTTTTTATTGGCGAAGTTTATGAACAGTTGCAAAGTCGATACGTCTCGAAATGTTTTACCCCACTATGCCACAACAAGTAAGTAGCGACTGAGAGAGACCAACATATCAACAAGAGACAAATGTATTTCCTTTATTATGTTTCCACAAACGATTTATCGTTGTCACAGCAAATGTAAACAGTGAGTGGTAAACATTGAAACTGAACACACGGAAACTGAATAGTCATCGGTTTGCTTGTATTCACCATTAACAGTCATTTGTCAAAACACATAATGCTGGTGTTAACGCCAGGCGTGAGAACACGCCGTCATGAAAAGGTATCATTTCAAAATATCGGCTAATTTCAAGAGGTAGCAGTTTAACGTTTTAAATACGACTTATAGCTGACAGTAATGTCTTTTCAATTACGCTTGAAATGTTTGTCCTGTATGAATATCTCCCTGTTTCATTATGAATTTGTTTACAAGATGACACTAAGAACGCAGCACGACAGGAGTATTTCTATGTGTGCGAATAAATTGTCCACACAACCGTATGCAAGGGATTATAAAGGCAAGCGGTGACAGACGTTACTGTGTGTGTCACACAAACATCACTCGCGACGGACATATGTCCGACATTAAAATCATCATTCTTACGTTTTTGTCTCTTTGTATGAGGCGTTGAACGTATTTGCGTGTAATACATTACTGTCGATTTGTTAGTGTATTTTGTGAGTTCATGAAACTGTAATCACTTATTTAAAGATTAGTAGAGTTTCAGATAGTTAAATGAATCAGCCTCTTTAATGATGATGTTGTCGTATACGTGATCAGTACTTCCCGTTTGTAATATCCGAGGTGCTCAATGCTTCACGTTTGTAATATCCAACGTGCTCAATACTTCACGATTGTAATATCCGACGTGCTAGATTATTTCACGTTTGTAATATCCGAAGTGTTATATTATTTCACGTTTGTAACACCCGACGAGCTCAATACTTCACGTTTTTATACCAGACGTCCTATATCATTTCCCGTTTGTAACACTCGACGTGCTCAATAATTCACGTTTGTAATATCCGACATGCTTCTTCAGTTCATGTTTGTAATATCCAACGTGCTCTATTATTTCACGTTTGTAACATCCGATGTGCTCAATACTTCACGTTTGTAACACCCGCAAGCTCAATATTTCACGTTTGTAACACCCGATGTGCTCAATACTTCACGTTTGTAACACCCGCAAGCTCAATATTTCACGTTTGTAACACCCGATGTGCTCAATACTTCACGTTTGTAACACCCGCAAGCTCAATATTTCACGTTTGTAACACCCGATGTGCTCAATATTTCACGTTTGTAATATCCAATGTGCTCTATTATTTCACATTTGTAACACACAACGTGCTCAATACTTCACGTTTGTAACACCCGACGTGCTCAATACTTCACGTTTGTAACACCCGATGTGCTCAATATTTCACGTTTGTAATATCCAATGTGCTCTATTATTTCACATTTGTAACACACAACGTGCTCAATACTTCACGTTTGTAACACACGACGTGCTCAATACTTCACGTTTGTAACACAGGACGTGCTCAATACTTAAAGTTTGTAACACCCGACGTGCTCAATACTTCACGATTGTAACACCTGACGTGCTCAATACTTCACGTTTGTAACACCCGACGTGCTCAATACTTCACGTTTGTAACACAGGACGTGCTCAATACTTAAAGTTTGTAACACCCGACGTGCTCAATACTTCCGTTTTTATATCCGACGTACTATATTATGTCCGGCGTGCTATTTCAGTTCACGTTTGTAACACTCGACGTGCTCAATACTTCACGTTTGTAACACCCGACGAGCTCAAAACTTCACGTTAGTAATATCCGACACGCTATTTCAGTTCACGTTTGTAATATCCGATGTGCTCTATTATTTCACGGTTGTAACACCCGACGTGTTGTATTATTTCACGTTTGTAACACCTGACGTGCTCAATACTTCACAATTGTAACACCCGACGTGCTCAATACTTCACAATTGTAACACCCGACGTGCTCAATACTTCACGATTGTAACACCTGACGTGCTCAATACTTCACAATTGTAACACCCGACGTGCTCAATACTTCACAATTGTAACACCCGACGTGCTCAATACTTCACGATTGTAACACCTGACGTGCTCAATACTTCACGATTGTAACACCCGACGTGCTCAATACTTCACGATTGTAACACCCGACGTGCTCAATACTTCACGATTGTAACACCTGACGTGCTCAATACTTCACCATTGTAACACCCGACGAGCTCAATACTTCACGTTTGTGACACCTGACGTGCTCAATACTTCACGATTGTAACACCCGACGTGCTCAATACTTCGCGTTTGTAACACCCGATATGCCCAATACTTCACGTTTGTGCAACCCAACGTGCTGCTCTGTGTCTCTTGTTTGTAACATCGGACGTGGTTTTCAGGATCTGTGACTGGTTGCGAGGAACGTTTCGCATGTTTTTGTGCACTGGCTGCCTCATCCACATTCAATTCAACCTGTGGGGATATAGTTGGGGTATTGCTGACATCGTTCTCACCCTCCCCGGGAAAGGCGGCGTCACCTTAAGGCACAATGATCTGAGTGAGAGACGCGTGTCCGTTCTTCCTACCCTTCTCTTTTGATGCCCTTAGATACTACTTTAGTTTTCAAGGACTTGCTGATTGTGGGTTTAAATTATGGATTGTTTCACAGTTCCACAGCGTCACCCAACCTACTCACTCACTCATTAGGTGTATTTTACGCAAGGATATCACAACGCTTTCTTTCCAAGAATTATACACACTGATTGTACGCCAAAACAAATATCCCATAGACAAGTGCCTCATGCTAAAAATCTGAGTTTCACTTATAATTCCGCCCATGTTCCTTAAGCCACGTGCCTAATAGTTGATACAAACCACGATGATCAAACAGTGTCACACCGTTATACATTACTCGTATATAAGGGAGACATTAGAAGTGTGTAGCACAGCTGCCGTGTAGCTAAAACCCGTAAATAAAGTTACATCAATCCCTGAAATGTTTCTTTACACACTACACGTCACTATTATATCGTCGGCTCATTCATTCGTCAAGTCTAATGTAGATAGTACCCAATTCACAGCTCTCTGGCGTCCAAAAACTAGACATGAGCATTCTAAGTCAATTTCCATTCTAAGTTCAATTTCCTGTCAAAGATGTATTGTCACATTTACTTTGCATATTGTATTAACTCATCTATGACTGTTCATAGGATTGTTTAGACTTGCCTACCCACAACACATAGGATAGAAGTGCTTATCCATAAATGTCGGACTTCGTTGGTGACGTGGGCGTCAAATCAGCTGTGTCAATCAGTTGTGGTTATTGTAACTCGAAACCTCTTACTGACCTATTTAGAGACGAAAACTTTCCAAATTCTTGTTAGGATTATACGTTATGAATTTTCCCTCGTCACTGACTGGTCAAATGGATTTTGTATGAGAGGTCACGTGATTCATGACCATCAATTCAATGGCTGATCAAACAAAACATGGGTAGCTATTTTTAGTGTTTGTATCACAAACATAATGTGGTTGTGTCATTATTGGTGTCTGCATTCAATCTACAAATAGAGACATCTTAAGTGTTTGAATTGAGAGTCACATCAATGACAGTTCTTAAATTTAATCAAAAGGTTCTGCGTTGTCACAACACATGTAAACAGTGGGCGTCAAATATCGAAATTGAACACAATGAATTTGGATAGTAATGGTTCGGCTTTTATTCATCACTGAATTCGCCATTGAACGTATTATGATATGGTGTTGCCATTTGTCACAGCTAATAATGCTCGTGTCATCGCAAGTCGTGAGAACCCGCTTGTTTAAAAAGGTGTCAGCTCAAAATAGGTGCTGCTTTTCAAGAGGTAGCAGTTTAACGTTTGAAACATGACTTGAAACTAACAGTAGTGTATTTTGAATTACACTGGAAACGACTGTCTTGTGTGACTAATCCTACACTTGTATTATGTACTTGTTTACCAGCTAGCGTCCATCGAGGAACATCACGTGCATACCGAGAGTCAGGAGTAGCTATATGTATAGTATAGATCGTCCACAAAAGCATGTGTAAAGCATAATATAGACAAAATGTTGACATACGTTCAGTCAATATTCCCATCATTGTGCATGTAACACACATTCCCTTGTGACAACTATGTAATGCTAATTATGTCACCGCAATCTGCATGAGACACGTCTGACAATTCATGTGTGTAAGCCACGTCTCATGAGTATTATGTGTGTGTGTGCTATGTTTCCCGGGTCATCTGTGTAAGCCACGTCTCACGAGTATTATGTGTGTGTGTGCTATGTTTCCCGGGTCATGTGTGTAAGCCACGTCTCACGAGTATTATGTGTGTGTGTGTGCTATGTTTCCCGGGTCATGTGTGTAAGCCACGTCTCACGAGTATTATGTGTGTGTGTGCTATGTTTTCCGGGTCATGTGTGTAAGCCACGTCTCATGAGTATTATGTGTGTGTGTGCTATGTTTCCCGGGTGATGTGTGTAAGCCACGTCTCACGAGTATTATGTGTGTGTCCTATGTTTTCCGGGTCATGTGTGTAAGCCACGTCTCACGAGTATTATGTGTGTGTGTGTGCTATGTTTCCCGGGTCATGTGTGTAAGCCACGTCTCACGAGTATTATGTATGTGTGTGCTATGTTTTCCGGGTCATGTGTGTTAGCCACGTCTAACGAGCATTATGTGTGTGTGTGTGCTATGTTTCCCGGGTCATGTGTGTAAGCCACGTCTCACGAACATTATGTGTGCGTGCTATGTTTCCCGGGTCATGTGTTTAAGCCACGTCTCACGAGTATTATGTGTGTGTATGCTATGTTTCCCGGGTCACGTGTGTAAGCCACGTCTCACGAGCATTATGTGTGCGTGCTATGTTTCCCGGGTCATGTGTTTAAGCCACGTCTCACGAGTATTATGTGTGTGTGTGCTATGTTTCCCGGGTCATGTGTGTAAGCCACGTCTCACGAGTATTATGTGTGTGTTTGCTATGTTTCCCGGATCATGTTTGTAAGCCACGTCTCACGAGTATTTGTTGTGTGTGTGCTATGTTTCCCAGGGCCATGTGTTTAAGCCACGTCTCACGAGTATTATGTGTGTGTGTGCTATGTTTCCCGGGTCATGTGTGTAAGCCACGTCTCACGAGCATTATGTGTGTGTGTGCTATGTTTTCCGGGTCATGTGTGTAAGCCACGTCTCATGAGTATTATGTGTGTGTGTGCTATGTTTCCCGGGTCATGTGTGTAAGCCACGTCTCACGAGTATTATGTGTGTGTCCTATGTTTTCCGGGTCATGTGTGTAAGCCACGTCTCACGAGTATTATGTGTGTGTGTGTGCTATGTTTCCCGGGTCATGTGTGTAAGCCACGTCTCACGAGTATTATGTATGTGTGTGCTATGTTTTCCGGGTCATGTGTGTTAGCCACGTCTAACGAGCATTATGTGTGTGTGTGTGCTATGTTTCCCGGGTCATGTGTGTAAGCCACGTCTCACGAACATTATGTGTGCGTGCTATGTTTCCCGGGTCATGTGTTTAAGCCACGTCTCACGAGTATTATGTGTGTGTATGCTATGTTTCCCGGGTCACGTGTGTAAGCCACGTCTCACGAGCATTATGTGTGCGTGCTATGTTTCCCGGGTCATGTGTTTAAGCCACGTCTCACGAGTATAATGTGTGTGTGTGCTATGTTTCCCGGGTCATGTGTGTAAGCCACGTCTCACGAGTATTATGTGTGTGTTTGCTATGTTTCCCGGATCATGTTTGTAAGCCACGTCTCACGAGTATTTGTTGTGTGTGTGCTATGTTTCCCAGGGCCATGTGTTTAAGCCACGTCTCACGAGTATTATGTGTGTGTGTGCTATGTTTCCCGGGTCATGTGTGTAAGCCACGTCTCACGAGCATTATGTGTGTGTGCTATGTTTTCCGGGTCATGTGTGTTAGCCACGTCTAACGAGCATTATGTGTGTGTGTGTGCTATGTTTCCCGGGTCATCTGTGTAAGCCACGTCTCACGAACATTATGTGTGCGTGCTATGTTTCCCGGGTCATGTGTGTAAGCCACGTCTCACGAGTATTATGTGTGTGTATGCTATGTTTCCCGGGTCACGTGTGTAAGCCACGTTTCACGAGCATTATGTGTGCGTGCTATGTTTCCCGGGTCATGTGTTTAAGCCACGTCTCACGAGTATTATGTGTGTGTGTGCTATGTTTCCCGGGTCATGTGTGTAAGCCACGTCTCACGAGTATTATGTGTGTGTTTGCTATGTTTCCCGGATCATGTTTGTAAGCCACGTCTCACGAGTATTTGTTGTGTGTGTGCTATGTTTCCCAGGGTCATGTGTTTAAGCCACGTCTCACGAGTATTATGTGTGTGTGTGCTATGTTTCCCGGGTCATGTGTGTAAGCCACGTCTCACGAGCATTATGTGTGTGTGCTATGTTTCCCGGGTCATGTGTGTAAGCCACGTCTCACGAGTATTATGTGTGTGTATGCTATGTTTCCCGGGTCACGTGTGTAAGCCACGTCTCACGAGCATTATGTGTGCGTGCTATGTTTCCCGGGTCATGTGTTTAAGCCACGTCTCACGAGTATTATGTGTGTGTTTGCTATGTTTCCCGGATCGTGTGTGTAAGACGCGTCTCACGAGTATTATGTGTGTGTGTGCTATGTTTCCCGGGTCATGTGTGTAAGCCACGTCTCATGAGTATTTTTTGTGTGTGTGCTATGTTTCCCGGGTCATGTGTGTAAGCCACGTCTCACGAGTATTATATGTGTGTGTGTGCTATGTTTCCCGAGTCATGTGTGTAAGCCACGTCTAACGAGTATCATATGTGTGTGTGCTATGTTTCCCGGGTCATGTTTGTAAGCCACGTCTCACGAGCATTATGTGTGTGTGCTATGTTTCCCGGGTCATGTATGTAAGCCACGTCTCACGAGTATAATGTGTGTGTGTGCTATGTTTCCCGGGTCATGTGTGTAAGCCACGTCTCACGAGTAGTATGTGTGTGTGTGCTATGTTTCCCGGGTCATGTGTGTAAGCCACGTCTTAAGAGTATTATGTGTGTGTGCTATGTTTCCCGGGTCATGTGTGTAAGCCACGTCTCACGAGTATTATGTGTGTGTGTGCTATTTTTCCCGGGTCATGTGTGTAAGCCACGTCTCACGAGTATTTGTTGCGTGTGTGATATGTTTCCCGGGTCATGTGTGTAAGCCACGTCTCAAGAGTATTATATGTGTGTGTACTATGTTTCCCGGGTCATGTGTGTAGGCCACGTCTCACGAGCATTATGTGTGTGTTTGCTATGTTTCCCGGGTCATGTGTGTAAGCCACGTCTCACGAGTATTATGTATGTGTGTGCTATGTTTCCCGGGTCATGTGTGTAAGCCACGTCTCACGAGCATTATGTGTGTGTGTGCTATGTTTCCATGGTCATGTGTGTAAGCCACGTCTCACGAGTATTATGTGTGTGTGTGCTATGCTTCCCGGGTTATGTGTGTATGTATGAATTTGTTTACAAGATGACACTAGGAACGCAGCACGACAGGAGTATTTCTATGTGTGCGAATAAATTGTCCACACAACCGTATGCAAGGGATTATAAAGGCAATCGGTGACAGACGTTACTGTGTGTGTCACACAAACATCACTCGCGACGGACATATGTCCGACATTAAAATCATCATTCTTACGTTTTTGTCTCTTTGTATGAGGCGTTGAACGTATTTGCGTGTAATACATTACTGTCGATTTGTTAGTGTATTTTGTGAGTTCATGAAACTGTAATCACTTATTTAAAGATTAGTAGAGTTTCAGATAGTTAAATGAATCAGCCTCTTTAATGATGATGTTGTCGTATACGTGATCAGTACTTCCCGTTTGTAATATCCGAGGTGCTCAATGCTTCACGTTTGTAATATCCAACGTGCTCAATACTTCACGATTGTAATATCCGACGTGCTAGATTATTTCACGTTTGTAATATCCGAAGTGTTATATTATTTCACGTTTGTAACACCCGACGAGCTCAATACTTCACGTTTTTATACCAGACGTCCTATATCATTTCCCGTTTGTAACACTCGACGTGCTCAATAATTCACGTTTGTAATATCCGACATGCTTCTTCAGTTCATGTTTGTAATATCCAACGTGCTCTATTATTTCACGTTTGTAACATCCGATGTGCTCAATACTTCACGTTTGTAACACCCGCAAGCTCAATATTTCACGTTTGTAACACCCGATGTGCTCAATACTTCACGTTTGTAACACCCGCAAGCTCAATATTTCACGTTTGTAACACCCGATGTGCTCAATACTTCACGTTTGTAACACCCGCAAGCTCAATATTTCACGTTTGTAACACCCGATGTGCTCAATACTTCACGTTTGTAACACCCGCAAGCTCAATATTTCACGTTTGTAACACCCGATGTGCTCAATACTTCACGTTTGTAACACCCGCAAGCTCAATATTTCACGTTTGTAACACCCGATGTGCTCAATATTTCACGTTTGTAATATCCAATGTGCTCTATTATTTCACATTTGTAACACACAACGTGCTCAATACTTCACGTTTGTAACACCCGACGTGCTCAATACTTCACGTTTGTAACACCCGATGTGCTCAATATTTCACGTTTGTAATATCCAATGTGCTCTATTATTTCACATTTGTAACACACAACGTGCTCAATACTTCACGTTTGTAACACCCGACGTGCTCAATACTTCACGTTTGTAACACAGGACGTGCTCAATACTTAAAGTTTGTAACACCCGACGTGCTCAATACTTCACGATTGTAACACCTGACGTGCTCAATACTTCACGTTTGTAACACCCGACGTGCTCAATACTTCACGTTTGTAACACAGGACGTGCTCAATACTTAAAGTTTGTAACACCCGACGTGCTCAATACTTCCGTTTTTATATCCGACGTACTATATTATGTCCGGCGTGCTATTTCAGTTCACGTTTGTAACACTCGACGTGCTCAATACTTCACGTTTGTAACACCCGACGAGCTCAAAACTTCACGTTAGTAATATCCGACACGCTATTTCAGTTCACGTTTGTAATATCCGATGTGCTCTATTATTTCACGGTTGTAACACCCGACGTGTTGTATTATTTCACGTTTGTAACACCTGACGTGCTCAATACTTCACAATTGTAACACCCGACGTGCTCAATACTTCACAATTGTAACACCCGACGTGCTCAATACTTCACGATTGTAACACCTGACGTGCTCAATACTTCACGATTGTAACACCCGACGTGCTCAATACTTCACAATTGTAACACCCGACGTGCTCAATACTTCACGATTGTAACACCTGACGTGCTCAATACTTCACGATTGTAACACCCGACGTGCTCAATACTTCACAATTGTAACACCCGACGTGCTCAATACTTCACGATTGTAACACCCGACGTGCTCAATACTTCACCATTGTAACACCCGACGAGCTCAATACTTCACGTTTGTGACACCTGACGTGCTCAATACTTCACGATTGTAACACCCGACGTGCTCAATACTTCGCGTTTGTAACACCCGATATGCCCAATACTTCACGTTTGTGCAACCCAACGTGCTGCTCTGTGTCTCTTGTTTGTAACATCGGACGTGGTTTTCAGGATCTGTGACTGGTTGCGAGGAACGTTTCGCATGTTTTTGTGCACTGGCTGCCTCATCCACATTCAATTCAACCTGTGGGGATATAGTTGGGGTATTGCTGACATCGTTCTCACCCTCCCCGGGAAAGGCGGCGTCACCTTAAGGCACAATGATCTGAGTGAGAGACGCGTGTCCGTTCTTCCTACCCTTCTCTTTTGATGCCCTTAGATACTACTTTAGTTTTCAAGGACTTGCTGATTGTGGGTTTAAATTATGGATTGTTTCACAGTTCCACAGCGTCACCCAACCTACTCACTCACTCATTAGGTGTATTTTACGCAAGGATATCACAACGCTTTCTTTCCAAGAATTATACACACTGATTGTACGCCAAAACAAATATCCCATAGACAAGTGCCTCATGCTAAAAATCTGAGTTTCACTTATAATTCCGCCCATGTTCCTTAAGCCACGTGCCTAATAGTTGATACAAACCACGATGATCAAACAGTGTCACACCGTTATACATTACTCGTATATAAGGGAGACATTAGAAGTGTGTAGCACAGCTGCCGTGTAGCTAAAACCCGTAAATAAAGTTACATCAATCCCTGAAATGTTTCTTTACACACTACACGTCACTATTATATCGTCGGCTCATTCATTCGTCAAGTCTAATGTAGATAGTACCCAATTCACAGCTCTCTGGCGTCCAAAAACTAGACATGAGCATTCTAAGTCAATTTCCATTCTAAGTTCAATTTCCTGTCAAAGATGTATTGTCACATTTACTTTGCATATTGTATTAACTCATCTATGACTGTTCATAGGATTGTTTAGACTTGCCTACCCACAACACATAGGATAGAAGTGCTTATCCATAAATGTCGGACTTCGTTGGTGACGTGGGCGTCAAATCAGCTGTGTCAATCAGTTGTGGTTATTGTAACTCGAAACCTCTTACTGACCTATTTAGAGACGAAAACTTTCCAAATTCTTGTAAGGATTATACGTTATGAATTTTCCCTCGTCACTGACTGGTCAAATGGATTTTGTATGAGAGGTCACGTGATTCATGACCATCAATTCAATGGCTGATCAAACAAAACATGGGTAGCTATTTTTAGTGTTTGTATCACAAACATAATGTGGTTGTGTCATTATTGGTGTCTGCATTCAATCTACAAATAGAGACATCTTAAGTGTTTGAATTGAGAGTCACATCAATGACAGTTCTTAAATTTAATCAAAAGGTTCTGCGTTGTCACAACACATGTAAACAGTGGGCGTCAAATATCGAAATTGAACACAATGAATTTGGATAGTAATGGTTCGGCTTTTATTCATCACTGAATTCGCCATTGAACGTATTATGATATGGTGTTGCCATTTGTCACAGCTAATAATGCTCGTGTCATCGCAAGTCGTGAGAACCCGCTTGTTTAAAAAGGTGTCAGCTCAAAATAGGTGCTGCTTTTCAAGAGGTAGCAGTTTAACGTTTGAAACATGACTTGAAACTAACAGTAGTGTATTTTGAATTACACTGGAAACGACTGTCTTGTGTGACTAATCCTACACTTGTATTATGTACTTGTTTACCAGCTAGCGTCCATCGAGGAACATCACGTGCATACCGAGAGTCAGGAGTAGCTATATGTATAGTATAGATCGTCCACAAAAGCATGTGTAAAGCATAATATAGACAAAATGTTGACATACGTTCAGTCAATATTCCCATCATTGTGCATGTAACACACATTCCCTTGTGACAACTATGTAATGCTAATTATGTCACCGCAATCTGCATGAGCCACGTCTGACAATTCATGTGTGTAAGCCACGTCTCATGAGTATTATGTGTGTGTGTGCTATGTTTCCCGGGTCATGTGTGTAAGCCACGTCTCACGAGTATTATGTGTGTGTGTGCTATGTTTCCCGGGTCATGTGTGTAAGCCACGTCTCACGAGTATTATGTGTGTGTGCTATGTTTCCCGGGTCATGTGTGTAAGCCACGTCTCATGAGTATTATGTGTGTGTGTGCTATGTTTCCCGGGTCATGTGTGTAAGCCACGTCTCACGAGTATTATGTGTGTGTGTGCTATGTTTCCCGGGTCATGTGTGTAAGCCACGTCTCATGAGTATTATGTGTGTGTGTGCTATGTTTCCCGGGTCATCTGTGTAAGCCACGTCTCACGAGTATTATGTGTGTGTGTGCTATGTTTCCCGGGTCATGTGTGTAAGCCACGTCTCACGAGTATTATGTGTGTGTGTGTGCTATGTTTCCCGGGTCATGTGTGTAAGCCACGTCTCACGAGTATTATGTGTGTGTGTGCTATGTTTTCCGGGTCATGTGTGTAAGCCACGTCTCATGAGTATTATGTGTGTGTGTGCTATGTTTCCCGGGTCATGTGCGTAAGCCACGTCTCACGAGTATTATGTGTGTGTCCTATGTTTTCCGGGTCATGTGTGTAAGCCACGTCTCACGAGTATTATGTGTGTGTGTGTGCTATGTTTCCCGGGTCATGTGTGTAAGCCACGTCTCACGAGTATTATGTATGTGTGTGCTATGTTTACCGGGTCATGTGTGTTAGCCACGTCTAACGAGCATTATGTGTGTGTGTGTGCTATGTTTCCAGGGTCATGTGTGTAAGCCACGTCTCACGAACATTATGTGTGCGTGCTATGTTTCCCGGGTCATGTGTTTAAGCCACGTCTCACGAGTATTATGTGTGTGTATGCTATGTTTCCCGGGTCACGTGTGTAAGCCACGTCTCACGAGCATTATGTGTGCGTGCTATGTTTCCCGGGTCATGTGTTTAAGCCACGTCTCACGAGTATTATGTGTGTGTATGCTATGTTTCCCGGGTCACGTGTGTAAGCCACGTCTCACGAGCATTATGTGTGCGTGCTATGTTTCCCGGGTCATGTGTGTAAGCCACGTCTCACGAGTATTATGTGTGTGTTTGCTATGTTTCCCGGATCATGTTTGTAAGCCACGTCTCACGAGTATTTGTTGTGTGTGTGCTATGTTTCCCAGGGTCATGTGTTTAAGCCACGTCTCACGAGTATTATGTGTGTGTGTGCTATGTTTCCCGGGTCATGTGTGTAAGCCACGTCTCACGAGCATTATGTGTGTGTGCTATGTTTTCCGGGTCATGTGTGTAGGCCACGTCTAACGAGCATTATGTGTGTGTGTGTGCTATGTTTCCCGGGTCATGTGTGTAAGCCACGTCTCACGAACATTATGTGTGCGTGCTATGTTTCCCGGGTCATGTGTTTAAGCCACGTCTCACGAGTATTATGTATGTGTGTGCTATGTTTTCCGGGTCATGTGTGTTAGCCACGTCTAACGAGCATTATGTGTGTGTGTGTGCTATGTTTCCCGGGTCATGTGTGTAAGCCACGTCTCACGAACATTATGTGTGGGTGCTATGTTTCCCGGGTCATGTGTTTAAGCCACGTCTCACGAGTATTATGTGTGTGTATGCTATGTTTCCCGGGTCACGTGTGTAAGCCACGTCTCACGAGCATTATGTGTGCGTGCTATGTTTCCCGGGTCATGTGTTTAAGCCACGTCTCACGAGTATTATGTGTGTGTTTGCTATGTTTCCCGGATCATGTGTGTAAGACGCGTCTCACGAGTATTATGTGTGTGTGTGCTATGTTTCCCGGGTCATGTGTGTAAGCCACGTCTCATGAGTATTTTTTGTGTGTGTGCTATGTTTCCCGGGTCATGTGTGTAAGCCACGTCTCACGAGTATTATATGTGTGTGTGTGCTATGTTTCCCGAGTCATGTGTGTAAGCCACGTCTCACGAGCATTATGTGTGTGTGCTATGTTTCCCGAGTCATGTGTGTAAGCCACGTCTAACGAGTATCATATGTGTGTGTGCTATGTTTCCCGGGTCATGTTTGTAAGCCACGTCTCACGAGCATTATGTGTGTGTGCTATGTTTCCCGGGTCATGTATGTAAGCCACGTCTCACGAGTATAATGTGTGTGTGTGCTATGTTTCCCGGGTCATGTGTGTAAGCCACGTCTCACGAGTAGTATGTGTGTGTGTGCTATGTTTCCCGGGTCATGTGTGTAAGCCACGTCTTAAGAGTATTATGTGTGTGTGCTATGTTTCCCGGGTCATGTGTGTAAGCCACGTCTCACGAGTATTATGTGTGTGTGTGCTATGTTTCCCGGGTCATGTGTGTAAGCCACGTCTCACGAGTATTTGTTGCGTGTGTGATATGTTTTCCGGGTCATGTGTGTAAGCCACGTCTCAAGAGTATTATATGTGTGTGTACTATGTTTCCCGGGTCATTTGTGTAGGCCACGTCTCACGAGCATTATGTGTGTGTTTGCTATGTTTCCCGGGTCATGTGTGTAAGCCACGTCTCACGAGTATTATGTATCTGTGTGCTATGTTTCCCGGGTCATGTGTGTAAGCCACGTCTCACGA
Source organism: Haliotis rufescens (assembly GCF_023055435.1). NCBI lineage: Eukaryota > Metazoa > Mollusca > Gastropoda > Lepetellida > Haliotidae > Haliotis > Haliotis rufescens. The sequence goes on from NW_025963788.1 coordinate 669,214, forward strand.
GCATTATGTGTGTGTGTGCTATGTTTCCATGGTCATGTGTGTAAGCCACGTCTCACGAGTATTATGTGTGTGTGTGCTATGCTTCCCGGGTTATGTGTGTAAGCCACGTCTCACGAGCATTATCTGTGTGTGTGCTATGTTTCCCGGGTCATGTGTGTAAGCCACGTCTCACGAGTATTATGTGTGTGTGATATGTTTCCCGGGTCATGTGTGTAAGCCACGTCTCACGAGTATTATGTGTGTGTGTGCTATGTTTCCCATGGTCATGTGTGTAAGCCACGTCTCACGAGTATCATGTGTGTGTGTGCTATGTTTCCCGGGTCATGTGTGTAAGCCACGTCTCACGATTATTATGTGTGTGTCATATGTTTCCCGGGTCATGTGTGTAAGCCACGTCTCACGAGTATTATGTGTGTGTGTGCTATGTTTCTGGGGTCATGTTTGTAAGCCACGTCTCACGAGTATTTGTTGTGTGTGTGCTATGTTTCCCAGGGTCATGTGTTTAAGCCACGTCTCACGAGTAGTATGTGTGTGTGTGCTATGTTTCCCGGGTCATGTGTGTAAGCCAAGTCTCACGAGTATTATGTGTGTGTGTGCTATGTTTCCCGGGTCATGTGTGTAAGCCACGACTCACGAGTAGTATGTGTGTGTAATATGTTTCCCGGGTCATGTGTGTAAGCCACGTCTCACGAGTGTTTTGTGTGTGTGTGCTATGTTTCCCGGGTCATGTGTGAAAGCCACGTTTACGAGCATTATATGTGTGTGCTATGTTTCCCGGGTCATGTGTGTAAGCCACGTCTCACGAGTATTATGTGTGTGTGTGTGCTATGTTTCCCGGGTCATCTGTGTAAGCCACGTCTCACGAGTATTATGTGTGTGTGTGTGCTATGTTTCCCGGGTCATGTGTGTAAGCCACGTTTACGTGCATTATGTGTGTGTGCTATGTTTCCCAGGGTCATGTGTGTAAGCCACGTCTCACGAGTATTGTGTGTGTGTGTGTGCTATGTTTACCGGGTCATGTGTGTAAGCCACGTCTCACGAGTATTGTGTGTGTGTGTGTGCTATGTTTACCGGGACATTTGTGTAAGCCACTTCTCAGGAGTATTTTGTGTGTGTGTGCTATGTTTCCCGGGTCATGTGTGTAAGCCACGTCTCAAGAGCATTATGTGTGCGCGCTATGTTTCCCAGGGTCATGTGTGGAAGCCACGTCTCACGAGTATTATGTGTGTCTTTGCTATGTTTCCCGGGTCATGTGTGTAAGCCACGTCTCACGAGTATTATGTATGTGTGTGCTATGTTTCCCGGGTCATGTGTGTAAGCCACGTCTCACGAGTATTATCTGTGTGTGTGCTATGTTTCCCGGGACATGTGTGTAAGCCACGTCTTACGAGTATTTTGTGCGTGTGTGCTATGTTTCCCGGGTCATGTGAGTAAGCCACGTCTCAAGAGTATTATGTGTGTTTGTGCTATATTTCCCAGGGTCATGTGTGTAAGCCACGTCTCACGAGTATTATGTGTGTGTGTGTGCTATGTTTCCAAGGTCATGTGTGTAAGCCACGTCTCACGATTATTATGTGTGTGTGTGCTATGTTTCCAGGGTCATGTGTGTAAGCCACGTCTCACGAGTATTATGTGTGTGTGTGTGCTATGCTTCCCGGGTTATGTGTGTAAGCCACGTCTCACGAGCATTATCTGTGTGTGTGCTATGTTTCCCGGGTCATGTGTGTAAGCCACGTCTCACGAGTAGTATGTGTGTGTGATATGTTTCCCGGGTCATGTGTGTAAGCCACGTCTCACGAGTATTATGTGTGTGTGTGCCATGTTTCCCGGGTCATGTTTGTAAGCCACGTCTCACGAGTATTTGTTGTGTGTGTGCTATGTTTCCCAGGGTTTATGTGTTTAAGCCACGTCTCAAGAGTATTATGTGTGTGTGTGCTATATTTCCCAGGGTCATGTGTGTAAGCCACGTCTCACGAGTAATATGTGTTTGTGCTATGTTTCCCGGGTCATGTGTGTAAGCCACGTCTCACGAGTATTATGTGTGGGTGTGCTATGCTTCCCGGGTTATGTGTGTAAGCCACGTCTCACGAGCATTATATGTGTGTGTGTGCTATGTTTCCCGGGTCATGTGTGTAAGCCACGTCTCACGAGTATTATGTGTGTGTGATATGTTTCCCGGGTCATGTGTGTAAGCCACGTCTCACGAGTATTATGTGTGTGTGTGCTATATTGCCCATGGTCATGTGTGTACACGTCTCACGAGTATCATGTGTGTGTGTGCTATGTTTCCCGAGTCATGTGTGTAAGCCACGTCTCACGATTATTATGTGTGTGTGCTATGTTTCCCAGGTCATGTGTGTAAGCCACGTCTCACGAGTATTATGTGTGTGTGTGCTATGTTTCTGGGGTCATGTTTGTAAGCCACGTCTCACGAGTATTTGTTGTGTGTGTGCTATGTTTCCCAGTGTCATGTGTTTAAGCCACGTCTCACGAGTATTATGTGTGTGTGTGCTATGTTTCCATGGTCATGTGTGTAAGCCACGTCTCACGAGTATTTTGTGTGTGTGTGCTATGTTTCCCGGGTCATTAGTGAGTGAGTGAGTGAGTGAGTATGGTTTGACGCCGCTTTTAGCAATATTCCAGCAATATCACGGCGGGGGTCACCTGAAATGGGCTTCACACATTGTACCCATGTCGGGAATCGAACCCGGGTCTTCGGCGTGACGAGCGAACGCTTTAACCACTAGGCTACCCGACCGCCCCCGGGTCATTAGTGAAAGCCACGTTTACGACCATTATGTGTGTGTGCTATGTTTCCCGGGTGATGTGTGTAAGCCACGTCTCACGAGTATTATGTGCGTGTGCTATGTTTCCCGGGTCATGTGTGTAAGCCACGTGTCACAAGTATTTTGTGCGTTTGTGCTATGTTTCCCGGGTCATGTGTGTAAGCCACTTCTCACGAGTATTTTGTGTGTGTGTGCTATGTTAACCGGGTCATGTGTGTAGGCCATGTCTCACGAGCATTATGTGTGCGTGCTATGTTTCCCGGGTCATGTGTGTAAGCCACGTCTCACGAGTATTATGTGTGTGTTTGCTATGTTTCCCGGGTCATGTTTGTAATCCACGTCTCACGAGCATTATGTGTGTGTGTGCTATGTTTCCCGGGTCATGTGTGTAAGCCACGTCTCACGAGTATTATCTGTGTGTGTGCTATGTTTCCCGGGACATGTGTGTAAGCCACGTCTCACGAGTATTTTGTGCGTGTTTCCTATGCTTCCCGGGTCATGTGTGTAAGCCACGTCTCAAGAGTATTATGTGTGTGTGTGCTATGTTTCCCAGGGTCATGTGTGTAAGCCACGTCTCACGAGTATTATGTGTTTGTGCTATGTTTCCCGGGTCATGTGTGTAATCCTCGTCTCACGAGTACTTTGTGTGTGTGTGCAATGTTTCCCGGGTGATGTGTGTAAGCCACGTGTCACGAGTATTATGTGTGTGTGTGTGCTATGTTTCCCGGGTCATGTGTGTAAGCCACGTCTTACGAGTATTATGTGTGTGTGCTATGTTTCCGGGTCATGTGTGTAAGCCACGTCTCACGAGTATTATGTGTGTGTGTGCTATGTTTCCCGGGTCATGTGTGTAAGCCACGTTTCACGAGTATTATGTGTGTGTGCTATGTTTCCGGGTCATGTGTGTAAGCCACGTCTCACGAGTATTATGTGTGTGTGTGCTATGTTTCCCGGGTCATCTGTGTAAGCCACGTCTCACGAGTACTTTGTGTGTGTGTGCTATGTTTCCCGGGTGATGTGTGTAAGCCACGTCTCACGAGTATTATGTGCGTGTGCTATGTTTCCCGGGTCATGTGTGTAAGCCACGTCTCACAAGTATTTTGTGCGTTTGTGCTATGTTTCCCGGGTCATGTGTGTAAGCCACGTCTCACGAGTATTTTGTGTGTGTGTGCTATGTTAACCGGGTCATGTGTGTAGGCCATGTCTCACGAGCATTATGTGTGCGTGCTATGTTTCCCGGGTCATGTGTGTAAGCCACGTCTCACGAGTATTATGTGTGTGTTTGCTATGTTTCCCGGGTCATGTTTGTAAGCCACGTCTCACGAGTATTATGTGTGTGTGTGCTATGTTTCCCGGGTCATGTGTGTAAGCCACGTCTCACGAGTATTATCTGTGTGTGTGCTATGTTTCCCGGGACATGTGTGTAAGCCACGTCTCACGAGTATTTTGTGCGTGTTTCCTATGCTTCCCGGGTCATGTGTGTAGGCCACGTCTCAAGAGTTTTATGTGTGTGTGTGCTATGTTTCCCAGGGTCATGTGTGTAAGCCACGTCTCAGGAGTATTATGTGTTTGTGCTATGTTTCCCGGGTCATGTGTGTAAGCCACGTCTCACGAGTATTATGTGTGTGTGTGCTATGTTTCCCGGGTCATGTGTGTAAGCCACGACTCACGAGTAGTATGTGTGTGTAATATGTTTCCCGGGTCATGTGTGTAAGCCACGTCTCACGAGTGTTTTGTGTGTATGTGCTATGTTTCCCGGGTCATGTGTGAAAGCCACGTTTACGAGCATTATGTGTGTGTGCTATGTTTCCCGGGTCATATGTGTAAGCCACGTCTCACGAGTATTATGTGTGTGTGTGCTATGTTTCCCGGGTCATCTGTGTAAGCCACGTCTCACGAGTATTATGTGTGTGTGTGTGCTATGTTTCCCGGGTCATGTGTGTAAGCCACGTTTACGAGCATTATGTGTGTGTGCTATGTTTCCCAGGGTCATGTGTGTAAGCCACGTCTCACGAGTATTGTGTGTGTGTGTGTGCTATGTTTACCGGGTCATGTGTGTAAGCCACGTCTCACGAGTATTGTGTGTGTGTGTGTGCTATGTTTACCGGGTCATGTGTGTAAGCCACTTCTCAGCAGTATTTTGTGTGTGTGTGCTATGTTTCCCGGGTCATGTGTGTAAGCCACGTCTCACGTGCATTATGTGTGCGCGCTATGTTTCCCGGGTCATGTGTGTAAGCCACGTCTCACGAGTATTATGTGTGTCTTTGCTATGATTCCCGGGTCATGTGTGTAAGCCACGTCTCACGAGTATTATGTATGTGTGTGCTATGTTTCCCGGGTCATGTGTGTAAGCCACGTCTCACGAGTATTATCTGTGTGTGTGCTATGTTTCCCGGGACATGTGTGTAAGCCACGTCTTACGAGTATTTTGTGCGTGTGTGCTATGTTTCCCGGGTCATGTGAGTAAGCCACGTCTCAAGAGTATTATGTGTGTTTGTGCTATATTTCCCAGGGTAATGTGTGTAAGCCACGTCTCACGAGTAATATGTGTTTGTGCTATGTTTCCAGGGTCATGTGTGTAAGCCACGTCTCACGAGTGTTTTGTGTGTATGTGCTATGTTTCCCGGGTCATGTGTGAAAGCCACGTTTACGAGCATTATGTGTGTGTGCTATGTTTCCCGGGTCATCTGTGTAAGCCACGTCTCACGAGTATTATGTGTGTGTGTGTGCTATGTTTCCCGGGTCATGTGTGTAATCCACGTTTACGAGCATTATGTGTGTGTGCTATGTTTCCCAGGGTCATGTGTGTAAGCCACGTCTCACGAGTATTGTGTGTGTGTGTGTGCTATGTTTACCGGGTCATGTGTGTAAGCCACGTCTCACGAGTATTGTGTGTGTGTGTGTGCTATGTTTACCGGGTCATGTGTGTAAGCCACTTCTCAGCAGTATTTTGTGTGTGTGTGCTATGTTTCCCGGGTCATGTGTGTAAGCCACGTCTCACGAGCATTATGTGTGCGCGCTATGTTTCCCGGGTCATGTGTGTAAGCCACGTCTCACGAGTATTATGTGTGTCTTTGCTATGTTTCCCGGGTCATGTGTGTAAGCCACGTCTCACGAGTATTATGTATGTATGTGCTATGTTTCCCGGGTCATGTGTGTAAGCCACGTCTCACGAGTATTATCTGTGTGTGTGCTATGTTTCCCGGGACATGTGTGTAAGCGACGTCTTACGAGTATTTTGTGCGTGTGTGCTATGTTTCCCGGGTCATGTGAGTAAGCCACGTCTCAAGAGTATTATGTGTGTTTGTGCTATATTTCCCAGGGTAATGTGTGTAAGCCACGTCTCACGAGTAATATGTGTTTGTGCTATGTTTCCAGGGTCATGTGTGTAAGCCACGTCTCACGATTATTATGTGTGTGTGTGCTATGTTTCCCGGGTCATGTTTGTAAGCCACGTCTCACGAGTATTATGTGTGTGTGTGCTATGTTTCCCGGGTCATGTGAGTAAGCCACGTCTCAAGAGTATTATGTGTGTTTGTGCTATATTTCCCAGGGTAATGTGTGTAAGCCACGTCTCACGAGTAATATGTGTTTGTGCTATGTTTCCAGGGTCATGTGTGTAAGCCACGTCTCACGAGTATTTTGTGTGTGTGTGCTATGTTTCCCGGGTCATGTGAGTAAGCCACGTTTACGAGCATTATGTGTGTGTGGTATGTTTCCCGGGTCATGTGTGTAAGCCACGTCTTACGAGTATTATGTGTGTGTGTGTGCTATGTTTCCCGGGTCATGTGTGTAAGCCACGTTTCACGAGTATTATGTGTGTGTGCTATGTTTCCGGGTCATGTGTGTAAGCCACGTTTCACGAGTATTATATGTGTGTGTGTGCTATGTTTCCCGGGTCATGTGTGTAAGCCACGTCTCACGAGTATTGTGTGTGTGTGTGTGTGCTATGTTTCCCGGGTCATGTGTGTAAGCCACGTCTCACGAGTATTTTGTGTGTGTGTGCTCTATTTCCCAGGGTCATGTGTGTAGGCCACGTCTCACGAGCATTATGTGTGTGTGCTATGTTTCCCGGGTCATGTGTGTAAGCCACGTCTCACGAGTATTATGTATGTGTGTGCTATGTTTCCCGGGTCATGTGTGTAAGCCACGTCTCACGAGTATTATCTGTGTGTGTGCTATGTTTCCCGGGACATGTGTGTAAGCCACGTCTTACGAGTATTTTGTGCGTGTGTGCTATGTTTCCCGGGTCATGTGAGTAAGCCACGTCTCAAGAGTATTATGTGTGTTTGTGCTATATTTCCCAGGGTAATGTGTGTAAGCCACGTCTCACGAGTAATATGTGTTTGTGCTATGTTTCCAGGGTCATGTGTGTAAGCCACGTCTCACGAGTGTTTTGTGTGTATGTGCTATGTTTCCCGGGTCATGTGTGAAAGCCACGTTTACGAGCATTATGTGTGTGTGCTATGTTTCCCGGGTCATGTGTGTAAGCCACGTCTCACGAGTATTATGTGTGTGTGTGCTATGTTTCCCGGGTCATCTGTGTAAGCCACGTCTCACGAGTATTATGTGTGTGTGTGTGCTATGTTTCCCGGGTCATGTGTGTAATCCACGTTTACGAGCATTATGTGTGTGTGCTATGTTTCCCAGGGTCATGTGTGTAAGCCACGTCTCACGAGTATTGTGTGTGTGTGTGTGCTATGTTTCCCGGGTCATGTGTGTAAGCCACGTCTCACGAGTATTGTGTGTGTGTGTGTGCTATGTTTACCGGGTCATGTGTGTAAGCCACTTCTCAGCAGTATTTTGTGTGTGTGTGCTATGTTTCCCGGGTCATGTGTGTAAGCCACGTCTCACGAGCATTATGTGTGCGCGCTATGTTTCCCGGGTCATGTGTGTAAGCCACGTCTCACGAGTATTATGTGTGTCTTTGCTATGTTTCCCGGGTCATGTGTGTAAGCCACGTCTCACGAGTATTATGTATGTATGTGCTATGTTTCCCGGGTCATGTGTGTAAGCCACGTCTCACGAGTATTATCTGTGTGTGTGCTATGTTTCCCGGGACATGTGTGTAAGCGACGTCTTACGAGTATTTTGTGCGTGTGTGCTATGTTTCCCGGGTCATGTGAGTAAGCCACGTCTCAAGAGTATTATGTGTGTTTGTGCTATATTTCCCAGGGTAATGTGTGTAAGCCACGTCTCACGAGTAATATGTGTTTGTGCTATGTTTCCAGGGTCATGTGTGTAAGCCACGTCTCACGATTATTATGTGTGTGTGTGCTATGTTTCCCGGGTCATGTTTGTAAGCCACGTCTCACGAGTATTATGTGTGTGTGTGCTATGTTTCCCGGGTGATGTGAGTAAGCCACGTCTCAAGAGTATTATGTGTGTTTGTGCTATATTTCCCAGGGTAATGTGTGTAAGCCACGTCTCACGAGTAATATGTGTTTGTGCTATGTTTCCAGGGTCATGTGTGTAAGCCACGTCTCACGAGTATTTTGTGTGTGTGTGCTATGTTTCCCGGGTCATGTGAGTAAGCCACGTTTACGAGCATTATGTGTGTGTGGTATGTTTCCCGGGTCATGTGTGTAAGCCACGTCTTACGAGTATTATGTGTGTGTGTGTGCTATGTTTCCCGGGTCATGTGTGTAAGCCACGTTTCACGAGTATTATGTGTGTGTGCTATGTTTCCGGGTCATGTGTGTAAGCCACGTTTCACGAGTATTATATGTGTGTGTGTGCTATGTTTCCCGGGTCATGTGTGTAAGCCACGTCTCACGAGTATTGTGTGTGTGTGTGTGCTATGTTTCCCGGGTCATGTGTGTAAGCCACGTCTCACGAGTATTTTGTGTGTGTGTGCTCTATTTCCCAGGGTCATGTGTGTAGGCCACGTCTCACGAGCATTATGTGTGTGTGCTATGTTTCCCGGGTCATGCGTGTAAGCCACGTCTCACGAGGATTTTGTGTGTGTGTGCTATGTTTCCCTGGTCATCTGTGTAAGCCACGTCTCACGATTATTATGTGTGTGTGTGCTATGTTTCCCGGGTCATGTGTGTAAGCCACGTCTCACGAGTATTGTGTGTGTGTGTGTGTGCTATGTTTCCCGGGTCATGTGTGTAAGCCACGTCTCACGAGTATTTTGTGTGTGTGTGCTCTATTTCCCAGGGTCATGTGTGTAGGCCACGTCTCACGAGCATTATGTGTGTGTGCTATGTTTCCCGGGTCATGTGTGTAAGCCACGTCTCACGAGTATTATGTATGTGTGTGCTATGTTTCCCGGGTCATGTGTGTAAGCCACGTCTCACGAGTATTATCTGTGTGTGTGCTATGTTTCCCGGGACATGTGTGTAAGCCACGTCTTACGAGTATTTTGTGCGTGTGTGCTATGTTTCCCGGGTCATGTGAGTAAGCCACGTCTCAAGAGTATTATGTGTGTTTGTGCTATATTTCCCAGGGTAATGTGTGTAAGCCACGTCTCACGAGTAATATGTGTTTGTGCTATGTTTCCAGGGTCATGTGTGTAAGCCACGTCTCACGAGTGTTTTGTGTGTATGTGCTATGTTTCCCGGGTCATGTGTGAAAGCCACGTTTACGAGCATTATGTGTGTGTGCTATGTTTCCCGGGTCATGTGTGTAAGCCACGTCTCACGAGTATTATGTGTGTGTGTGCTATGTTTCCCGGGTCATCTGTGTAAGCCACGTCTCACGAGTATTATGTGTGTGTGTGTGCTATGTTTCCCGGGTCATGTGTGTAATCCACGTTTACGAGCATTATGTGTGTGTGCTATGTTTCCCAGGGTCATGTGTGTAAGCCACGTCTCACGAGTATTGTGTGTGTGTGTGTGCTATGTTTCCCGGGTCATGTGTGTAAGCCACGTCTCACGAGTATTGTGTGTGTGTGTGTGCTATGTTTACCGGGTCATGTGTGTAAGCCACTTCTCAGCAGTATTTTGTGTGTGTGTGCTATGTTTCCCGGGTCATGTGTGTAAGCCACGTCTCACGAGCATTATGTGTGCGCGCTATGTTTCCCGGGTCATGTGTGTAAGCCACGTCTCACGAGTATTATGTGTGTCTTTGCTATGTTTCCCGGGTCATGTGTGTAAGCCACGTCTCACGAGTATTATGTATGTATGTGCTATGTTTCCCGGGTCATGTGTGTAAGCCACGTCTCACGAGTATTATCTGTGTGTGTGCTATGTTTCCCGGGACATGTGTGTAAGCGACGTCTTACGAGTATTTTGTGCGTGTGTGCTATGTTTCCCGGGTCATGTGAGTAAGCCACGTCTCAAGAGTATTATGTGTGTTTGTGCTATATTTCCCAGGGTAATGTGTGTAAGCCACGTCTCACGAGTAATATGTGTTTGTGCTATGTTTCCAGGGTCATGTGTGTAAGCCACGTCTCACGATTATTATGTGTGTGTGTGCTATGTTTCCCGGGTCATGTTTGTAAGCCACGTCTCACGAGTATTATGTGTGTGTGTGCTATGTTTCCCGGGTGATGTGAGTAAGCCACGTCTCAAGAGTATTATGTGTGTTTGTGCTATATTTCCCAGGGTAATGTGTGTAAGCCACGTCTCACGAGTAATATGTGTTTGTGCTATGTTTCCAGGGTCATGTGTGTAAGCCACGTCTCACGAGTATTTTGTGTGTGTGTGCTATGTTTCCCGGGTCATGTGAGTAAGCCACGTTTACGAGCATTATGTGTGTGTGGTATGTTTCCCGGGTCATGTGTGTAAGCCACGTCTTACGAGTATTATGTGTGTGTGTGTGCTATGTTTCCCGGGTCATGTGTGTAAGCCACGTTTCACGAGTATTATGTGTGTGTGCTATGTTTCCGGGTCATGTGTGTAAGCCACGTTTCACGAGTATTATATGTGTGTGTGTGCTATGTTTCCCGGGTCATGTGTGTAAGCCACGTCTCACGAGTATTGTGTGTGTGTGTGTGCTATGTTTCCCGGGTCATGTGTGTAAGCCACGTCTCACGAGTATTTTGTGTGTGTGTGCTCTATTTCCCAGGGTCATGTGTGTAGGCCACGTCTCACGAGCATTATGTGTGTGTGCTATGTTTCCCGGGTCATGCGTGTAAGCCACGTCTCACGAGGATTTTGTGTGTGTGTGCTATGTTTCCCTGGTCATCTGTGTAAGCCACGTCTCACGATTATTATGTGTGTGTGTGCTATGTTTCCCGGGTCATGTGTGTAAGCCACGTCTCACGAGTATTATGTGTGTGTGTGCTATGTTTCCCGGGTCATGTGTGTAAGCCACGTCTCACGAGCATTATGTGTGTGTGTGTGCTATGTTTCCCGGGTCATGTGTGTAAGCCACGTCACACGAGTATTTTGTGTGTGTGTTTGCTATATTTCCCAGGGTCATGTGTGTAAGCCACGTCTCACGAGTATTATGTGTGCGTGCTATGTTTCCCGGGTCATGTGTGTAAGCCACGTCTCAAGAGTATTATGTGTGTGTGTGCTATGTTTCCCGGGTCATGTGTGTAAGCCACGTCTCACGAGTATTGTGTGTGTGTGTGTGCTATGTTTCCCGGGTCATGTGTGTAAGCCACGTCACACGAGTATTTTGTGTGTGTGTGTGCTATGTTTCCCGGGTCATGTGTGTAAGCCACGTCACACGAGTATTTTGTGTGTGTGTTTGCTATCTTTCCCAGGGTCATGTGTGTAAGCCACGTCTCACGAGTAATACGTGTTTGTGCTATGTTTCCATGGTCATGTGTGTAAGCCACGTCTCACGAGTATTATGTGCACGTGCTATGTTTCCCGGGTCATGTGTGTAAGCCACGTCTCACGAGTATTATATGTGTGTGTGTGCTATGTTTCCCTGGTCATGTGTGTAAGCCACGTCTCACGAGTATTGTGTTTGTGTGGGTGCTATGTTTCCCGGGTCATGTGTGTAAGCCACGTCTCACGAGTATTTTGTGTGTGTGTGCTCTATTTCCCAGGGTCATGTGTGTAGGCCCCGTCTCACGAGCATTATGTGTGCGTGCTATGTTTCCCGGGTCATGCGTGTAAGCCACGTCTCACGAGGATTTTGTCTGTGTGTGCTATGTTTCCCTGGTCATCTGTGTAAGCCACGTCTCACGATTATTATGTGTGTGTGTGCTATGTTTCCCGGGTCATGTGTGTAAGCCACGTCTAACGAGTATTATGTGTGCGTGCTATGTTTCCCGGGTCATGTGTGTAAGCCACGTCTCACGAGTATTATGTGTGTGTGTGCTATGTTTCTCAGGGTCATGTGTGTAAGCCACGTCTCACGAGCATTATGTGTGTGTGTGTGCTATGTTTCCCTGGTCATGTGTGTAAGCCACGTCTCACGAGTATTGTGTGTGTGTGGGTGCTATGTTTCCCGGGTCATGTGTGTAAGCCACGTCTCACGAGTATTTTGTGTGTGTGTGCTCTATTTCCCAGGGTCATGTGTGTAGGCCCCGTCTCACGAGCATTATGTGTGCGTGCTATGTTTCCCGGGTCATGCGTGTAAGCCACGTCTCACGAGGATTTTGTGTAGTTGTGCTATGTTTCCCTGGTCATCTGTGTAAGCCACGTCTCACGATTATTATGTGTGTGTGTGCTATGTTTCCCGGGTCATGTGTGTAAGCCACGTCTAACGAGTATTATGTGTGCGTGCTATGTTTCCCGGGTCATGTGTGTAAGCCACGTCTCACGAGTATTATGTGTGTGTGTGCTATGTTTCTCAGGGTCATGTGTGTAAGCCACGTCTCACGAGCATTATGTGTGTGTGTGTGCTATGTTTCCCGGGTCATGTGTGTAAGCCACGTCTCACGAGTATTGTGTGTGTGTGTGTGCTATGTTTCCCGGGTCATGTGTGTAAGCCACGTCACACGAGTATTTTGTGTGTGTGTTTGCTATATTTCCCGGGTCATGTGTGTAAGCCACGTCTTACGAGTATTATGTGTGTGTGTGCTATGTTTCCCGGGTCATGTGAGTAAGCCACGTCTCACGAGTATTATGTGCATGTGCTATGTTTCCCGGGTCATGTGTGTAAGCCACGTCTCACGAGTATTATGTGTGTGTGTGCTATGTTTCCCGGGTGATGTGTGTAAGCCACGTCTCACGAGTATTATGTGCATGTGCTATGTTTCCGGGGTTATGTGTGTAAGCCACGCCTCACGAGCATTATGTGTGTGTGTGCTATGTTTCCCGGGTCATGTGTGTAAGCCACGTCTCACGAGCATTTTGTGTGTGTGTTCTATGTTTCCCGGGTCATGTTTGTAAGCCACGTCTCACGAGCATTATGTGTGTGTGCTATGTTTCCCGGGTCATGTGTGTAAGCCACGTCTCACGATTATTATGTGTGTGTGTGCTATGTTTCTCAGGGTCATGTGTGTACACTTCTCACGAGTATCACGTGTGTGTGTGCTATGTTTCCCGGGTGATGTGTGTAAGCCACGTCTCACGAGTATTATGTGTGTGTGTGCTATGTTTCCCGGGTCATGTTTGTAAGCCACGTCTCACGAGTATTTGTTGTGTGTGTGCTATGTTTCCCAGGGTCATGTGTTTAAGCCACGTCTCACGAGTATTATGTGTATGTGTGCTATGTTTCCCGGGTCATGTGTGTAAGCCACGTGTCACGAGTATTATGTGTGTGTGTGTGTGCTATGTTTCCCGGGTCATGTGTGTAAGCCACGTCTTACGAGTATTATGTGTGTGTGTGTGCTATGTTTCCCGGGTTATGTGTGTAAGCCACGTCTTACGAGCATTATGTGTGTGTGTGCTATGTTTCCCGGGTCATGTGTGTAAGCCACGTCTCACGAGCATTATGTGTGTGTGTGCTATGTTTCCCGGGTCATGTGTGTAAGCCACGTTTACGGGCATTACGTGTGTGTGCTATGTTTCCCGGGTCATGTGTGTAAGCCACGTCTCACGAGTATGATGTGTGTGTGTGCTATGTTTCCCGGGTCATGTGAGTAAGCCACGTCTCACGAGTATTATGTGCATGTGCTATGTTTCCCGGGTCATGTGTGTAAGCCACGTCTCACGAGTATTATGTGTGTGTGTGTGCTATGTTTCCCGGGACATGTGTGTAAGCCACGTCTCACGAGCATTATGTGTGTGTGTGCTATGTTTCCCGGGTGATGTGTGTAAGCCACGTCTCACGAGTATTATGTGCATGTGCTATGTTTCCGGGGTTATGTGTGTAAGCCACGTCTCACGAGTATTATGTGCATGTGCTATGTTTCCCGGGTCATGTGTGTAAGCCACGTCTCACGAGTATTATGTGTGTGTGTGTGCTATGTTTCCCGGGACATGTGTGTAAGCCACGTCTCACGAGCATTATGTGTGTGTGTGCTATGTTTCCCGGGTGATGTGTGTAAGCCACGTCTCACGAGTATTATGTGCATGTGCTATGTTTCCGGGGTTATGTGTGTAAGCCACGCCTCACGAGCATTATGTGTGTGTGTGCTATGTTTCCCGGGTCATGTGTGTAAGCCACGTCTCACGAGCATTTTGTGTGTGTGTTCTATGTTTCCCGGGTCATGTTTGTAAGCCACGTCTCACGAGCATTATGTGTGTGTGCTATGTTTCCCGGGTCATGTGTGTAAGCCACGTCTCACGATTATTATGTGTGTGTGTGCTATGTTTCTCAGGGTCATGTGTGTACACTTCTCACGAGTATCACGTGTGTGTGTGCTATGTTTCCCGGGTGATGTGTGTAAGCCACGTCTCACGAGTATTATGTGTGTGTGTGCTATGTTTCCCGGGTCATGTTTGTAAGCCACGTCTCACGAGTATTTGTTGTGTGTGTGCTATGTTTCCCAGGGTCATGTGTTTAAGCCACGTCTCACGAGTATTATGTGTATGTGTGCTATGTTTCCCGGGTCATGTGTGTAAGCCACGTGTCACGAGTATTATGTGTGTGTGTGTGTGCTATGTTTCCCGGGTCATGTGTGTAAGCCACGTCTTACGAGTATTATGTGTGTGTGTGTGCTATGTTTCCCGGGTTATGTGTGTAAGCCACGTCTTACGAGCATTATGTGTGTGTGTGCTATGTTTCCCGGGTCATGTGTGTAAGCCACGTCTCACGAGCATTATGTGTGTGTGTGCTATGTTTCCCGGGTCATGTGTGTAAGCCACGTTTACGGGCATTACGTGTGTGTGCTATGTTTCCCGGGTCATGTGTGTAAGCCACGTCTCACGAGTATGATGTGTGTGTGTGTGCTATGTTTCCCAGAGTCATGTGTGTACACGTCTCACGAGTATCATGTGTGTGTGAGCTATGTTTCCCGGGTCATGTGTGTAAGCCACGTCTCAAGAGTATTATTTGTGTGTGCTCTATTTCCCGGGTCATGTGTGTAAGCCACGTCTCACGAGTATTATGTGTGTGTGTGCTATGTTTCCCGGGTCATGTTTGTAAGCCACGTCTCACGAGTATTTGTTGTGTGTGTGCTATGCTTCCCAGGGTCATGTGTTTAAGCCACGTCTCACGAGTATTTTATGTGTGTGTGCTATGTTTCCCGGGTTATGTGTGTATGCCACGTCTCACGAGTATTATGTGTGTGTGTGTGCTATGTTTTCCGGGTCATGCGTGTAAGCCACCTCTCACGAGTATTTTGTGTGTGTGTGCTATGTTTCCCGGGTCATGTGTGTAAGCCACGTTTACGAGCATTATGTGTGTATGCTATGTTTCCCGGGTCATGTGTGTAAGCCACGTCTCACGAGTATTATGTGTGTGTGTGCTATGTTTCCCGGGTCATGTGTGTAAGCTACGTCTTACGAGTATTATGTGTGTGTGTGCTATGTTTCCCGGGTCATGTGTGTAAGCCACGTCTCACGAGCATTATGCGTGTGTGTGTGCTATGTTTCCCGGGTCATGTGTGTAAGCCACGTCTCACGAGTATTGTGTGTGTGTGTGCTATGTTTCCCGGGTCATGTGTGTAAGCCACGTCACACGAGTATTTTGTGTGTGTGTTTGCTATATTTCCCAGGGTCATGTGTGTAAGCCACGTCTCACGAGTAATATGTGTTTGTTCTATGTTTCCATGGTCATGTGTGTAAGCCACGTCTCAAGAGTATTTTGTGTGTGTGTTCTATGTTTCCCGGGTCATGTTTGTAAGCCACGTCTCACGAGCATTATGTGTGTGTGTGCTATGTTTCCCGGGTCATGTGTGTAAGCCACGTCTCACGAGTAATATGTGTTTGTGCTATGTTTCCCGGGTCATGTGTGTAAGCCACGTATCACGATTATTATGTGTGTGTGTGCTATGTTTCCCAGGGTCATGTGTGTAAGCCACGTCTTACGAGTATTATGTGTGTGTGTGTGCTATGTTTCCCGGGTCATGTGTGTAAGCCA
This sequence comes from Haliotis rufescens, assembly GCF_023055435.1. Classification (NCBI taxonomy): domain Eukaryota; kingdom Metazoa; phylum Mollusca; class Gastropoda; order Lepetellida; family Haliotidae; genus Haliotis; species Haliotis rufescens. Next base: position 685,317 of record NW_025963788.1, read on the forward strand.
CGTCTCAAGAGTATTATGTGTGTGTGTGATATGTTTCCCGGGTCATGTTTGTAAGCCACGTCTCACGAGTATTTGTTGTGTGTGTGCTATGTTTCCCAGGGTCATGTGTTTAAGCCACGTCTCACGAGTATTATGTGTGTGTGTGCTATGTTTCCCGGGTCATGTGTGTAAGCCACGTCTCACGAGTATTATGTGTGTGTGTGCTATGTTTCCAAGGGTGATGTGTGAAAGCCACGTCTCACGAGTAATATGTGTTTGTACTATGTTTCCATGGTCATGTGTGTAAGCCACGTCTCACGAGTATTTTGTGTGTGTGTTCTATTTTTCCCGGGTCATGTTTGTAAGCCACGTCTCACGAGCATTATGTGTGTGTGCTTTGTTTCCCGGGTCATGTGTGTAAGCCACGTCTCACGATTATTATGTGTGTGTGTGCTATGTTTCCCGGGTGATGTGTGTAAGCCACGTCTCACGAGTATCATGTGTGTGTGTGCTATGTTTCCCGGGTAATGTGTGTAAGCCACGTCTCACGAGTATTATGTGTGTGTGTGATATGTTTCCCGTGTCATGTTTGTAAGCCACGTCTCACGAGTATTTGTTGTGTGTGTGCTATGTTTCCCAGGGTCATGTGTTTAAGCCACGTCTCACGAGTATGATGTGTGTGTGTGCTATGTTTCCCGGGTCATGTGTGTAAGCCACGTCTCACGAGTATTATGTGTGTGTGTGTGCTATGTTTCCCGGGTCATGTGTGTAAGCCACGTCTCACGAGTAGTATGTGTGTGTGCTATGTTTCCCAGGTCATGTGTGTAAGCCACGTCTCACGAGTATTTTGTGTGTGTGTGCTATGTTTCCCGGGTCATGTGTGTAAGCCACGTCTCACGAGTATTATGTGTGTGTGCTTTGTTTCCCGGGTCATGTGTGTAAGCCACGTCTCAATAGTATTATGTGTGTGTGTGCTATGTTTCCCGGGTCATCTGTGTAAGCCACGTCTTACGAGTATTATGTGTGTGTGTGCTATGTTACCCGGGTGATGTGTGTAAGCCACGTGTCACGAGTATTATTTGTGTGTGTGCTATGTTTCCCGGATCATGTGTGTAAGCCACGTCTTACGAGTATTATGTGTGTGTGTGCTATGTTTCCCGGGTCATGTGAGTAAGCCACGTCTCACGAGTATTATGTGCATGTGCTATGTTTCCCAGGGTCATGTGTGTAAGCCACGCCTCACGAGTATTATGTGTGTGTGTGTGCTATGTTTCCCGGGACATGTGTGTAAGCCACGTCTCACGAGCATTATGTGTGTGTGTGCTATGTTTCCCGGGTGATGTGTGTAAGCCACGTCTCACGAGTATTATGTGCATGTGCTATGTTTCCCGGGTTATGTGTGTAAGCCACGTCTCACGAGCATTATGTGTGTGTGTGCTATGTTTCCCAGGGTCATGTGTGAAAGCCACGTCTCACGAGTAATATGTGTTTGTGCTATGTTTCCATGGTCATGTGTGTAAGTCACGTCTCACGACTATTTTGTGTGTGTGTTCTATGTTTCCCGGGTCATGTTTGTAAGCCACGTCTCACGAGCATTATGTGTGTGTGCTTTGTTTCCCGGGTCATGTGTGTAAGCCACGTCTCACGAGCATTATGTGTGTGTGTGCTATGTTTCCCGGGTCATGTGTGTAAGCCACGTTTCTCGAGTATTATGTGTGTGTCCTATGTTTCCCGGGTCATGTGTGTAAGCCACGTCTCACGAGTATTATGTGTGTGTGTGCTATGTTTCCCAGGGTCATGTGTGTACACGTCTCACGAGTATCATGTGTGTGTGTGCTATGTTTCCCGGGTCATGTTTGTAAGCCACGTCTCACGAGTATTATGTGTGTGTGTGATATGTTTCCCAGGGTCATGTGTTTAAGCCACGTCTCACGAGTATTATGTGTGTGTGTGTGCTATGTTTCCCGGGTCATGTGTGTAAGCCACGTCTCATGAGTATTATGTGTGTGTGTGTGTGCTGTTTCCCGGGTCATCTGTGTAAGCCACGTCTTACGAATATTTTGTGTGTGTGTGCTATGTTACCCGGGTCATGTGTGTAAGCCACGTCTTACGAGTATTATGTGTGTGTGTGCTATGTTTCCCGGGTCATGTGAGTAAGCCACGTCTCACGATTATTATGTGCATGTGCTATGTTTCCCAGGGTCATGTGTGTAAGCCACGTCTCACGAGTAATATGTGTGTGTGTGTGCTATGTTTTCCGGGAGATGTGTGTAAGCCACGTCTCACGAGTATTATGTGTGTGTGTTCTATATTTCCCGGGTCATGTGTGTAAGCCACGTATCACGAGTATTATGTGTGTGTGTGCTATGTTTCCCGGGTTATGTGTGTAAGCCACGTCTCACGAGCATTATGTGTGTGTGTGCTATGTTTCCCGGGTCATGTGTGTAAGCCACGTTTCTCGAGTATTATGTGTGTGTCCTATGTTTCCCGGGTCATGTGTGTAAGCCACGTCTCACGAGTATTATGTGTGTGTGTGCTATGTTTCCCAGGGTCATGTGTGTACACGTCTCACGAGTATCATGTGTGTGTGTGCTATGTTTCCCGGGTCATGTTTGTAAGCCACGTCTCACGAGTATTTGTTGTGTGTGTGCTGTTTCCCGGGTCATGTGTGTAAGCCACGTCTCATGAGTAATATATGTGTGTGTGTTTACTATATTTCCCAGGGTCATGTGTGTAAGCCACGTCTCACGAGTAATATGTGTTTGTGCTATGTTTCCATGGTCATGTGTGTAAACCACGTCTTACGACTGTTTTGTGTGTGTGTTCTATGTTTCCCGGGTCATGTTGGTAAGCCACGTCTCAGGAGTATTATGTGTGTGTGTGCTATGTTTCCCGGTTATTTGTGTAAGCCACGTCTCACGAGCATTATGTGTGTGTGTGCTATGTTTCCCGCGTCATGTGTGTAAGCCACGTCTCACGAATATTATGTGTGTGTGCTATGTTTCCCGGGCCATGTGTGTAAGCCACGTTTACGAGCATTATGTGTGTATGCTATGTTTCCCGGGTCATGTGTGTAAGCCACGTCTCACGAGTATTATGTGTGTGTGTGCTATGTTTCCCGGGTCATGTGTGTAAGCCACGTCTCTCGAGTATTATGTGTGTGTGCTATGTTTCCCGGGTCATGTGTGTAAGCCACGTCTCACGAGTATTATGTGTGTGTGTGTGCTATGTTTCCCAGGGTCATGTGTGTACACGTCTCACGAGTATCATGTGTGTGTGTGCTATGTTTCCCGGGTCATGTTTGTAAGCCACGTCTCACGAGTATTTGTTGTGTGTGTGCTATGTTTCCCGGGTCATGTGTGTAAGCCACGTCTCACGAGCATTATGTGTGCGTGCTATGTTTCCCGGGTCATGTCTGTAAGCCACGTCTCACGAGTAATATGTGTTTGTGCTATGTTTCCATGGTCATGTGTGTAAGCCACGTCTTACGAGTATTATGTGTGTGTGTTCTATGTTTCCCGGGTCATGTTTGTAAGCCACGTCTCTGGAGTATTATGTGTGTGTGTGCTATGTTTCCCGGGTTATGTGTGTAAGCCACGTCTCACGAGCATTATGTGTGTGTGTGCTATGTTTCCCGGGTCATGTGTGTAAGCCACGTCTCACGAATATTATGTGTGTGTGCTATGTTTCCCGGGTCATGTGTGTAAGCCAAGTCTCACGAGTATTATGTGTGTGTGTGCTATGTTTCCCGGGTCATGTGTGTAAGCCACGTCTCACGAGTATTTGTTGTGCGTGTGCTATGTTTCCCAGGGTCATGTGTTTAAGCCACGTCTCACGAGCATTATGTGTGTGTGTGCTATGTTTCCCGGGTCATGTGTGTAAGCCACGTTTCTCGAGTATTATGTGTGTGTCCTATGTTTCCCGGGTCATGTGTGTAAGCCACGTCTCACGAGTATTATGTGTGTGTGTGCTATGTTTCCCAGGGTCATGTGTGTACACGTCTCACGAGTATCATGTGTGTGTGTGCTATGTTTCCCGGGTCATGTTTGTAAGCCACGTCTCACGAGTATTTGTTGTGTGTGTGCTGTTTCCCGGGTCATGTGTGTAAGCCACGTCTCATGAGTAATATATGTGTGTGTGTTTACTATATTTCCCAGGGTCATGTGTGTAAGCCACGTCTCACGAGTAATATGTGTTTGTGCTATGTTTCCATGGTCATGTGTGTAAACCACGTCTTACGACTGTTTTGTGTGTGTGTTCTATGTTTCCCGGGTCATGTTGGTAAGCCACGTCTCAGGAGTATTATGTGTGTGTGTGCTATGTTTCCCGGTTATTTGTGTAAGCCACGTCTCACGAGCATTATGTGTGTGTGTGCTATGTTTCCCGCGTCATGTGAGTAAGCCACGTCTCACGAATATTATGTGTGTGTGCTATGTTTCCCGGGCCATGTGTGTAAGCCACGTTTACGAGCATTATGTGTGTATGCTATGTTTCCCGGGTCATGTGTGTAAGCCACGTCTCACGAGTATTATGTGTGTGTGTGCTATGTTTCCCGGGTCATGTGTGTAAGCCACGTCTCTCGAGTATTATGTGTGTGTGCTATGTTTCCCGGGTCATGTGTGTAAGCCACGTCTCACGAGTATTATGTGTGTGTGTGTGCTATGTTTCCCAGGGTCATGTGTGTACACGTCTCACGAGTATCATGTGTGTGTGTGCTATGTTTCCCGGGTCATGTTTGTAAGCCACGTCTCACGAGTATTTGTTGTGTGTGTGCTATGTTTCCCGGGTCATGTGTGTAAGCCACGTCTCACGAGCATTATGTGTGCGTGCTATGTTTCCCGGGTCATGTCTGTAAGCCACGTCTCACGAGTAATATGTGTTTGTGCTATGTTTCCATGGTCATGTGTGTAAGCCACGTCTTACGAGTATTATGTGTGTGTGTTCTATGTTTCCCGGGTCATGTTTGTAAGCCACGTCTCTGGAGTATTATGTGTGTGTGTGCTATGTTTCCCGGGTTATGTGTGTAAGCCACGTCTCACGAGCATTATGTGTGTGTGTGCTATGTTTCCCGGGTCATGTGTGTAAGCCACGTCTCACGAATATTATGTGTGTGTGCTATGTTTCCCGGGTCATGTGTGTAAGCCAAGTCTCACGAGTATTATGTGTGTGTGTGCTATGTTTCCCGGGTCATGTGTGTAAGCCACGTCTCACGAGTATTTGTTGTGTGTGTGCTATGTTTCCCAGGGTCATGTGTTTAAGCCACGTCTCACGAGTATTATGTGTGTGTGCTTTGTTTCCCGGGTCATGTGTGTAAGTCACGTCTCAATAGTATTATGTGTGTGTGTGCTATGTTTCCCGGGTCATCTGTGTAAGCCACGTCTTACGAGTATTATGTGTGTGTGTGCTATGTTACCCGGGTGATGTGTGTAAGCCACGTGTCACGAGTATTATTTGTGTGTGTGCTATGTTTCCCGGATCATGTGTGTAAGCCACGTCTTACGAGTATTATGTGTGTGTGTGCTATGTTTCCCGGGTCATGTGAGTAAGCCACGTCTCACGAGTATTATGTGCATGTGCTATGTTTCCCAGGGTCATGTGTGTAAGCCACGCCTCACGAGTATTATGTGTGTGTGTGTGCTATGTTTCCCGGGACATGTGTGTAAGCCACGTCTCACGAACATTATGTGTGTGTGTGCTATGTTTCCCGGGTGATGTGTGTAAGCCACGTCTCACGAGTATTATGTGCATGTGTTATGTTTCCCGGGTTATGTGTGTAAGCCACGTCTCACGAGCATTATGTGTGTGTGTGCTATGTTTCCCAGGGTCATGTGTGAAAGCCACGTCTCACGAGTAATATGTGTTTGTGCTATGTTTCCATGGTCATGTGTGTAAGTCACGTCTCACGAGTATTTTGTGTGTGTGTTCTATGTTTCCCGGGTCATGTTTGTAAGCCACGTCTCACGAGCATTATGTGTGTGTGCTTTGTTTCCCGGGTCATGTGTGTAAGCCACGTCTCACGATTATTATGTGTGTGTGTGCTATGTTTCTTAGGGTCATGTGTGTACACTTCTGACGAGTATCATGTGTGTGTGTGCTATGTTTCCCGGATCATGTGTGTAAGCCACGTCTCACGAGTATTATGTGTGTGTGTGATATGTTTCCCAGGGTCATGTGTTTAAGCCACGTCTCACGAGTATTATGTGTGTGTGTGCTATGTTTCCCGGGTCATGTGTGTAAGCCACGTCTCAATAGTATTATGTGTGTGTGTGTGCTGTTTCCCGGGTCATCTGTGTAAGCCACGTCTTACGAATATTTTGTGTGTGTGTGCTATGTTACCCGGGTGATGTTTGTAAGCCACGTCTCACGAGTATTTGTTGTGTGTGTGCTATGTTTCCCGGGTCATGTGTGTAAGCCACGTCTCGCGAGCATTATGTGTGCGTGCTATGTTTCCCGGGTCATGTGTGTAAGCCACGTCTCACGAATATTATGTGTGTGTGCTATGTTTCCCGGGTCATGTGTGTAAGCCAAGTCTCACGAGTATTATGTGTGTGTGTGCTATGTTTCCCGGGTCATGTGTGTAAGCCACGTCTCACGAGTATTTGTTGTGTGTTTGCTATGTTTCCCAGGGTCATGTGTTTAAGCCACGTCTCACGAGTATTATGTGTGTGTGCTTTGTTTCCCGGGTCATGTGTGTAAGTCACGTCTCAATAGTATTATGTGTGTGTGCTATGTTTCCCGGGTCATATGTGTAAGCCACGTCTTACGAGTATTATGTGTGTGTGTGCTATGTTACCCGGGTGATGTGTGTAAGCCACGTCTCACGAGTATTATTTGTGTGTGTGCTATGTTTCCCGGATCATGTGTGTAAGCCACGTCTTACGAGTATTATGTGTGTGTGTGCTATGTTTCCCGGGTCATGTGAGTAAGCCACGTCTCACGAGTATTATGTGCATGTGCTATGTTTCCCAGGGTCATGTGTGTAAGCCACGCCTCACGAGTATTATGTGTGTGTGTGTGCTATGTTTCCCGGGACATGTGTGTAAGCCACGTCTCACGAACATTATGTGTGTGTGTGCTATGTTTCCCGGGTGATGTGTGTAAGCCACGTCTCACGAGTATTATGTGCATGTGTTATGTTTCCCGGGTTATGTGTGTAAGCCACGTCTCACGAGCATTATGTGTGTGTGTGCTATGTTTCCCAGGGTCATGTGTGAAAGCCACGTCTCACGAGTAATATGTGTTTGTGCTATGTTTCCATGGTCATGTGTGTAAGTCACGTCTCACGAGTATTTTGTGTGTGTGTTCTATGTTTCCCGGGTCATGTTTGTAAGCCACGTCTCACGAGCATTATGTGTGTGTGCTTTGTTTCCCGGGTCATGTGTGTAAGCCACGTCTCACGATTATTATGTGTGTGTGTGCTATGTTTCTTAGGGTCATGTGTGTACACTTCTGACGAGTATCATGTGTGTGTGTGCTATGTTTCCCGGATCATGTGTGTAAGCCACGTCTCACGAGTATTATGTGTGTGTGTGATATGTTTCCCAGGGTCATGTGTTTAAGCCACGTCTCACGAGTATTATGTGTGTGTGTGTGCTATGTTTCCCGGGTCATGTGTGTAAGCCACGTCTCAATAGTATTATGTGTGTGTGTGTGCTGTTTCCCGGGTCATCTGTGTAAGCCACGTCTTACGAATATTTTGTGTGTGTGTGCTATGTTACCCGGGTGATGTTTGTAAGCCACGTCTCACGAGTATTTGTTGTGTGTGTGCTATGTTTCCCGGGTCATGTGTGTAAGCCACGTCTCGCGAGCATTATGTGTGCGTGCTATGTTTCCCGGGTCATGTGTGTAAGCCACGTCTCATGAGTAATATGTTTGTGTGTGTTTACTATATTTCCCAGGGTCATGTGTGTAAGCCACGTCTCACGAGTAATATGTGTTTGTGCTATGTTTCCATGGTCATGTGTGTAAGCCACGTCTTACGAGTATTATGTGTGTGTGTTCTATGTTTCCCGGGTCATGTTTGTAAGCCACGTCTCTGGAGTATTATGTGTGTGTGTGCTATGTTTCCCGGGTTATGTGTGTAAGCCACGTCTCACGAGCATTATGTGTGTGTGTGCTATGTTTCCCGGGTCATGTGTGTAAGCCACGTCTCACGAGTATTATGTGTGTGTGTGCTATGTTTCCCGGGTCATGTGAGTAAGCCACGTCTCACGAGTATTATGTGCATGTGCTATGTTTCCCGGGTTATGTGTGTAAGCCACGTCTCACGAGCATTATGTGTGTGTGTGCTATGTTTCCCAGGGTCATGTGTGAAAGCCACGTCTCACGAGTAATATGTGTTTGTGCTATGTTTCCATGGTCATGTGTGTAAGTCACGTCTCACGAGTATTTTGTGTGTGTGTTCTATGTTTCCCGGGTCATGTTTGTAAGCCACGTCTCACGAGCATTATGTGTGTGTGCTTTGTTTCCCGGGTCATGTGTGTAAGCCACGTCTCACGATTATTATGTGTGTGTGTGCTATGTTTCTTAGGGTCATGTGTGTACACTTCTGACGAGTATCATGTGTGTGTGTGCTATGTTTCCCGGATCATGTGTGTAAGCCACGTCTCACGAGTATTATGTGTGTGTGTGATATGTTTCCCAGGGTCATGTGTTTAAGCCACGTCTCACGAGTATTATGTGTGTGTGTGCTATGTTTCCCGGGTCATGTGTGTAAGCCACGTCTCAATAGTATTATGTGTGTGTGTGTGCTGTTTCCCGGGTCATCTGTGTAAGCCACGTCTTACGAATATTTTGTGTGTGTGTGCTATGTTACCCGGGTGATGTGTGTAAGCCACGTCTTACGAGTATTATGTGTGTGTGTGCTATGTTTCCCGGGTCATGTGAGTAAGCCACGTCTCACGAGTATTATGTGCATGTGCTATGTTTCCCAGGGTCATGTGTGTAAGCCACGTCTCACGAGTATTATGTGTGTGTGTGTGCTATGTTTTCCGGGAGATGTGTGTAAGCCACGTCTCACGAGTATTATGTGTGTGTGTTCTATATTTCCCGGGTCATGTTTGTAAGCCACGTATCACGAGTATTATGTGTGTGTGTGCTATGTTTCCCGGGTTATGTGTGTAAGCCACGTCTCACGAGCATTATGTGTGTGTGTGCTATGTTTCCCGGGTCATGTGTGTAAGCCACGTCTCTCGAGTATTATGTGTGTGTGCTATGTTTCCCGGGTCATGTGTGTAAGCCACGTCTCACGAGTATTATGTGTGTGTGTGCTATGTTTCCCAGGGTCATGTGTGTACACGTCTCACGAGTATCATGTGTGTGTGTGCTATGTTTCCCGGGTCATGTTTGTAAGCCACGTCTCACGAGTATTTGTTGTGTGTGTGCTATGTTTCCCGGGTCATGTGTGTAAGCCACGTCTCACGAGCATTATGTGTGCGTGCTATGTTTCCCGGGTCATGTGTGTAAGCCACGTCTCATGAGTAATATGTTTGTGTGTGTTTACTATATTTCCCAGGGTCATGTGTGTAAGCCACGTCTCACGAGTATTATGTGTGTGTGTTCTATGTTTCCCGGGTCATGTTTGTAAGCCACGTCTCACGAGCATTATGTGTGTGTGCTTTGTTTCCCGGGTCATGTGTGTAAGCCACGTCTCACGATTATTATGTGTGTGTGTGCTATGTTTCTTAGGGTCATGTGTGTACACTTCTGACGAGTATCATGTGTGTGTGTGCTATGTTTCCCGGATCATGTGTGTAAGCCACGTCTCACGAGTATTATGTGTGTGTGTGATATGTTTCCCAGGGTCATGTGTTTAAGCCACGTCTCACGAGTATTATGTGTGTGTGTGCTATGTTTCCCGGGTCATGTGTGTAAGCCACGTCTCAATAGTATTATGTGTGTGTGTGTGCTGTTTCCCGGGTCATCTGTGTAAGCCACGTCTTACGAATATTTTGTGTGTGTGTGCTATGTTACCCGGGTGATGTGTGTAAGCCACGTCTTACGAGTATTATGTGTGTGTGTGCTATGTTTCCCGGGTCATGTGAGTAAGCCACGTCTCACGAGTATTATGTGCATGTGCTATGTTTCCCAGGGTCATGTGTGTAAGCCACGTCTCACGAGTATTATGTGTGTGTGTGTGCTATGTTTTCCGGGAGATGTGTGTAAGCCACGTCTCACGAGTATTATGTGTGTGTGTTCTATATTTCCCGGGTCATGTTTGTAAGCCACGTATCACGAGTATTATGTGTGTGTGTGCTATGTTTCCCGGGTTATGTGTGTAAGCCACGTCTCACGAGCATTATGTGTGTGTGTGCTATGTTTCCCGGGTCATGTGTGTAAGCCACGTCTCTCGAGTATTATGTGTGTGTGCTATGTTTCCCGGGTCATGTGTGTAAGCCACGTCTCACGAGTATTATGTGTGTGTGTGCTATGTTTCCCAGGGTCATGTGTGTACACGTCTCACGAGTATCATGTGTGTGTGTGCTATGTTTCCCGGGTCATGTTTGTAAGCCACGTCTCACGAGTATTTGTTGTGTGTGTGCTATGTTTCCCGGGTCATGTGTGTAAGCCACGTCTCACGAGCATTATGTGTGCGTGCTATGTTTCCCGGGTCATGTGTGTAAGCCACGTCTCATGAGTAATATGTTTGTGTGTGTTTACTATATTTCCCAGGGTCATGTGTGTAAGCCACGTCTCACGAGTAATATGTGTTTGTGCTATGTTTCCATGGTCATGTGTGTAAGCCACGTCTTACGAGTATTATGTGTGTGTGTTCTATGTTTCCCGGTTCATGTTTGTAAGCCACGTCTCTGGAGTATTATGTGTGTGTGTGCTATGTTTCCCGGGTTATGTGTGTAAGCCACGTCTCACGAGCATTATGTGTGTGTGTGCTATGTTTCCCGGGTCATGTGTGTAAGCCACGTCTCACGAATATTATGTGTGTGTGCTATGTTTCCCGGGTCATGTGTGTAAGCCAAGTCTCACGAGTATTATGTGTGTGTGTGCTATGTTTCCCGGGTTATGTGTGTAAGCCACGTCTCACGAGCATTATGTGTGTGTGTGCTATGTTTCCCGGGTCATGTGTGTAAGCCACGTCTCACGAATATTATGTGTGTGTGCTATGTTTCCCGGGCCATGTGTGTAAGCCACGTTTACGAGGATTATGTGTGTATGCTATGTTTCCCAGGGTCATGTGTGTAAGCCACGTCTCACGAGTATTATGTGTGTGTGTGCTATGTTTCCCGGGTCATGTGTGTAAGCCACGTCTCTCGAGTATTATGTGTGTGTGCTATGTTTCTCGGGTCATGTGTGTAAGCCACGTCTCACGAGTATTATGTGTGTGTGTGCTATGTTTCCCAGGGTCATGTGTGTACACGTCTCACGAGTATCATGTGTGTGTGTGCTATGTTTCCCGGGTCATGTTTGTAAGCCACGTCTCACGAGTATTTGTTGTGTGTGTTCTATGTTTCCCGGGTCATGTTTGTAAGCCACGTCTCTGGAGTATTATGTGTGTGTGTGCTATGTTTCCCGGGTTATGTGTGTAAGCCACGTCTCACGAGCATTATGTGTGTGTGTGCTATGTTTCCCGGGTCATGTGTGTAAGCCACGTCTCACGAATATTATGTGTGTGTGCTATGTTTCCCGGGTCATGTGTGTAAGCCAAGTCTCACGAGTATTATGTGTGTGTGTGCTATGTTTCCCCGGTCATGTGTGTAAGCCACGTCTCACGAGTATTTGTTGTGTGTGTGCTATGTTTCCCGGGTCATGTGTGTAAGCCACGTCTCACGAGTATTTGTTGTGTGTGTGCTATGTTTCCCAGGGTCATGTGTTTAAGCCACGTCTCACGAGCATTATGTGTGCGTGCTATGTTTCCCGGGTCATGTGTGTAAGCCACGTCTCATGAGTAATATGTGTGTGTGTGTTTACTATATTTCCCAGGGTCATGTGTGTAAGCCACGTCTCACGAGTAATATGTGTTTGTGCTATGTTTCCATGGTCATGTGTGTAAGCCACGTCTTACGAGTATTTTGTGTGTGTGTTCTATGTTTCCCGGGTCATGTTTGTAAGCCACGTCTCAGGAGTATTATGTGTGTGTGTGCTATGTTTCCCGGGTTATGTGTGTAAGCCACGTCTCACGAGCATTATGTGTGTGTGTGCTATGTTTCCCAGGGTCATGTGTGTAAGCCACGTCTCACGAATATTATGTGTGTGTGCTATGTTTCCCGGGTCATGTGTGTAAGCCACGTTTACGAGCATTATGTGTGTGTATGCTATGTTTCCCGTGTCATGTGTGTAAGCCACGTCTCACGAGTATTATGTGTGTGTGTGCTATGTTTCCCGGGTCATGTGTGTAAGCCACGTCTCACGAGTATTATGTATGTGTGTGCTATGTTTCCCAGGGTCATGTGTGTACACGTCTCACGAGTATCATGTGTGTGTGCTATGTTTCCCGGGTCATGTTTGTAAGCCACGTTTAGAGTATTTGTTGTGTGTGTGCTATGTTTCCCGGGTCATGTGTGTAAGCCACGTCTCACGAGCATTATGTGTGCGTGCTATGTTTCCCGGGTCATGTGTGTAAGCCACGTCTCATGAGTATTATCTGTGTGTGTGCTATGTTTCCCGGGTCATGTGTGTAAGCCACGTCTCACGAGTAGTATGTGTGTGTGCTATGTTTCCCGGGTCATATGTGTATGCATCAGTAAAACTGAGTAAATGTAGCAATAGTTCCTTAATACATTTAGCTTTTGTCGACCACCCAGCTAGTACATTGAGAGTATTGGTATAAACTGTTTGCTGACTTTGTAACACGACATCTAACCTGGCACACTGCTGGACAATGGCAGAAACATATCCCCCAACCTTCGCCCCTCATCATTTCATCTCCACAATAGAATATAGTTTCCATGTCGACATTGAAGTTGATTGGTGTTAAGTTCAAACAACTGACCTCTTTGTAGTGTCCTCTGGTCCCTGACTGGCCATGGGCAGAGCAGCAGTCAGTCCTTCCCATCTGTTGTATGATGGATGCTGAACACTGTCACCGAGATAAGCTGTGGGCAGTGCAGCAGTCAGTCCTTCCCATCTGTTGTATGATGGATGCTGAACACTGTCACCGAGATAAGCTGTGGGCAGTGCAGCAGTCAGTCCTTCCCATCTGTTGTATGATGGATGCTGAACACTGTCACCGAGATAAGCTGTGGGCAGTGCAGCAGTCAGTCCTTCCCATCTGTTGTATGATGGATGCTGAACACTGTCACCGAGATAAGCTGTGGGCAGTGCAGCAGTCAGTCCTTCCCATCTGTTGTATTATGGATGCTGAACACTGTCACCGAGATAAGCTGCGATGCATCAATTGCATTAATTTGGAAATATGTCCAGTATTTTATCATAGATTTTAGGTTTGTCTTTTTTGGCATCAGGTGTCCATTGTATTTTAGGGTAATAACTAACTGTCCGTCTGTATGAACAGTTTCAGTTTTATTGGGTTACACACATCAACCTATTTGTGGTCTTTTGGTGTTCAGCACGTCATGTGTGTAACATACCACGGGGTACATCGGATCTGGTGTTGAGACAGTGACTGATTTCATGGGACGTTACTCATGCTTTCAGTCCCAATTAGAGTCAGGCTGCCCTGGTATGTGTAGAAGGGGAAACTCTGAAATAACTAAACAATTCCAAAAGTTTAAGATATATGAGTGTCCAGTAATAGTTGTAGTTGAATTAGGAACACATTACAACTATGGCAGTAGATGTTATGACAATCAATGATCTTGACTGACGATAAGCATGAGATTGACAATTTCAAAGTTGATTTTTTTAGATCAGTAGTGCGCAATGTAGCCATGATTGATCAAACATTCATTTACTCGATGAAAATACTATGTGTTGGGAATTGAAATATTTTTTGTTTTTTCAAGGCTGTTTTAACAAGTTTGAATTACCGGTTTGGGTTTGTGCCAGAATTTTCACCAAGTTTCCATTTCTCGGTTTTGGTATGTGCCGTTTAGGATATTGGCCACTGTTTTGGAATCAACGTTTCGTACTCAGACCCTCGTACTCAATTAGCCTGATGAACTTTTGCAGCAAATAATGATTGGCCGTTTGAGCTCGATTTCGTGTAGTCTGGTTTTGGGTGTGGGCGATCATATCATGTAAATGTTACAAGACAACACTTAACAATGCAGAGTACAACAAGGCGTTTCAAAAAAGACTATTTACATTTGCTGAGAGAGATTCATGGGTCAGTGAACGAATAAGCTTTGAGCTATTACAAATGTCCACATTCAGGTTTAATGTTTTAAGTTGCATCCATTGGTGACATCTGGTATCATCACTATGCTTGTGATGTGGTTGGAATCGTACAATAGACTCTGCTTGTAGCAGGTATGTCTCATGAATATGGAAAGGGTTTGTCGGTTTGTCAGGATTTTTATTATCTTATGTGTCTTCGTACAACATTTCATCCTCACGTAATATATATATAACATGTGTTCAATCTTACTCCACTTATTTAATTATTACTATATATATATATATATATATATATATATATATATATACGCACACACAATGACATCCGTCTCGCCTGATTATATTAATGAAACGTGTTAACACAAATGAGGGAATTGACGCTTTACATTCTACATTTACACTGACACACTGCGTTCTTTCCGTTGTCAAGGACATTGAAACTACTGACGGTGTGTGACTAACAACCACAACCAAGTGTGTGACAGTGTGTAGATCGCAAAGTGTCGGACGTTGTTCCACCTGTATGGACAGATTTATAGCAACCGTGCTCGCGGGGCCTGATGTGGGGTCAGTAGTGATGTCACAGAAATCCTCAGTGTTAAGACACATTCTTCAAGACCAGTGTCGTTCTTATACCTGTTGTCCCATCAGCAGCTCCAGACGAACAGCATCCGTCGACCCGGTTGCCTTTCCTTCCTCCGTGTTATGACTGTAGTTTAACTTAATGCTCAAAGACAATGTTCAACGTTTGCTATGCACCTGTTTTGGGGCAACGTGTGCCATATCATTTCCCAAAACGTTTGTCAAAAAGAAAGTATAGTAACTAAATGTGTTCCACTATTTTGATAACTTAAAACAAACCAATATATATTTTTACTTTAAAATGTCCCACAATTCAACCAAGTGTATTCGGTCAAAAAAGCAGGACAATTTGACAATGTTTGTGACAATAGTGTATTGTATAAAACACGTGACACGGCAGGTAATAAACACATAAAGCACCAAGAACATATTCCATGTTTGATCGCTATACAGAGGGAGAGAGCCGTTGGTATGGCGCAACAGAGAGCAACGCATGCCGCCATTGCAATAACATTTCCATGCACCCGTGTCACCATTACTAGATGATGCAACGTTTGTAACAGACAGGAGAGATATCAGAGAGGCCTAGAACCGAGGGACCACGGGTGGCCACGCCCATTGTAGACAGCTACATCTGGACCATTCATCTCCGAAACCACTTCATTACAGCGACGGCAACGGCCTCGACGGCATTGGGACACAGGGTCATCCGACAGACAGTGTACAGGAGATATCGCGAACGTGGTATCAGATCACGTGGACCCTGATGTAAAACCATACTCACTCACTTTAGATTATGGAAATTGTGTTGTCGCTTTTATATATGTTATGTGTTTGATTTAAATAGAAGGATTCGATTGGTTATATAACCTTCATCTTTATGCGTTGTAGTTGACCACTCTCGTCATAAAATGAAATAGTAAACAAATCCATGAAATAAATGAACCTGACGTATATCATTCCCTGGATATGAGCTGTGAGCTGAGTGAAGTTGATATGGTATGAGGAGTTATTCCCCTTTAAACATATCTCACAACACAACCAGCTGTTGCTGCCAGCAGTGTTTAACTCGGTTATGAGCAGTAGTCAAGTTATATCACAGCATGACAGGTACATGAGTGATGTAGTCAGGCGTGGTTTTATGTCACAGCCGACCCATGTGTAAACACACATTCAACGTGAGTGATGTAGTCTGACATGGCCCTATGTTACACCCGACCCATGTGTATACATTCAACGTGAGTGATGTAGTCAGACATGGTCCTATGTTACAACCGACCTATGTGTATACATTCCACGTGAGTGATGTAGTCAGACATGGTCCTATGTTACACCCGACCCATGTGTATACATTCAACGTTAGTGATGTAGTCAAACATGGTCCTATGTTACACCCGACCCATGTGTATACATTCAACGTGAGTGATGTAGTCAGACATGGTCCTATGTCACACCCGACCCATGTGTATACATTCCACGTGAGTGATGTAGTCAGACATGTTCCTATGTCACACCCGACCCATGTGTATACATTCAACGTGAGTGATGTAGTCAGACATGGTCTTATGTTACACCCGACCCATGTGTATACATTCAACTTGAGTGATGCAGTCAGACATGGTCCTATGTTACAGCCGACCCATGTGTATACAATCTACGTGAGTGATGTAGTGAGACATGGTCCTATGTAACAGCCGACCCATGTGTATACATTCAACGTGAGTGATGTAGTCAGACATTGTCCTATGTCACACCCGACCCATGTGTATACATTCCACGTGAGTGATGTAGTCAGACATGGTCCTATGTTACAACCGACCTATGTGTATACATTCCACGTGAGTGATGTAGTCAGACATGGTCCTATGTTACAACCGACCTATGTGTATACATTCAACGTGAGTGATGTAGTCACACATGGTCTTATGTTACACCCGACCCATGTGTATACATTCAACGTGAGTGATGTAGTCAGACATGGTCCTATGTAACACCCGACCCATGTGTATACATTCAACGTGAGTGATGTAGTCAGACATGGTCCTATGTAACACCCGACCCATGTGTATACATTCAACGTGAGTGATGTAGTCAGACATGGTCCTATGTAACACCCGACCCATGTGTATACATTCAACGTGAGTGATGTAGTCAGACATGGCCCTATGTTACACCCGACCCATGTGTATACATTCAACGTGAGTGATGTAGTCAGACATGGCCCTATGTTACACCCGACCCATGTGTATACATTCAACGTGAGTGATGTAGTCAGACATGGTCCTATGTTACACCCGACCCATGTGTATACATTCAACGTGAGTGATGTAGTCAGACATGGTCCTATGTTACACCCGACCCATGTGTATACATTCAACGTGAGTGATAAAGTCAGACATGGTCCTATGTTACACCCGACCAATATGTACACATTCAACATGAGTTCTCGTCAGTGTTTACATACACCAGTTCTCGTCAGTGTCCACATACACCAGTTCTCGTCAGTGTCTACATACACCAGTTCTCGTCAGTGTCTACATACGCCAGTTCTCGTCAGTGTTTACATACACCAGTTCTCGTCAGTGTCTACATACACCAGTTCTCATCAGTGTCTACATACGCCAGTTCCCGTCAGTGTTTACATACACCAGTTCTCATCAGTGTCTACATACGCCAGTTCCCGTCAGTGTCTACATACACCAGTTCTCATCAGTGTCTACATACGCCAGTTCCCGTCAGTGTTTACATACACCAGTTCTCGTCAGTGTCTACATACACCAGTTCTCGTCAGTGTCTACATACGCCAGTTCCCGTCAGTCTCCACATACACCAGTTCTCATCAGTGTCTACAAACACCAGTTCTCATCAGTGTCTACATACGCCAGTTCTCGTCAATGCCCACATACACCAGTTCCCGTCAGTGTCCACATACGCCAGTTCTTGTCAGTGTCCACATACACCAGTTCTCGTCAGTGTCTACATACGCCAGTTCTCGTCAGTGTCCACATACACCAGTTCTCGTCATTGTCCACATACACCAGTTCTCGTCAGTGTCTACATAACCCAGTGCTCGTCACTGTCCACATACGCCAGTTCTCGTCAGTGTCTACATACACCAGTTCTCGTCAGTGTCTACATACACCAGTTCCCGTCAGTGTCCACATACACCAGTTCTAATCAGTGTCCACATACACCAGTTCTCGTCAGTCTCTACATACACCAGTTCTCATCAGTGTCTACATACGCCAGTTCTCGTCAATGCCCACATACACCAGTTCCCGTCAGTGTCCACATACGCCAGTTCTTGTCAGTGTCCACATACGCCAGTTCTCGTCAGTGTCTACATACGCCAGTTCTCGTCAGTGTCTACATACACCAGTTCTCGTCAGTGTCTACATACACCAGATCTCGTCAGTGTCTACATACACCAGTTCTCGTCAGTGTCTACATACACCAGTTCTCATCAGTGTCCACATACACCAGTTCTTGTCAGTGTCCACATACACCAGTTCTCGTCAGTGTCTACATACGCCAGTTCTCGTCAGTGTCCACATACACCAGTTCTCGTCATTGTCCACATACACCAGTTCTCGTCAGTGTCTACATACACCAGTTCTCGTCAGTGTCCACATACACCAGTTCTCGTCAGTGCCCATATACACCAGTTCTGGTCAGTGTCTACATACACCAGTTCTCGTCAGTGTCTACATACACCAGTTCTCGTCAGTGTCTACATACACCAGTTCTCGTCAGTGTCTACATACACCAGTTCTCGCCAGTGTCTACATACACCAGTTCTCGTCAGTGTCTACATACACCAGTTCTCGTCAGTGTCCACATACACCAGTTCTCATCAGTGCCTACATACGCAAGTTCTCGTCATTGTCCACATACACCAGTTCTCGTCAGTGTCCACATACGCCAGTTCTTGTCAGTGTCTACATACACCAGTTCTCGTCAGTGTCTACATACACCAGTTCTCGCCAGTGTCTACATACAACAGTTCTCGTCAGTGTCTACATGCACCAGTTCCCGTCAGTGTCCACCCACATACACCAGTTCTCGTCAGTGTCCACATACACCAGTTCTCGTCACTGTCCACATACACTGGTTCTCGTCAGTGTCCACATACACCAGTTCTCGTCAGTGTCTACATACACCAGTTCTCGTGAGTGTCTACATACGCCAGTTCTCGTCAGTGTTTACATACACCAGTTCCCGTCAGTGTCTACATACACCAGTTCTCATCAGTGTCTACATACGCCAGTTCCCGTCAGTGTTTACATACACCAGTTCTCATCAGTGTCTACATACGCCAGTTCCCGTCAGTGTCTACATACACCAGTTCTCATCAGTGTCTACATACGCCAGTTCCCGTCAGTGTTTACATACACCAGTTCTCGTCAGTGTCTACATACACCAGTTCTCGTCAGTGTCTACATACGCCAGTTCCCGTCAGTCTCCACATACACCAGTTCTCATCAGTGTCTACAAACACCAGTTCTCATCAGTGTCTACATACGCCAGTTCTCGTCAATGCCCACATACACCAGTTCCCGTCAGTGTCCACATACGCCAGTTCTTGTCAGTGTCCACATACACCAGTTCTCGTCAGTGTCTACATACGCCAGTTCTCGTCAGTGTCCACATACACCAGTTCTCGTCATTGTCCACATACACCAGTTCTCGTCAGTGTCTACATAACCCAGTGCTCGTCACTGTCCACATACGCCAGTTCTCGTCAGTGTCTACATACACCAGTTCTCGTCAGTGTCTACATACACCAGTTCCCGTCAGTGTCCACATACACCAGTTCTAATCAGTGTCCACATACACCAGTTCTCGTCAGTCTCTACATACACCAGTTCTCATCAGTGTCTACATACGCCAGTTCTCGTCAATGCCCACATACACCAGTTCCCGTCAGTGTCCACATACGCCAGTTCTTGTCAGTGTCCACATACGCCAGTTCTCGTCAGTGTCTACATACGCCAGTTCTCGTCAGTGTCTACATACACCAGTTCTCGTCAGTGTCTACATACACCAGATCTCGTCAGTGTCTACATACACCAGTTCTCGTCAGTGTCTACATACACCAGTTCTCATCAGTGTCCACATACACCAGTTCTCGTCAGTGTCCACATACGCCAGTTCTTGTCAGTGTCTACATACACCAGTTCTCGTCAGTGTCTACATACACCAGTTCTCGCCAGTGTCTACATACAACAGTTCTCGTCAGTGTCTACATACACCAGTTCCCGTCAGTGTCCACCCACATACACCAGTTCTCGTCAGTGTCCACATACACCAGTTCTCGTCACTGTCCACATACACTGGTTCTCGTCAGTGTCCACATACACCAGTTCTCGTCAGTGTCTACATACACCAGTTCTCGTGAGTGTCTACATACGCCAGTTCTCGTCAGTGTTTACATACACCAGTTCCCGTCAGTGTCTACATACACCAGTTCTCATCAGTGTCTACATACGCCAGTTCCCGTCAGTGTTTACATACACCAGTTCTCATCAGTGTCTACATACGCCAGTTCCCGTCAGTGTCTACATACACCAGTTCTCATCAGTGTCTACATACGCCAGTTCCCGTCAGTGTTTACATACACCAGTTCTCGTCAGTGTCTACATACACCAGTTCTCGTCAGTGTCTACATACGCCAGTTCCCGTCAGTCTCCACATACACCAGTTCTCATCAGTGTCTACAAACACCAGTTCTCATCAGTGTCTACATACGCCAGTTCTCGTCAATGCCC
This sequence comes from Haliotis rufescens, assembly GCF_023055435.1. Classification (NCBI taxonomy): domain Eukaryota; kingdom Metazoa; phylum Mollusca; class Gastropoda; order Lepetellida; family Haliotidae; genus Haliotis; species Haliotis rufescens. The sequence continues at coordinate 705,899 of NW_025963788.1, forward strand.
ACATACACCAGTTCCCGTCAGTGTCCACATACGCCAGTTCTTGTCAGTGTCCACATACACCAGTTCTCGTCAGTGTCTACATACGCCAGTTCTCGTCAGTGTCCACATACACCAGTTCTCGTCATTGTCCACATACACCAGTTCTCGTCAGTGTCTACATAACCCAGTGCTCGTCACTGTCCACATACGCCAGTTCTCGTCAGTGTCTACATACACCAGTTCTCGTCAGTGTCTACATACACCAGTTCCCGTCAGTGTCCACATACACCAGTTCTAATCAGTGTCCACATACACCAGTTCTCGTCAGTCTCTACATACACCAGTTCTCATCAGTGTCTACATACGCCAGTTCTCGTCAATGCCCACATACACCAGTTCCCGTCAGTGTCCACATACGCCAGTTCTTGTCAGTGTCCACATACGCCAGTTCTCGTCAGTGTCTACATACGCCAGTTCTCGTCAGTGTCTACATACACCAGTTCTCGTCAGTGTCTACATACACCAGATCTCGTCAGTGTCTACATACACCAGTTCTCGTCAGTGTCTACATACACCAGTTCTCATCAGTGTCCACATACACCAGTTCTTGTCAGTGTCCACATACACCAGTTCTCGTCAGTGTCTACATACGCCAGTTCTCGTCAGTGTCCACATACACCAGTTCTCGTCATTGTCCACATACACCAGTTCTCGTCAGTGTCTACATACACCAGTTCTCGTCAGTGTCCACATACACCAGTTCTCGTCAGTGCCCATATACACCAGTTCTGGTCAGTGTCTACATACACCAGTTCTCGTCAGTGTCTACATACACCAGTTCTCGTCAGTGTCTACATACACCAGTTCTCGTCAGTGTCTACATACACCAGTTCTCGTCAGTGTCTACATACACCAGTTCTCGCCAGTGTCTACATACACCAGTTCTCGTCAGTGTCTACATACACCAGTTCTCGTCAGTGTCCACATACACCAGTTCTCGTCAGTGTCCACATACACCAGTTCTCATCAGTGCCTACATACGCAAGTTCTCGTCATTGTCCACATACACCAGTTCTCGTCAGTGTCCACATACGCCAGTTCTTGTCAGTGTCTACATACACCAGTTCTCGTCAGTGTCTACATACACCAGTTCTCGCCAGTGTCTACATACAACAGTTCTCGTCAGTGTCTACATACACCAGTTCCCGTCAGTGTCCACCCACATACACCAGTTCTCGTCAGTGTCCACATACACCAGTTCTCGTCACTGTCCACATACACTGGTTCTCGTCAGTGTCCACATACACCAGTTCTCGTCAGTGTCTACATACACCAGTTCTCGTGAGTGTCCACATACACCAGTTCTCGTCACTGTCCACATACACTGGTTCTCGTCAGTGTCTACATACGCCAGTTCTCGTCAGTGTCTACATACACCAGTTCTCGTCAGTGTCTACATACACCAGTTCTCGTCACTGTCCACGTACACCAGTTTTCGTCACTGTCCACATACACCAGTTCTCGTCACTGTCTACACACCCCAGTTCTCGTCACTGTCCACACACGCCAGTTCTCGTCACTGTCCACATACACCAGTTCTCGTCACTGTCCACATACACCAGTTCTGGTCAGTGTCTACATACACCAGTTCTCGTCAGTGTCCACATACACCAGTTCTCGTCAGTGTCTACATACACCAGTTCTCGTGAGTGTCCACATACACCAGTTCTCGTCATTGTCCACATACACTGGTTCTCGTCAGTGTCTACATACGCCAGTTCTCGTCACTGTCCACATACACCAGTTCTCATCAGTGTCCAAATACACCAGTTCTCGTCACTTTCCACATACACCAGTTCTCGTCACTGTCTACATAAGCCAGTTCTCGTCACTGTCCACATACACCAGTTCTCGCCACTGTCCACATACGCAAGTTCTCGTCAGTGTCTACATACACCAGTGCTCCTCACTGTCCACATACGCCTGTTCTCGTCAGTGTCTACATACACCAGTTCTCGTCAGTGTCTACATACACCAGTTCTCGTCAGTGTCTACATACACCAGTTCTCGTCACTGTCCAGATACGCCAGTTCTCGTCAGTGTCTACATACGCAAGTTCTCGTCAGTGTCCACATACACCAGTTCTCGTCATTGTCCACATACTCCAGTTCTCGTCAGTGTCGACATAACCCAGTGCTCGTCACTGTCCACATACACCAGTTCTCGTCAGTGTCTACATACACCAGTTCCCGTCAGTGTCCACATACACCAGTTCTCATCAGTGTCCACATACACCAGTTCTCGTCAGTCTCTACATACACCAGTTCTCATCAGTGTCTACATACGCCAGTTCTCGTCAATGCCCACATACACCAGTTCCCGTCAGTGTCCACATACGCCAGTTCTTGTCAGTGTCCACATACACCAGTTCTCGTCAGTGTCTACATACACCAGTTCTCGTCAGTGTCTACATACACCAGTTCTCGCCAGTGTCTACATACACCAGTTCTCGTCAGTGTCTACATACACCAGTTCTCGTCAGTGTCTACATACACCAGTTCTCGTCACTTTCCAGATACGCCAGTTCTCGTCAGTGTCTACATACACCAGTTCTCGTCACTGTCTACATAAGCCAGTTCTCGTCACTGTCCACATACACCAGTTCTCGTCACTGTCCACATACGCCAGTTCTCGTCAGTGTCTACATACGCAAGTTCTTGTCATTGTCCACATACACCAGTTCTCGTCAGTGTCTACATACACCAGTTCCCGTCAGTGTCCACATACACCAGTTCTCATCAGTGTCCACATACACCAGTTCTCGTCAGTCTCAAAATACACCAGTTCTCATGAGTGTCTACATACGCCAGTTCTCGTCAATGCCCACATACACCAGTTCCCGTCAGTGTCCACATACGCCAGTTCTTGTCAGTGTCTACATACGCCAGTTCTCGTCGGTGTCTACATACACCAGTTCTCGTCAGTGTCTACATACACCAGATCTGGTCAGTGTCTACATATACCAGTTCTCGTCAGTGTCTACATACACCAGTTCCCGTCAGTGTCTACATACGCCAGTTCTCGTCACTGTCCACATACACCAGTTCTCATCAGTGTCCAAATACACCAGTTCTCGTCACTTTCCACATACACCAGTTCTCGTCACTGTCTACATAAGCCAGTTCTCGTCACTGTCCACATACACCAGTTCTCGCCACTGTCCACATACGCAAGTTCTCGTCAGTGTCTACATACACCAGTGCTCCTCACTGTCCACATACGCCAGTTCTCGTCAGTGTCTACATACACCAGTTCTCGTCAGTGTCTACATACACCAGTTCTCGTCAGTGTCTACATACACCAGTTCTCGTCAGTGTCTACATACACCAGTTCTCGTCACTGTCCAGATACGCCAGTTCTCGTCAGTGTCTACATACGCAAGTTCTCGTCAGTGTCCACATACACCAGTTCTCGTCATTGTCCACATACTCCAGTTCTCGTCAGTGTCGACATAACCCAGTGCTCGTCACTGTCCACATACACCAGTTCTCGTCAGTGTCTACATACACCAGTTCCCGTCAGTGTCCACATACACCAGTTCTCATCAGTGTCCACATACACCAGTTCTCGTCAGTCTCTACATACACCAGTTCTCATCAGTGTCTACATACGCCAGTTCTCGTCAATGCCCACATACACCAGTTCCCGTCAGTGTCCACATACGCCAGTTCTTGTCAGTGTCCACATACACCAGTTCTCGTCAGTGTCTACATACACCAGTTCTCGTCAGTGTCTACATACACCAGTTCTCGCCAGTGTCTACATACACCAGTTCTCGTCAGTGTCTACATACACCAGTTCTCGTCACTTTCCAGATACGCCAGTTCTCGTCAGTGTCTACATACACCAGTTCTCGTCACTGTCTACATAAGCCAGTTCTCGTCACTGTCCACATACACCAGTTCTCGTCACTGTCCACATACGCCAGTTCTCGTCAGTGTCTACATACACCAGTTCTCGTCAGTGTCTACATACGCAAGTTCTCGTCAGTGTCTACATACGCAAGTTCTCGTCATTGTCTACATACACCAGTTCTCGTCATTGTCTACATACACCAGTTCTCGTCAGTGTCTACATAAGCCAGTGCTCGTCACTGTCCACATACACCAGTTCTCGTCAGTGTCTACATACACCAGTTCCCGTCAGTGTCCACATACACCAGTTCTTATCAGTGTCCACATACACCAGTTCTCGTCAGTCTCCACATACACCAGTTCTCATGAGTGTCTACATACGCCAGTTCTCGTCAATGCCCACATACACCAGTTCCCGTCAGTGTCCACATACGCCAGTTCTTGTCAGTGTTCACATACACCAGTTCTCGTCAGTGTCTACATACGCCAGTTCTCGTCAGTGTCTACATACACCAGTTCTCGTCAGTGTCTACATACACCAGATCTGGTCAGTGTCTACATATACCAGTTCTCGTCAGTGTCTACATACACCAGTTCCCGTCAGTGTCTACATACACCAGTTCCCGTCAGTGTCCACATACACCAGTTCTCATCATTGTCCACATACACCAGTTCTCGTCAGTGTCCACATACGCCAGTTCTTGTCAGTGTCTACATACACCAGTTCTCGTCAGTGTCTACATACACCAGTTCTCGTCAGTGTCTACATACACCAGTTCCCGTCAGTGTCCACATACACCAGTTCTCATCAGTGTCCACATACACCAGTTCTCGTCAGTGTCTACATACGTCCAGTTCTCGTCACTGTCCACATACACCAGTTCTCATCAGTGTCCACATACACCAGTTCTTGTCACTGTCTACATACGCCAGTTCTCGTCACTGTCCACGTACACCAGTTTTCGTCACTGTCCACATACACCAGTTCTCGTCACTGTCTACACACGCCAGTTCTCGTCACTGTCCACACACGCCAGTTCTCGTCACTGTCCACATACACCAGTTCTCGTCACTGTCCACATACACCAGTTCTCGTCAGTGTCTACATACACCAGTTCTCGTCACTGTCCACATACACCAGTTGTCGTCACTGTCCACATACGCCAGTTCTCGTCAGTGTCTACATACACCAGTTCTCATCAGTGTCTACATACACCAGTTCTCGTCAGTGTCTACATACGCAAGTTCTCGTCATTGTCCACATACACCAGTTCTCGTCATTGTCCACATACACCAGTTCTCGTCAGTGTCTACATAACCCAGTGCTCGTCACTGTCCACATACGCCAGTTCTCGTCAGTGTCTACATACACCAGTTCTCGTCAGTGTCCACATACACCAGTTCTCATCAGTGCCCATATACACCAGTTCTCGTCAGTGTCTACATACACCAGTTCTCGTCAGTGTCTACATACACCAGTTCTCGTTAGTGTCTACATACACCAGTTCTCGTCAGTGTCTACATACACCAGTTCTCATCAGTGTCTACATACACCAGTTCTCGCCAGTGTCTACATACACCAGTTCTTGTCAGTGTCTACATACACCAGTTCTCGTCAGTGTCTACATACACCAGTTCTCGTCACTGTCCAGATATGCCAGTTCTCGTCAGTGTCTACATACACCAGTTCTCGTCACTGTCTACATAAGCCAGTTCTCGTCACTGTCCACATACACCAGTTCTCGTCACTGTCCACATACGCCAGTTCTCGTCAGTGTCTACATACACCAGTTCTCGTCATTGTCCACATACACCAGTTCTCGTCAGTGTCTACATACACCAGTTCCCGTCAGTGTCCACATACACCAGTTCTCATCAGTGTCCACATACACCAGTTCTCGTCAGTCTCAAAATACACCAGTTCTCATGAGTGTCTACATACGCCAGTTCTCGTCAATGCCCACATACACCAGTTCCCGTCAGTGTCCACATACGCCAGTTCTTGTCAGTGTCTACATACGCCAGTTCTCGTCGGTGTCTACATACACCAGTTCTCGTCAGTGTCTACATACACCAGATCTGGTCAGTGTCTACATATACCAGTTCTCGTCAGTGTCTACATACACCAGTTCCCGTCAGTGTCTACATACGCCAGTTCTCGTCACTGTCCACATACACCAGTTCTCATCAGTGTCCAAATACACCAGTTCTCGTCACTTTCCACATACACCAGTTCTCGTCACTGTCTACATAAGCCAGTTCTCGTCACTGTCCACATACACCAGTTCTCGCCACTGTCCACATACGCAAGTTCTCGTCAGTGTCTACATACACCAGTGCTCCTCACTGTCCACATACGCCAGTTCTCGTCAGTGTTTACATACACCAGTTCTCGTCAGTGTCTACATACACCAGTTCTCGTCAGTGTCTACATACACCAGTTCTCGTCAGTGTCTACATACACCAGTTCTCGTCACTGTCCAGATACGCCAGTTCTCGTCAGTGTCTACATACGCAAGTTCTCGTCAGTGTCCACATACACCAGTTCTCGTCATTGTCCACATACTCCAGTTCTCGTCAGTGTCGACATAACCCAGTGCTCGTCACTGTCCACATACACCAGTTCTCGTCAGTGTCTACATACACCAGTTCCCGTCAGTGTCCACATACACCAGTTCTCATCAGTGTCCACATACACCAGTTCTCGTCAGTCTCTACATACACCAGTTCTCATCAGTGTCTACATACGCCAGTTCTCGTCAATGCCCACATACACCAGTTCCCGTCAGTGTCCACATACGCCAGTTCTTGTCAGTGTCCACATACACCAGTTCTCGTCAGTGTCTACATACACCAGTTCTCGTCAGTGTCTACATACACCAGTTCTCGCCAGTGTCTACATACACCAGTTCTCGTCAGTGTCTACATACACCAGTTCTCGTCAGTGTCTACATACACCAGTTCTCGTCACTTTCCAGATACGCCAGTTCTCGTCAGTGTCTACATACACCAGTTCTCGTCACTGTCTACATAAGCCAGTTCTCGTCACTGTCCACATACACCAGTTCTCGTCACTGTCCACATACGCCAGTTCTCGTCAGTGTCTACATACACCAGTTCTCGTCAGTGTCTACATACGCAAGTTCTCGTCAGTGTCTACATACGCAAGTTCTCGTCATTGTCTACATACACCAGTTCTCGTCATTGTCTACATACACCAGTTCTCGTCAGTGTCTACATAAGCCAGTGCTCGTCACTGTCCACATACACCAGTTCTCGTCAGTGTCTACATACACCAGTTCCCGTCAGTGTCCACATACACCAGTTCTTATCAGTGTCCACATACACCAGTTCTCGTCAGTCTCCACATACACCAGTTCTCATGAGTGTCTACATACGCCAGTTCTCGTCAATGCCCACATACACCAGTTCCCGTCAGTGTCCACATACGCCAGTTCTTGTCAGTGTTCACATACACCAGTTCTCGTCAGTGTCTACATACGCCAGTTCTCGTCAGTGTCTACATACACCAGTTCTCGTCAGTGTCTACATACACCAGATCTGGTCAGTGTCTACATATACCAGTTCTCGTCAGTGTCTACATACACCAGTTCCCGTCAGTGTCTACATACACCAGTTCTCATCATTGTCCACATACACCAGTTCTCGTCAGTGTCCACATACGCCAGTTCTTGTCAGTGTCTACATACACCAGTTCTCGTCAGTGTCTACATACGCAAGTTCTCGTCAGTGTCTACATACGCAAGTTCTTGTCATTGTCCACATACACCAGTTCTCGTCATTGTCCACATACACCAGTTCTCGTCAGTGTCTACATACGTCCAGTTCTCGTCACTGTCCACATACACCAGTTCTCATCAGTGTCCACATACACCAGTTCTTGTCACTGTCTACATACGCCAGTTCTCGTCACTGTCCACGTACACCAGTTTTCGTCACTGTCCACATACACCAGTTCTCGTCACTGTCTACACACGCCAGTTCTCGTCACTGTCCACACACGCCAGTTCTCGTCACTGTCCACATACACCAGTTCTCGTCACTGTCCACATACACCAGTTCTCGTCAGTGTCTACATACACCAGTTCTCGTCACTGTCCACATACACCAGTTGTCGTCACTGTCCACATACGCCAGTTCTCGTCAGTGTCTACATACACCAGTTCTCATCAGTGTCTACATACACCAGTTCTCGTCAGTGTCTACATACGCAAGTTCTCGTCATTGTCCACATACACCAGTTCTCGTCATTGTCCACATACACCAGTTCTCGTCAGTGTCTACATACACCAGTTCTCGTCAGTGTCCACATACACCAGTTCTCATCAGTGCCCATATACACCAGTTCTCGTCAGTGTCTTCATACACCAGTTCTCGTCAGTGTCTACATACACCAGTTCTCGTTAGTGTCTACATACACCAGTTCTCGTCAGTGTCTACATACACCAGTTCTCATCAGTGTCTACATACACCAGTTCTCGCCAGTGTCTACATACACCAGTTCTTGTCAGTGTCTACATACACCAGTTCTCGTCAGTGTCTACATACACCAGTTCTCGTCACTGTCCAGATATGCCAGTTCTCGTCAGTGTCTACATACACCAGTTCTCGTCACTGTCTACATAAGCCAGTTCTCGTCACTGTCCACATACACCAGTTCTCGTCACTGTCCACATACGCCAGTTCTCGTCAGTGTCTACATACACCAGTTCTCGTCAGCGTCTACATACGCAAGTTCTCGTCAGTGTCTACATACGCAAGTTCTTGTCATTGTCCACATACACCAGTTCTCGTCATTGTCCACATACACCAGTTCTCGTCAGTGTCTACATAAGCCAGTGCTCGTCACTGTCCACATAAACCAGTTCTCGTCAGTGTCTACATACACCAGTTCCCGTCAGTGTCCACATACACCAGTTCTCATCAGTGTCCACATACACCAGTTCTCGTCAGTCTCTACATACACCAGTTCTCATCAGTGTCTACATACGCCAGTTCTCGTCAATGCCCACATACACCAGTTCCCGTCAGTGTCCACATACGCCAGTTCTTGTCAGTGTCCACATACACCAGTTCTCGTCAGTGTCTACATACGCCAGTTCTCGTCAGTGTCTACATACACCAGTTCTCGTCAGTGTCTACATACACCAGATCTGGTCAGTGTCTACATATACCAGTTCTCGTCAGTGTCTACATACACCAGTTCCCGTCAGTGTCCACATACACCACTTCTTGTCAGTGTCCACATACACCAGTTCTCGTCAGTGTCTACATACGCCAGTTCTCGTCACTGTCCACATACACCAGTTCTTGTCATTGTCCACATACACCAGTTCTCGTCAGTGTCTACATAACCCAGTGCTCGTCAGTGTCTACATACACATGTTCTCGTTAGTGTCTACATACACCAGTTCTCGTCAGTGTCTACATACACCAGTTCTCGTCAGTGTCTACATACACCAGTTCTCGCCAGTGTCTACATACACCAGTTCTCGTCAGTGTCTACATACACCAGTTCTCGTCAGTGTCTACATACACCAGTTCTCGTCACTGTCCAGATACGCCAGTTCTCGTCAGTGTCTACATACACCAGTTCTCGTCACTGTCTACATAAGCCAGTTCTCGTCACTGTCCACATACACCAGTTCTCGTCACTGTCCACATACGCCAGTTCTCGTCAGTGTCTACATACACCAGTTCTCGTCAGTGTCTACATACGCAAGTTCTCGTCAGTGTCTACATACGCAAGTTCTCGTCATTGTCCACATACACCAGTTCTCGTCATTGTCCACATACACCAGTTCTCGTCAGTGTCTACGTAAGCCAGTGCTCGTCACTGTCCACATACACCAGTTCTCGTCAGTGTCTACATACACCAGTTCCCGTCAGTGTCCACATACACCAGTTCTCATCAGTGTCCACATACACCAGTTCTCGTCAGTCTCTACATACACCAGTTCTCATCAGTGTCTACATACGCCAGTTCTCGTCAATGCCCACATACACCAGTTCCCGTCAGTGTCCACATACGCCAGTTCTTGTCAGTGTCCACATACACCAGATCTGGTCAGTGTCTACATATACCAGTTCTCATCAGTGTCTACATACACCAGTTCCCGTCAGTGTCCACATACACCAGTTCTTGTCAGTGTCCACATACACCAGTTCTCGTCAGTGTCTACATACGCCAGTTCTCGTCAGTGTCCACATACACCAGTTCTTGTCATTGTCCACATACACCAGTTCTCGTCAGTGTCTACATAACCCAGTGCTCGTCAGTGTCCACATACACATGTTCTCGTTAGTGTCCACATACACCAGTTCTCGTCAGTGTCTACATACACCAGTTCTCGTCAGTGTCTACATACACCAGTTCTCGCCAGTGTCTACATACACCAGTTCTCGTCAGTGTCTACATACACCAGTTCTCGTCAGTGTCTACATACACCAGTTCTCGTCACTGTCCAGATACGCCAGTTCTCGTCAGTGTCTACATACACCAATTCTCGTCACTGTCTACATAAGCCAGTTCTCGTCACTGTCCACATACACCAGTTCTCGTCACTGTCCACATACGCCAGTTCTCGTCAGTGTCTACATACACCAGTTCTCGCCAGTGTCTACATACGCAAGTTCTCGTCAGTGTCTACATACGCAAGTTCTCGTCATTGTCCACATACACCAGTTCTCGTCATTGTCCACATACACCAGTTCTCGTCAGTGTCTACATAAGCCAGTGCTCGTCACTGTCCACATACACCAGTTCTCGTCAGTGTCTACATACACCAGTTCCCGTCAGTGTCCACATACACCAGTTCTCATCAGTGTCCACATACACCAGTTCTCGTCAGTCTCTACATACACCAGTTCTCGTCAGTGTCTACATACACCAGTTCTCGTCAGTGTCTACATACACCAGTTCTCGTCAGTGTCTACATACACCAGTTCTCGTCACTGTCTACATACACCAGTTCTCGCCAGTGTCTACATACACCAGTTCTCGTCAGTGTCTACATACACCAGTTCTCGTCAGTGTCCACATACACCAGTTCTCGTCAGTGTCCACATACACCAGTTCTCATCAGTGCCTACATACGCAAGTTCTCGTCATTGTCCACATACACCAGTTCTCGTCAGTGTCCACATACGCCAGTTCTTGTCAGTGTCTACATACACCAGTTCTCGTCAGTGTCTACATACACCAGTTCTCGCCAGTGTCTACATACAACAGTTCTCGTCAGTGTCTACATACACCAGTTCCCGTCAGTGTCCACATACACCAGTTCTCGTCAGTGTCCACATACACCAGTTCTCGTCACTGTCCACATACACTGGTTCTCGTCAGTGTCCACATACACCAGTTCTCGTCAGTGTCTACATACACCAGTTCTCGTGAGTGTCCACATACACCAGTTCTCGTCACTGTCCACATACACTGGTTCTCGTCAGTGTCTACATACGCCAGTTCTCGTCAGTGTCTACATACACCAGTTCTCGTCAGTGTCTACATACACCAGTTCTCGTCACTGTCCACGTACACCAGTTTTCGTCACTGTCCACATACACCAGTTCTCGTCACTGTCTACACACCCCAGTTCTCGTCACTGTCCACACACGCCAGTTCTCGTCACTGTCCACATACACCAGTTCTCGTCACTGTCCACATACACCAGTTCTGGTCAGTGTCTACATACACCAGTTCTCGTCAGTGTCCACATACGCCAGTTCTCGTCACTGTCCACATACACTGGTTCTCGTCAGTGTCCACATACACCAGTTCTCGTCAGTGTCTACATACACCAGTTCTCGTGAGTGTCCACATACACCAGTTCTCGTCATTGTCCACATACACTGGTTCTCGTCAGTGTCTACATACGCCAGTTCTCGTCACTGTCCACATACACCAGTTCTCATCAGTGTCCAAATACACCAGTTCTCGTCACTTTCCACATACACCAGTTCTCGTCACTGTCTACATAAGCCAGTTCTCGTCACTGTCCACATACACCAGTTCTCGCAACTGTCCACATACGCAAGTTCTCGTCAGTGTCTACATACACCAGTTCTCATCAGTGTCTACATACACCAGTTCTCGTCAGTGTCTACATACGCAAGTTCTCGTCATTGTCCACATACACCAGTTCTCGTCATTGTCCACATACACTAGTTCTCGTCAGTGTCTACATAACCCAGTGCTCCTCACTGTCCACATACGCCAGTTCTCGTCAGTGTCTACATACACCAGTTCTCGTCAGTGTCTACATACACCAGTTCTCGTCACTGTCCAGATACACCAGTTCTCGTCAGTGTCTACATACGCAAGTTCTCGTCAGTGTCCACATACACCAGTTCTCGTCATTGTCCACATACTCCAGTTCTCGTCAGTGTCGACATAACCCAGTGCTCGTCACTGTCCACATACACCAGTTCTCGTCAGTGTCTACATACACCAGTTCCCGTCAGTGTCCACATACACCAGTTCTCATCAGTGTCCACATACACCAGTTCTCGTCAGTCTCTACATACACCAGTTCTCATCAGTGTCTACATACGCCAGTTCTCGTCAATGCCCACATACACCAGTTCCCGTCAGTGTCCACATACGCCAGTTCATGTCAGTGTCCACATACACCAGTTCTCGTCAGTGTCTACATACACCAGTTCTCGTCAGTGTCTACATACACCAGTTCTCGCCAGTGTCTACATACACCAGTTCTCGTCAGTGTCTACATACACCAGTTCTCGTCAGTGTCTACATACACCAGTTCTCGTCACTGTCCAGATACGCCAGTTCTCGTCAGTGTCTACATACACCAGTTCTCGTCACTGTCTACATAAGCCAGTTCTCGTCACTGTCCACATACACCAGTTCTCGTCACTGTCCACATACGCCAGTTCTCGTCAGTGTCTACATACACCAGTTCTCGTCAGTGTCTACATACGCAAGTTCTCGTCAGTGTCTACATACGCAAGTTCTCGTCATTGTCCACATACACCAGTTCTCGTCATTGTCTACATACACCAGTTCTCGTCAGTGTCTACATAAGCCAGTGCTCGTCACTGTCCACATACACCAGTTCTCGTCAGTGTCTACATACACCAGTTCCCGTCAGTGTCCACATACACCAGTTCTCATCAGTGTCCACATACACCAGTTCTCGTCAGTCTCTACATACACCAGTTCTCATGAGTGTCTACATACGCCAGTTCTCGTCAATGCCCACATACACCAGTTCCCGTCAGTGTCCACATGCGCCAGTTCTTGTCAGTGTTCACATACACCAGTTCTCGTCAGTGTCTACATACGCCAGTTCTCGTCAGTGTCTACATACACCAGTTCTCGTCAGTGTCTACATACACCAGATCTGGTCAGTGTCTACATATACCAGTTCTCGTCAGTGTCTACATACACCAGTTCCCGTCAGTGTCTACATACACCAGTTCCCGTCAGTGTCCACATACACCAGTTCTCATCATTGCCCACATACACCAGTTCTCGTCAGTGTCCACATACGCCAGTTCTTGTCAGTGTCTACATACACCAGTTCTCGTCAGTGTCTACATACACCAGTTCTCGTCAGTGTCTACATACACCAGTTCCCGTCAGTGTCCACATACACCAGTTCTCATCAGTGTCCACATACACCAGTTCTCGTCAGTGTCTACATACGCCCAGTTCTCGTCGCTGTCCACATACACCAGTTCTCATCAGTGTCCACATACACCAGTTCTTGTCACTGTCTACATACGCCAGTTCTCGTCACTGTCCACGTACACCAGTTTTCGTCACTGTCCACATACACCAGTTCTCGTCACTGTCTACACACGCCAGTTCTCGTCACTGTCCACACACGCCAGTTCTCGTCACTGTCCACATACACCAGTTCTCGTCACTGTCCACATACACCAGTTCTCGTCAGTGTCTACATACACCAGTTCTCGTCACTGTCCACATACACCAGTTGTCGTCACTGTCCACATACGCCAGTTCTCGTCAGTGTCTACATACACCAGTTCTCATCAGTGTCTACATACACCAGTTCTCGTCAGTGTCTACATACGCAAGTTCTCGTCATTGTCCACATACACCAGTTCTCGTCATTGTCCACATACACCAGTTCTCGTCAGTGTCTACATAACCCAGTGCTCGTCACTGTCCACATACGCCAGTTCTCGTCAGTGTCTACATACACCAGTTCTCGTCAGTGTCCACATACACCAGTTCTCGTCAGTGCCCATATACACCAGTTCTCGTCAGTGTCTACATACACCAGTTCTCGTCAGTGTCTACATACACCAGTTCTCGTTAGTGTCTACATACACCAGTTCTCGTCAGTGTCTACATACACCAGTTCTCATCAGTGTCTACATACACCAGTTCTCGCCAGTGTCTACATACACCAGTTCTTGTCAGTGTCTACATACACCAGTTCTCGTCAGTGTCTACATACACCAGTTCTCGTCACTGTCCAGATATGCCAGTTCTCGTCAGTGTCTACATACACCAGTTCTCGTCACTGTCTACATAAGCCAGTTCTCGTCACTGTCCACATACACCAGTTCTCGTCACTGTCCACATACGCCAGTTCTCGTCAGTGTCTACATACACCAGTTCTCGTCAGTGTCTACATACGCAAGTTCTCGTCAGTGTCTACATACGCAAGTTCTTGTCATTGTCCACATACACCAGTTCTCGTCATTGTCCACATACACCAGTTCTCGTCAGTGTCTACATAAGCCAGTGCTCGTCACTGTCCACATACACCAGTTCTCGTCAGTGTCTACATACACCAGTTCCCGTCAGTGTCCACATACACCAGTTCTCATCAGTGTCCACATACACCAGTTCTCGTCAGTCTCTACATACACCAGTTCTCATCAGTGTCTACATACGCCAGTTCTCGTCAATGCCCACATACACCAGTTCCCGTCAGTGTCCACATACGCCAGTTCTTGTCAGTGTCCACATACACCAGTTCTCGTCAGTGTCTACATACGCCAGTTCTCGTCAGTGTCTACATACACCAGTTCTCGTCAGTGTCTACATACACCAGATCTGGTCAGTGTCTACATATACCAGTTCTCGTCAGTGTCTACATACACCAGTTCCCGTCAGTGTCCACATACACCAGTTCTTGTCAGTGTCCACATACACCAGTTCTCGTCAGTGTCTACATACGCCAGTTCTCGTCAGTGTCCACATACACCAGTTCTTGTCATTGTCCACATACACCAGTTCTCGTCAGTGTCTACATAACCCAGTGCTCGTCAGTGTCTACATACACATGTTTTCGTTAGTGTCTACATACACCAGTTCTCGTCAGTGTCTACATACACCAGTTCTCGTCAGTGTCTACATACACCAGTTCTCGCCAGTGTCTACATACACCAGTTCTCGTCAGTGTCTACATACACCAGTTCTCGTCAGTGTCTACATACACCAGTTCTCGTCACTGTCCAGATACGCCAGTTCTCGTCAGTGTCTACATACACCAGTTCTCGTCACTGTCTACATAAGCCAGTTCTCGTCACTGTCCACATACACCAGTTCTCGTCACTGTCCACATACGCCAGTTCTCGTCAGTGTCTACATACACCAGTTCTCGTCAGTGTCTACATACGCAAGTTCTCGTCAGTGTCTACATACGCAAGTTCTCGTCATTGTCCACATACACCAGTTCTCGTCATTGTCCACATACACCAGTTCTCGTCAGTGTCTACGTAAGCCAGTGCTCGTCACTGTCCACATACACCAGTTCTCGTCAGTGTCTACATACACCAGTTCCCGTCAGTGTCCACATACACCAGTTCTCATCAGTGTCCACATACACCAGTTCTCGTCAGTCTCTACATACACCAGTTCTCATCAGTGTCTACATACGCCAGTTCTCGTCAATGCCCACATACACCAGTTCCCGTCAGTGTCCACATACGCCAGTTCTTGTCAGTGTCCACATACACCAGATCTGGTCAGTGTCTACATATACCAGTTCTCGTCAGTGTCTACATACACCAGTTCCCGTCAGTGTCCACATACACCAGTTCTTGTCAGTGTCCACATACACCAGTTCTCTTCAGTGTCTACATACGCCAGTTCTCGTCAGTGTCCACATACACCAGTTCTTGTCATTGTCCACATACACGAGTTCTCGTCAGTGTCTACATAACCCAGTGCTCGTCAGTGTCCACATACACATGTTCTCGTTAGTGTCCACATACACCAGTTCTCGTCAGTGTCTACATACACCAGTTCTCGTCAGTGTCTACATACACCAGTTCTCGCCAGTGTCTACATACACCAGTTCTCGTCAGTGTCTACATACACCAGTTCTCGTCAGTGTCTACATACACCAGTTCTCGTCACTGTCCAGATACGCCAGTTCTCGTCAGTGTCTACATACACCAATTCTCGTCACTGTCTACATAAGCCAGTTCTCGTCACTGTCCACATACACCAGTTCTCGTCAGTGTCTACATACGCAAGTTCTCGTCAGTGTCTACATACGCAAGTTCTCGTCATTGTCCACATACACCAGTTCTCGTCATTGTCCACATACACCAGTTCTCGTCAGTGTCTACATAAGCCAGTGCTCGTCACTGTCCACATACACCAGTTCTCGTCAGTGTCTACATCCACCAGTTCCCGTCAGTGTCCACATACACCAGTTCTCATCAGTGTCCACATACACCAGTTCTCGTCAGTCTCTACATACACCAGTTCTCATCAGTGTCTACATACGCCAGTTCTCGTCAATGCCCACATACACCAGTTCCCGTCAGTGTCCACATACGCCAGTTCTTGTCAGTGTCCACATACACCAGTTCTCCTCAGTGTCTACATACGCCAGTTCTCGTCAGTGTCTACATACACCAGTTCTCGTCAGTGTCTACATACACCAGTTCTCGTCAGTGTCTACATATACCAGTTCTCGTCAATGTCTACATACACCAGTTCCCGTCAGTGTCCACATACACCAGTTCTTGTCAGTGTCCACATACACCAGTTCTTGTCATTGTCCACATACACCAGTTCTTGTCATTGTCCACATACACCAGTTCTCGTCAGTGTCTACATAACCCAGTGCTCGTCACTGTCCACATACGCCAGTTCTCATCAGTGCCTACATACGCAAGTTCTCGTCATTGTCCACATACACCAGTTCTCGTCGATGTCCACATACGCCAGTTCTTGTCAGTGTCTACATACACCAGTTCTCGTCAGTGTCTACATACACCAGTTCTCGCCAGTGTCTACATACAACAGTTCTCGTCAGTGTCTACATACACCAGTTCCCGTCAGTGTCTACATACACCAGTTCTCGTCAGTGTCTACATACACCAGTTCTCATCAGTGTCTACATACACCAGTTCTCGTCAGTGTCTACATACACCAGTTCTCATCAGTGTCTACATACACCAGTTCCCGTCAGTGTCCACATACACCAGTTCTCGTCAGTGTCTACATACACCAGTTCTCGTCAGTGTCTACTTACAATGTTCTCATCAGTGTCTACATACACCAGTTCTCGTCAGTGTCTACATACACCAGTTCCCTTCAGTGTCCACATACACCAGTTCTCATCATTGTCCACATACACCAGTTCTCGTCACTGTCCACGTACACCAGTTTTTGTCACTGTCCACATACACCAGTTCTCGTCACTGTCTACACACGCCAGTTCTCGTCACTGTCCACACACGCCAGTTCTCGTCACTGTCCACATACACCAGTTCTCGTCACTGTCCACATACACCAGTTCTCGTCAGTGTCTACATACACCAGTTCTCGTCAGTGTCCACATACACCAGTTCTCGCCAGTGTCTACATACAACAGTTCTCGTCAGTGTCTACATACACCAGTTCCCGTCAGTGTCTACATACACCAGTTCTCATCAGTGTCTACATACGCAAGTTCTCGTCATTGTCCAGATACACCAGTTCTCGTCACTGTCCACATACACGAGTTCTCGTCAGTGTCCACATACACGAGTTCTCGTCAGTGTCTACATACACCAGTTCTCATCAGTGTCTACATACACCAGTTCTCGCCAGTGTCTACATACGCCAGTTCTCGTCAGTGTCCACATACACCAGTTCTCGTCACTGTCTACATATGCCAGTTCTCGTCAGTGTCTACATACACCAGTTCTCGTCAGTGTCTACATACACCAGTTCTCGTTAGTGTCCACATACACCAGTTCTCGTCAGTGTCTACATACACCAGTTCTCGTCAGTGTCTACATACACCAGTTCTCGTCAGTGTCTACATACGCCAGTTCTCGTCACTTTCCACATACACCAGTTCTCGTCACTGTCTACATAAGCCAGTTCTCGTGACTGTCTACATACGCCAGTTCTCGTCAATGTCTACATACGCCAGTTCTCATCAGTGTCCACATACACCAGTTCTCGTCACTGTCTACATAAGCCAGTTCTCGTCAGTGTCTACATACACCAGTTCTCGTCAGTGTCTACATACACCAGTTCTCATCAGTGTCTACATACACCAGTTCTCGTCAGTGTCTACATACGCAAGTTCTCGTCATTGTCCACATACACCAGTTCTCGTCAGTGTCTACATAACCCAGTGCTCGTCACTGTCCACATACGCCAGTTCTCGTCAGTGTCTACATACACCAGTGCTCGTCAGTGTCTACATACACCAGTTCCCGTCAGTGTCCACATACACCAGTTCTCATCAGTGTCCACATACACCAGTTCTCGTCAGTCTCTACATACACCAGTTCTCATCAGTGTCTACATACGCCAGTTCTCGTCAATGCCCACATACACCAGTTCCCGTCAGTGTCCACATACGCCAGTTCTTGTCAGTGTCCACATACACCAGTTCTCGTCAGTGTCTACATACGCCAGTTCTCGTCAGTGTCTACATACACCAGTTCTCGTCAGTGTCTACATACACCAGTTCTCGTCAGTGTCCACATACACCAGTTCTCGTCAGTGTCTACATACACCAGTTCTCGTCAGTGTCTACATACACCAGTTCTCGCCAGTGTCTACATACACCAGTTCTCGTCAGTGTCTACATACACCAGTTCTCGTTAGTGTCTACATACACCAGTTCTCGTCAGTGTCTACATACACCAGTTCTCATCAGTGCCTACATACGCAAGTTGTCGTCATTGTCCACATACACCAGTTCTCGTCAGTGTCCACATACGCCAGTTCTTGTCAGTGTCTACATACACCAGTTCTCGTCAGTGTCTACATACACCAGTTCTCGCCAGTGTCTACATACAACAGTTCTCGTCAGTGTCTACATACACCAGTTCCCGTCAGTGTCTACATACACCAGTTCTCGTCAGTGTCTACATACACCAGTTCTCGTCAGTGTCTACTTACACTGTTCTCGTCAGTGTCTACATA
Source organism: Haliotis rufescens (assembly GCF_023055435.1). NCBI lineage: Eukaryota > Metazoa > Mollusca > Gastropoda > Lepetellida > Haliotidae > Haliotis > Haliotis rufescens. The sequence continues at coordinate 725,201 of NW_025963788.1, forward strand.
CACCAGTTCTCGTCAGTGTCTACATACACCAGTTCCCGTCAGTGTCCACATACACCAGTTCTCGTCAGTGTCCACATACACCAGTTCTCGTCAGTGTCTACATACACCAGTTCTCGTCAGTGTCTACATACACCAGTTCTCGTCAGTGTCTACATACACCAGTTCTCGTCAGTGTCTACATACACCAGTTTTCGTCAGTGTCTACATACACCAGTTCTCGTCAGTGTCTACATACACCAGTTCTCATCACTGCCTACATACGCAAGTTCTCGTCATTGTCCACATACACCAGTTCTCGTCAGTGTCCACATACGCCAGTTCTTGTCAGTGTCTACATACACCAGTTCTCGTCAGTGTCTACATACACCAGTTCTCGTCAGTGTCTACATACACCAGTTCCCGTCAGTGTCCACATACACCAGTTCTCCTCAGTGTCCACATACACCAGTTCTCGTCACTGTCCACATACACCAGTTCTCGTCACTGTCCCCATACACCAGTTCTCGTCAGTGTCTACATACACTGGTTCTCGTCAGTGTCTACATACGCCAGTTCTCGTCACTGTCCACATACACCAGTTCTCATCAGTGTCCACATACACCAGTTCTCGTCAGTGTCTACATACAACAGTTCTCGTCACTGTCCACATACGCCAGTTCTCGTCACTGTCCACATACGCCAGTTCTCGTCAGTGCCTACATACACCAGTTCTCGTCAGTGTCTACATACACCAGTTCTCGTCAGTGTCTACATACGCCAGTTCTGGTCAGTGTCTACATACAACAGTTCTCGTCACTGTCCACATACGCCAGTTCTCGTCACTGTCCACATACACCAGTTCTCGTCAATGTCTACATACGCCAGTTCTCGTCAGTGTCCACATACACCAGTTCTCGTCAGTGTCTACATAAGGCAGTTCTCGTCACTGTCCACATACACCAGTTCTCGTCAGTGTCTACATAAGCCAGTTCTCGTCAGTGTCTACATACACCAGTTCTCGTCACTGTCCACATACGCCAGTTCTCGTCAGTGTCTACATACGCCAGTTCTCGTCAGTGTCTACATAAGCCAGTTCTCGTCACTGTCCACATACGCCAGTTCTCGTCACTGTCCACATACACCAGTTCTCGTCAATGTCTACATACGCCAGTTCTCGTCAGTGTCCACATACACCAGTTCTCGTCAGTGTCTACATAAGGCAGGTCTCGTCACTGTCCACATACACCAGTTCTCGTCAGTGTCTACATAAGCCAGTTCTCGTCAGTGTCTACATACACCAGTTCTCGTCACTGTCCACATACGCCAGTTCTCGTCAGTGTCTACATACGCCAGTTCTCGTCAGTGTCCACATAAGCGAGTTCTCGTCACTGTCCACATACGCCAGTTCTCGTCAGTGTCTACATACGCCAGTTCTCGTCAGTGTCTACATAAGCCAGTTCTCGTCAGTGTCTACATACGCCAGTTCTCGTCAGTGTCCACATACGCGAGTTCTCGTCAGTGTCTACATACACCAGTTCTCGTCAGTGTCTACATAAGCCAGTTCTCGTCAGTGTCTACATAAGCCAGTTCTCGTGAGTGTCCACATACGCCAGTTCTCGTCACTGTCCACATACGCCACTTCTCGTCAGTATCTACATACACCAGTTCTCGTTAGTGTCTCTTTGGGAAAATGCATGTCCATTGCAATAACTCCAAGATTCAAATAAACCACAAACAACTTTAATAGTTAATATCTTACTTCAGTCTCACATACTCAGATGTATCCACCTCAAGCAACATTGATCAAGTGTATCGGGAGCTTGTTCCACCCTCAAAACAATACACATTTACTTCTGGTTGATGCCACCCAAACTAACAATTTAACACACTGGCGTCTTGTCCATTCTTAAAATGTCCTTGAATGTAGGCGGGGATCAGCAACCACCAAGTCATTAGTGCACACACGAGTTCACAAGTAACATGTTGTTTTGTGTAACCCAAGCTGCTGCTACACTACCAATGACACATGGATACAATCTGTGAAGCCTATTTCTGGTGTCCCCCGCTGATATTGCTTGAATATTGCTAAAAGCACCACAAACCACACTCACTCACTCACTTTCAATACAACTGCAGTACTGAAGGGAAGCTTTTATTGGGCATTGGTCAAGTCAAATTCTATTGATGTTAGTTTTCCTTTCACACTGTTACGGAATATGTGAGAATACATATAACGTCATTGTTACAACATCACTCTGTTGTTATGGTTACCTACTTGGCAGTAAAGGCTCGCCATCAGGATTCTCAGGGTCAGTACCAGCTGGAAAAAAAAAAGAAAAAAGGAAAATCACATAAGGGCAATATTAACAGGAAGTTAATCTAAAAATAATTTTAATATTTAACGTAACCTACACTACATTTCATAAGTAACTTCCCCTATTTTTTGCAACAAAATCACAGGTTTTCTCGCCACTATCGCGGCACTTACGCGGAATTATCGCGCCACCTTTGAGCCATTTTTCGTGATAACATGTTACAAGATCGTGGCAATTTCATGAAATTTTAACGGCACTATCGCGCCACTTTCACACCATTATCGCGACACTTTCACGACATTATCAGGCCAATTTCGAGACAGAATAGTCACGCTATCTTGTGACAGTTGTGCTAAATGTATGGTACAATATATTGTATTACTTTTTTTCTTGACTGATTCTGAGTTACATTTTCCATGGCATGCTAGTCTGCATTACTTAAGATCATAGTGTAAAGCTTCTTTTCCTTTTACAAATACCGATATCTATACTTTATTTAGACTGCAAATGTAAGGTGATCTTGTGGTCAGGACTCCAATCACAAATACTCGTACACACTTTAGCTGAGGGGATTTTCACGGCATCAAATAAGTAAGAACAGAATCAAACACAATCATGTGTCGGCCAAAATGACCGTCAGGAAAGCCTCATAAGTTTCATTCTGAATATAATGTGAAATAGTCTGGACAAAATCGTTTGGTTATTAAAGATTTTCTATGATAAACAAAGTCCTTCACAAATATTACGTCGTTAGGTATTTGTATTACACAGTGACTTGTTCTTGATGTGTGGACGATTATTAACATTGTAAAAGAATACGCTTTTTATTGGAAACAAAATAAACAAAACAATTTCAATAATTTACTTCTTTTCCCTTCCATTCCGACTATATCATAAGCATGTGTTAATGAATCATACTCATGAATCAGGTTAGAGCGTATCAACCACAAACACATGCAAATGCAAGTCAGGTATTTGCAAGTCAAAGACATACATGTACAGTTACGACATTGAAAAAACAAAACTTTATACGAAGCTTCTGAAATAAACTTAGGAAAGAGCTGGTTTCGTGTTTTAGAGGAAGACACTAGAATATACATGTATGTATTTACATAGACTTATCAGGCTCATTATAACCAGATTTGATTAAGAAATTTTATTCAATTAGACGTACTTTTCTTAGAATTGATGAGTAGATGTAAATCTTCCATGAACTGCTATTTTAGCGTCCTCGGGATTTATAACATGGTGCCCTAATTTTGATTTCAGTGGGGGTCACGGGTGGCCCCAATTAAGTTTCTAGGTTTGTCAGCACCATACCCGTGCTCGTGGGATTCGCCGGAATGGTAAACGTCTGAGACCTGCATCACTTCGGGCTTTTCTCCCACATTAAGCTGACACACCGTGATATAACTGGAATACTGTTAAATGGGCAATTACTTAAAGCAGTTCCCCGAGAGTTGTTGCCTTTGTTATTGCTTTTCCCTGTGAGTACCCGGATGATATAGCAGAGATCTAGACTAGTTCGCGACCTGTGCTGCGCCATCCGTAAGCGCAGTTGTCACTTTTATTGACAGTATAAGGGCGTATGGTCACATTTATCAACAAAATGAAATACAGTTTTGGAAATAATAAGGAAATGTAGGTATCTGTGTGGGTAGCATCATTAATAGTGACGGTGTTTTGCTTGGTAATTGTGTGATTTTCGTTTACACTATTTTGACTTGCAACACAAAGAAAATAATTCACCTGCCCACTGCTTATTTTATGGTGTTGATATTTTTACAGTCAAAACGTGCAAAAGTTTCACTTAAGAAATTTATTAAACGCCTAAATATTCAGTTATTTCACAAATTAGTGAAAAAAATGCCCATCTGTGTTATTATGACGAATTCCAAACATTTTTATGTTTAATATCATCACCAAGTGACTGAAAATGTAAGGATACTAAAAGTACATTTCTATATTGTTTGGATTCTAATCCCAGCATAATTAATCTATTGTGATGTTATTAAGCCCTTTTGACCGTCTTAGTCATTTTTAGTCAATCAGTTAAAGAAAAATTTTGCAGTTACTCGCCTGAAATATTTAGACATTCTATACATTGCCTGAGTGAATCATATTTTACACATTGACTGTAACATATACACGCATACAAAGGAAAAGGCTTGTGAAAACAACGTCTATCGCGCACCAAAGAACTTCCCAACCAAGACGTAGAGGCACGTTAACAAGAATGATTCTGTTCAATGCTACAGCAAATGAATGAAAACAAAATGCAAATATCACAATTACAACCTACCAAAGTTATATGTATATTGTTAGTGAGCTGCCTTGTTCGAGGAATGCAACCGTAAATATTCACATAAAGGAACAATATTCCATACATCTGCAGCTGTACAAAGAAACTTATTGGATGTCACGTGTCTCTGTAACAATCAAATATTTCAAAATATATTTATATTTTCTGGATATTATAACCCGTGTTTGGTTTATTAAAGCAATACACAGATTTCTTTCTTTAGATTCGCATGAATGTGTTTAAAAGAACATCCTTGAAAGGGAAATATTATCTGTGATGGTAGGTGGCAAGACGATTGAGTTGTATTATTTTCCACTTACATGGAATTAACATTTCACGAACGCCCGATACCATCACTATTTGATAGTGATTTATAAACACATGTTCACGAGACAGTCGGAATGCTTGAAGCAGAGATTTTCTTTTGAATATGGAAAGGATTGTGTCGCTTTTATTATGAAACTGTAGCATATTAAATATTTCACTGACATTGTTGGCGGGTGTTAGTGCAGTCAGTATAGATGCTTGAACTTCGAAATATACCATTTGAAGTTTGAATCCATCTGTCGGCGAAACATTTATAGCTTATAGCTTATAACAAGCCAACTGGACATATCCGATAACACACTTGCGAGTAATCAGAACCTTTCTTACTTTCTTAAACATATGTTCGAGCTCAAAGTAATGAATTGTTTACAAATATCAAACGATGCATGGGACCCATGTCGCCAATATCTTCTCTATCCAGGGAATATTTACCAGAAACAGTGTCAAAAGAAAACCAAATCACTCTATTGCGAAAAGCGTTTTTTTGTAAAACGATAGCCAATGAAGCGTGTTGATTGGTAAAGCAATAAAGGATTATAGGGGCCGTCTCACAGGCAAGTGAGCAAGATGTTGAGCAGAGGTTTCAGCTCCACAGGATCCCAAGCAACTAACCAGGTCGAAGGCTGGCATTCTAATAAAAGTAACCTTAGACACCTAAGAAGAAACAAAACAGGGCGCCTGAAAACACCCTGCAGACCACCCAACACCTGCTATGGGTGGCCAAGCAACCATTCAGCAATATCATGACACTGTGTCAAATTATGTTTGCTTGCAAATGTAAATGTGCTTATTTAGAAAGAGCAACATATGTACATTCGCATTTGAATTATCGCTTATGTATCCTTGACATGATCATCATGCTTGTGACAACCGTTACGTTCGGTAGTAAACCCTCCATTATATCTAATATGTTAACTTTCTTTAAACACGACCAGGTGCTATAAGCGTACGCATAGACAACAAAGGCACACATTTGAACCGACTGTCGCCGCTCATTCATCGTCATGTATATCATGAAGTAATTAGGGTATTGTCACTAAAGCTTCGCGCCCGTCTGTTAGTTCTGTTAGTGATTACATAAGCTTTGTATTGATGTGCTTATTGAGACGAATCAAAGTACGTGAGGGGTGTAAGAATGTTTTAATGCCTCACCGTCACATGAAATGAAAACCGGAGTCACTCGAATGGTTTAAGTAAGACAGTGACAATAAAAAAGGGCGTCATGAGGGTCACACTTTACAGACAGGCGATAGTCAATTTACGTCAGACCTCTATACAACGTTAACATATGCTCCGATTAAATCCGGGGCACATTCAAATATTATTGTCTTATCAGCAGCGTATTGGGTGAATTATAACTATAACTGTCGGATGCTAAACGTAAGTTAGGGACATAATCTAGAATATTTAAGACTTTAAAAATGATAATTTAGTTGATTTTATTTCGATAATAATTTTTATTATTATGAATATCTCCTTAACTAATATCAAATATCCGAAAGAAGATTGCAGCTCGCTTTAAAGTGCATTCTATCTTCGGCACTTTGATTTTTGCAATTTTGCATTTAAGAATGCTGGTCACCACTCCGTAACAATTGATGCGATGGTATTTGTGGATTAGCCTTCAAATGTTATTACTGTAGAATATCACTTTTTGTAAGAATTATGAAGTGGACATTTGGAGGCATCTCGGGATATCTTTCAGGATGTGTTTCCTAGCATTCACCACTAATTATAACAGGATATTGGAAACATGTATAGACTGCCTGGCTGTAGAGGATTTGTGATCTTAACAATTACCGCGTGTGACAAAGTATACATGATCTCATTAGGGGATACCAAGGGTATCAGTTTAATATTAGAGGACGTTGGTAGTGAATACGTAATAGCATGTTGATTTCTAATCCTTTCTTTCTCTGTGGGTAATCCTTTCAACCTCATGAAAGGAGGTCACTCAACCAGTTCGTGCATTTTTTTTGTCAAATGTGTCTTTAAATGAAGGATAGCTGAACAAAGAGTAAAATCTATTTCCCATGTCACTTCCAGCTGGTGACATGTAGTGAACTTGACATGTGATGATGACTTTTCATGTTTATATTATAATAGTTTGTCAAACTTTAAATGAAACTGTAATATAAATCATTAATATATTTAATGTGAGGAAATGTCAGTACGGGATATTGTCCGAGTAGGAGACTGTCAGTGTGGGGAAATGTCCTTTTCTCCTTAAATATATGGTGTGGTACATGAAAAATGAGCCAACAATCCCGCGTTGTAAATGCTTATTTTATAATATGTGGCAATGAGTATGATAACCTTTTTATTAAATCTTCGGAGAGGCAGCAACAGAAGCCACCACTGGCTCGTTTTGTCCTATTCGTTTTACAAAACGTTATAAAACAGTGTCAAACCATACCTACATTGTTTTGTGTGATGGATGATACAGGTACATGCTATCTCGTCTTCTTAACATTCACTTACTTCATTAGTGAAGGCGCACACGTATAACTAAACACAACGACATGAGAAACATATTTTCATGACTTGTAGCCAAGAGGTCCTTGTCAATTGTAGCCCTCCCTCCTTTAGTGAACATTAATAAACAACCGGTATCGATACATAACATGTTCTCTGGTCTCGAATCAAACATAACAAGTTAATTAAATACTGCGTAGCAATCCTATTTCAGTGAAGGAATGTTAAGAACAAGACGACAAAATGACTGCACAGTGTAATGTGTTTGATGTCATTGTTCTATATTCTAAGCAAACACGATACCACAGGATATGTGAGATGTTGCTGACGAAGAAATATGATCTTGTGTCAGTTCAATTCAATTCTTTATTTCAATTCAATTATTTATTATTCAGTATAGCCATAGGCCCAGGTACAAATACTCACTGAAAAATACAGTATAGATCTTGTGTCGCAAATAGATGGTAATCCTTGATCCTCGCACAAACCTATCGATATCGTTCATATCTGTTGCGCTTCCGTCCTAATGACCATGAGTATTACATATGTTCTTAAATGTGAAAACGTCTTAAGCCCCATTCACATGGACAAGATTTACTCATGTAAGCAAATTTACTCATGTAAGCAAAAGTATATTTACATTGCGTTCACATGAAGTTTATGCAAGGCAGAAGTAAACATCATTTCATAAATAAATGTGGACTTTTATCATTTGAGGCCATGTCGCTGTCGGAGATAGTCAACCAAAGGCGAAAGAGACTTTCCATACTTTCTTAGTATGGGATTAGCCTTAGGATTATGCCAGGAAAGAGAACTGTGGAAGAGAGAACGTTCTCAACACTGGTGGAACAATGTCGTCAAACGATCATTTGATGATAAACTGTGGATCGATAACTTTCGCATGACACGCGAAACATTTTATGTTTTTGCAAGAAACTACAGCCGTATTTTCCTGCACAGGAAATGTATGTGAGGGAACCATTGGAGGTGGATCACAAGGTGGCCATAACAATGTACTGACTTGCCTCCTCTGCAAAGTTTAGAACAATCAGATTTAGGGTTGGTATCTCAACCGTGCATTAATGTGTGCATGATATCTGCAATGCAATTACAGAAAATGTGTTGGCAAAATATGGGAAGCTTCCAGTAGATGACGAATTAAAGGTTGTCATTAATGGCTTCCAGGAGGCATGGGGATTCCCAATTGATGGAACCCATATCCCCCTAACTGCACCTCCACCTTGTCTTAAGTGCACCTCCACCTTGTCTTAAGTGCACCTCCACCTTGTCTTAAGTGCACCTTCACCTTGTCTTAAGTGCACCTTCACCTTGTCTTCAGTGCACCTTCACCTTGTCTTAAGTGCACCTTCACTAGCTCACGGTGACTACCTCAATAGGAAAGGATTTTATTCTACAAGCAGTGTGTGGCCATCAGTGAGTGAGTGAGTGAGTGAATTGGGTTTAACGCCGCTTTTAACAGTATTCCAGTTATATCATGGCGTGTCAGCTTAATGTGGGAGGAAAGCCCGAAGTGATGCAGGTCTCAGACGTTTACCACTTCGGTGAAACCCACGAGCACGGGTATGGTGCTGACAAACCTAGAAACATAATTGGGGTGAACTAACAATGCATGGCGGTCTGACGTTGAATAATGAACATTTTGCATACTCGTATATGCAAGAGGCGACGTATGGTTCTCAGTAGGAAGTGACAACTTGGAGACGATGGCTTGCGGTATATACAGTTTTACTTTATACATGTCGATATATACATACAGAAGACACTATGTGCCAGGTCAGCACATGGTGGTAGTGGTTGTTGTCTTGGTGCCCCGGAGCACCCAGCCTAACCCTAGCTAGGCTAAGGGTAAGACCTTTCCTTTCTTTTTTTTTCTTTTCTCCTTTCTCAATCATTCTGGACCAAGGCTTATATAGCCAGAGTCACCAGACATTTAGTAAGTAATAAATATAAATATAAACAGTAATTCATCAATGACATACTTGCACATCTCGTTCAGAATGGCAGACGGTCGATGTACACAAAAATGGGGATTAACAATTAGGATTAGCATCTTATAAATAACAGCAATTAAATGTTTCAAGGCATATGGATGTCATGGCTCCAGGGTAATGAGCCTTTGCAATCAAATGTTCTTCAGACAATGGGTGTCGTAAATCAGTCGCCATGACAGAACCGTGATTCGAACCCACAATCATAGGTTTCTGGCGTGCCCAAGGGACGCAACTCTGCACAGCGAATCGCGGCGCCTTAAATGACTGGGCCACCCGTGCCCCCTGTGGCCATCAGTACATAAATTTGGAATTCCTTACTGATTATCAGTATCTTGTATTTAATATGCTTACGTAAGCAAATAGAGAATCTGTTCACATGACCAGAAGTACTCAAGGAGCATTTATACTTATGAGTAAATATAATTTTACTAGACCTCATCAGGTGTAGCAAATAGACTTTTACTCATGTCTCTTTACTCCTGGAGTATATTTACTCACGTAAACAAATGAGTTCACATGCCACCATAAGTAAATTTACTTATGTAAGTATATATACTCACGTAAGTAAAAGTGTCCATGTGAATGGGGCTTTAAATGCCACTGGTTAACGCTACTATTCAAGTGTCTGCACAGCTGAATCTACCCTACTCCTAATGAATACAATTTGCTGTAAGGTGGATTTCATCCTCCTTGTTTATGATGTTAAATAACGCATGACTCTTCCTGTTATTTCGTGCACCTGCTTAGCATTGCGAGTAGAAAATGTAATTAACTATCCGAGTTGTCTCGCTATAAGTTACATAATAAACTGTAGGATGCTTCTTTTATTGGAGTAGATATTCTGAGTATATTCATTGTGAATAATGCTGCAGTCAGATTCGCTCTCGAGATGTCTAGAGAATAAAGAATTCATCAAATCACAACTATATCTGCAGACCCCGCCACCAAAAACCCTAATCCTTTCAGATTCATTAAGTGGGCAGGAGGCTATAAAAAAACTAAAACACATAAAAAGCGCCCAAAACTAATACAACAGATAATTAAAAGCGCCAACAATCTACGTAAACTAGGAAAAGACAAAGAAATAGTACGGATCCCTGCCCACGTTGGAGTGTTTGGCAACGAACACGCAGACAAAGCAGCCAAATCAGCACTACAATTAGAAGAAGTAAGCATCAACCTACCAATGTAAAAATAAATAAATTCAAAGTAATACAAAAGTGGCAAAATAACTATCAGAAATAACTAAACTACAAACAGGCCGCACTAAGTTAAACTCCCACCTACACCAAATTAAAAAAACACCAATCCGGGAAATGCCCCCACTGCAACTTAAAAGAAACTCCTGAACACATAATACTATATTGCACACAGTACCAGCAACATAGAACAACACTCCAATCCACTCTAAACTGCAACAACCAAATGACACGAGCAACGGTACTAAACCCCCTAAATGACTTACAAACCTTTAAAGCACTAGGCATATATCTAATCAAAACAGGCCTACTCGGCCGCATCTAACAAAGTACAACAAACAAGCTGCCAATAAACCTTAAAATTCTAAACCTACAAAAACACACTTAGAACTACAACTACTAAAACTACATTTAGTCCACCCTCCACCTTTTGCAAGGCATATTTCAAAATTCAAAATTTGTTATCCAAATTAAGTTAACAACCCTAAAAAACCCTAGGATGCCCCACCTTCTCGGACAAAACCCTTTTCAACCAAACACTAAATGGCCTGGCGGGCCCGTGCGCCAAATACGCATGTGTTGGAAAGCGCACGTGAAAGTCTCAATTTAAGTAAGTAAGTAAGCAGACCCCGAGTATCTGAGACACTCGACATGTGTATACGTGCATCAACTTTTGCACAAACCAAGTGTAGCAGTAGTTTGTCTGATTAACGAGCAGAAACTCATCTTACAACTTACCACTATGTGGAACAGATAAACAACACAATATTTGACCTATCATTTTAAAACCGTCTATGTATCATGTCTCTGAAAAGCATTTACAAGTTCAACACATAAAGAAGACATCTTTAATTTGGGGAACACAATGTTTTGGAGTGTATACTTACTCCTTCACCTGATGAAAGAGTAAATATTACTTCGAAACATTGTGTTCCTCATAATAAAGTTACCATCCATAAATTCTCTTCCTTACATGTATGTATCATTCGTGTATCACCTGGTTTCTACTTCGTTTTGAGGAAAGTTATTCTGTTTTCATAAGCACATCAAACCGAAATGTATTTTCATATATCTAATCCTGAATTCTAAATGCAAAACAGAGACTGTGATGGCCGCTGTTAACACTCAGCATTTCAGGCATTTACGGATGAACGCAAGTCCTTATTGTGTATGAATCAGATGAACTGAGGATCAAAATCAGGGTCAATCTAGAAAAAAAGTGTATTCAGGCACCCCTGGGAATTGCGTTCTCATACACTACTCCCAATTCCGAAGACTACTGATAACTTATACAAATGAGTTACACACATCAGGGAATATATACATTTGTCAATGAATTCCTTTTTAAATAATATAGAATAGGTCATGCATCCTTGCGGAAAAAGTACAGTTTTAAGAACATATCCATGTAAAGCTTTATACTGTTAATGGCCCTACCGCCTACACCTCTTTAAATATAACACGAGCAACAGGCTTATATAGCTCCAGGTTAGATTGAACATACATCCGTCATACATGGGGAAGTAACGCACCACAGCATTTCTGAAGTGTACATGCAGTGTACCAATATGGCGCCACTTTCTCAGCACTATTATCGACTTTTGCGGCACTATCAAGGCACTATCAAGGCACTATCAAGGCACTTTTTCACCACTTACGAGAAACTTCAAGGCATAAGCGCACAACTTTCGCAGCATTTCCTAGCCACTTTCGCTATATCATCGCCCCACTTTCGAGTCACTTTCGCAATACATTCACGGCACTATCGCAAACGTATAGCGAAACAGTTTCGCGATACAGGGGAAGTGACTTTTGAAATGTAGTCTACAAATCTCCAATAAACTGTCAAAAATTTATTACTGCAAATACTGTGTAAAATATAGCAAGTCCTAGACGTTTCTCAGCCAAGAGCCGAAAATGTGTCATTCAGAGACGGAATGTGTCAAGATGAGAGACCGTTTACTGAGCTTGACACAGAATATCCGACCAGTATAGATTGATTTTTTATTGTCTACACGCTACAAAACTCCAATAAACTGTAAAAAGTAAGACGAGTTTGATAAAGGTGTTAGGATCTATACCGAAACGTCGCACTAATTGTAATAAAGAAGTTGTTCATCCATAGAACTCGTCTTACTTCATCACACCAACTTCTAAATGCCACTCAAAGAAGTTAAACTGTAAAAAGTTTATTACAGCAAATACTGTGAAAATATAGCATGTCTAGAAAAAGTTGACATTTCTCAGCCGAAGGCCGAATATGTGTCATTTTCAGACAGAATGTGTTAAGGTGAGAGACCGGTTACTGAGCTTGTCACAGAATATCTGACCAGTATGGATTGATTTTTTATTGTCTCCCAGCTACAAAACTCCAATAAACAATCAAAAGTTTATTGCACCAAATACTGTTTAAAATACAGCAAGTCTAGAAAATGGCGACATTTGTCAGCCGAATGCCGAAAATGTCCTAAGTGTCCTCGCAAAACTTAGCTACGTCACAGTTAGACACTGATTTTCAGTATATTAGACTGTTCTTTTGATAATTATAGCAATTATCCCAGTCGTTTCTCTAGATTTCTGATTCAATTCTGACACAATCACTGAATGACAAGGGCGACGCCATGTTTGTTTATAAACAGTGAAAGTAGTCCTAACTTGACCTTTGATATTTGCATCTCTATCCCGCATATGACCCCAACTGTAATCGTTTTTATCCGTTGGCTTTATTCTGTCGAGAAACCTACCCGGGTATTATGTGATAAAGGTAGTGACTGGTTGCTGGAAATACAAGGAGAATGACCATCATGATGCTGTCACGGCATATCCACCAAGTGAGAGAGGGAAGTGGGAGGGGAAGGCACCAGGTGGTCCAACGCTGACAACAATATTGAGTTCATCCAAGCCCGACACCTCCTCGTTTGCCGTCGTACTGACAGCTTGTCATAAAACAAATGAGGCGTTGTAACAGGCTGGGTCACAACAAACCTCCTGCTCGGCTCGGGTACAGACTTAGTACCACACAAAAATCAATGGACATTCAATAAATTATATTGAAATGCACAGGATTAGTTTTCCAATCATAAGAGGCAAAACAATGGATCAAAATATGCCTCAGCACCAATATATATATCAGGCCCCATTACTAAAAGTCAGTGCACTGATGAATGTCCAGTATTTGTCACAGTTGAATGTCTTGAATGAGTCAAGTCCCTTCTTGAATCCAGATTCAAGCAGATCAAGGGAGCAAACTCTTCCACCAAAGTGTTCAAATTATCTCCCCTCTGTCCACTGTTGAGATACCACAAATTGTGCTACTTGAGCCATCTTAAAGTTTGTTGGTTGGCTGGTTGGTTTGTTGTTTTACGCCACACTCAGCAATATTCCAGGTACTTTGATTCTGAGATCAGTCACTGAATTGTCTGGGCCAAACTCCATTATATACAGACAGCCCTCATATAGCTGGAATATTCCTGAGTCCGGCATAACAACAAAGAAACAAACAAATGTTGTGTATAACAACCCCAAGTGTGGTCCTGTGTGCAGCACAGAGGTCACAAATCAGGCAGAGTGTAGCAAGGTTGGTCGTGGAGAGTCGGTCATGGAGAGTGGAGGAATGGGTGACTGTGTTTGTAGCTTGCCTCCTGAGAGTTTTGTCATGGTGACTGATTTACGACACCCATTGTCTGAAGAACATTTGATTGCAAAGGTTCATTACCCTGGAGCCATGACATCTATATGCCTTGAAACATTTAATTGCTGTTATTTATAAGATGCTAATCCTAATTGTTAATCTCCAGTTTTGTGTACATCGACCGTCTGTCATCCTGAACAGGATGTGCAAGTATGTCACTGATGATTTACTGTTTACATTTATATTTATTACTTACTAAATGTCAGGTGACCTTGGCTATATATATGTATCAATTAGCCCTGGTTATATGTATCAATTAGCCTTGTTTATATGTATCAATTAGCCCTGGTTATATGTATCAATTAGCCCTGTTTATATGTATCAATTAGCCCTGGTTATATGTATCAATTAGCCCTGGTTATATGTATCAATTAGCCCTGGTTATATGTATCAATTAGCCTTGTTTATTTGTATCAAATAGCCTTGTTTGTATGTATCAATTAGCCCTGTTTATATGAATCAATTAGCCCTGGTTATATGTATCAATTAGCCCTGTTTATATGAATCAATTAGCCCTGGTTATATGTATCAATTAGCCCTGGTTATATGTATCAATTAGCCTTGTTTATATGTATCAATTAGCCCTGTTTATATGTATCAATTAGCCCTGGTTGTATGTATCAATTAGCCCTGGTTATAGGTATCAATATGCCCAGGTTATATGTTTCAATTAGCCCTGGTTATAGGTATGAATTAGCCCTGGTTATAGGTATCAATTAGCCTTGTTTATATGAATCAATTAGCCCTGGTTATATGTATCAAATAGCCCTGGTTATATGTATCAATTAGCCCTGGTTATATGTATCAATTAGCTTTGTTTATATGCATCAATTAGCCTTGTTTATATGTATCAAATAGCCCTGGTTATATGTATCAATTAGCCCTGGTTATATGTATCAATTAGCCCTGGTTATATGTATCAATTAGCCCTGGTTATAGGTATCAATTAGCCTTGTTTATATGCATCAATTAGCCTTGTTTATATGTATCAAATAGCCCTGGTTATATGTATCAATTAGCCCTGGTTATATGTATCAATTAGCCCTGGTTATATGTATCAATTAGCCCTGGTTATAGGTATCAATTAGCCTTGTTTATATGCATCAATTAGCCTTGTTTATATGTATCAAATAGCCCTGGTTATATGTATCAATTAGCCCTGGTTATATGTATCAATTAGCCCTGGTTATATGTATCAGTTAGCCCTGGTTATAGGTATCAAATAGCCCTGGTTATATGTATCAAATAGCCCTGGTTATATGTATCAAATAGCCCTGGTTATAGGTATCAATTAGCCCTGGTTGTATGTATCAATTAGCCCTGGTTATATGTATCAATTAGCCCTGGTTGTATGTATCAATTAGACCTGGTTGTATGTATCAATTAGCCCTGGTTATATGTATCAATTAGCCCTGGTTATACGTATCAGTGAGGGAAACTGTTTTAGTCAACTAGTCCTTATAATGATAACATAACACAAAACACTTCAAATTGCAAATTTCTAATGGTCCTTATGATACCCTAACTATGTGGCAGGTTTTCAAGGACCATAGGACAAGGGACAATTTCTAATGCTCTAATTTTTAAATCAGAACTGGCTCCATGTAAACAATACATTCCGGAATGAATGCTGAAGAGGTCATTCCTCCTACAGCTTACAACTTGGGATAGAATTTCTCGTCAAAGCCACATGCTGATAAAAGCATAGAAATAAACATATAGAACCGATTCTACACGAACTCTGTAAACATGGAAAGATAAAACCCATTGAGCAACTTGATAATGACAACATTCCGGTAAAAATAACCTTGGACACCCAGATCGTGATGACAATCCAACAACTGTCAACAAGAGTCATCAGAAAGATGACATATCCCCCCCGGCAGCTGTCTGTAAAGTAACCTCTAGTAAATGTGCAATTCTGTATGTAATGAGTCAACAGTTGAATGTTCTTTAAGAAGCATACATTGTTTACCCACTGAATGGTTTTCGAATTCTAGCCCGGAAAAGAACCCGTTCCCCAATGGAGTCTTTCTTTCCACAAAAATTGTAAAAATGAAAACATTGTAAAAAAATAAATATCAAAAGGCACCAGCTTTGCCAAGTTTCGATCAAATACACTGAATGTTTTTTTAATTCTGCCCAGGCAATGAACCCCATTCCCAATTGAGTCTATGTCCAACTTCATTCAATAAAAATGTAAAAAAATAAAAATTAGAAAAATCCCACAATATCAAAAGGCACCACTTCAGTGCTGATAGATTTGCCAAGTTTCGATCAAATACACAGAATGGTTTTCGAATTCTGCCCCGGAAATGAACCCCATCCCCAATTGAGTCTATGTCCAACTTCATTCTCAAAAAAATTAACAAGATTTTGCCACTAACGTGGCTATATCCCCCGCCCTTGTTGCAGAATTTATGACATAATTAAATCTTAACAAACCCTAACCTTTTTTAACTGAGGTGGAACTTGTCATGGAAATTGTAATAAAAAGATGAGTTTGGAACCCAAGTCCATCTTGTTGCCATGGAAAAGTAAAAAATAAAAATTTCTAAAATTTCTCAATAGCAAAAGGCACCAGTTCAGCATGTGCCTGACAGACCTGCAAAGTTTCATGAAAAAATATTGAATGGTTTATGAGTTATGGAAACGAAACGTGACGGACGTACGGAGCCCGTTTCTATTCCCCCCCCCCCCCCCCCCCCCCCCCTTTGCCAAATTAGAAAAATCCCAAAATATCAATAGGCACCACTTCAGTATGAGCCTGATAGATTTTCCAAGTTTGGATCAAATACACTGAATGGTTTTCGAATTCTGCCCCAGAAAAGGAAATGATTACGGACGGACGGACAGACAGACTGGCTGATCACTATATCCCCCCACATTATAATGCCGGGGGGATGAAAACATCTATATACTGAAATCTTTAATATTTAATATCGACCACTGATCACTTGACTTTAGACAAGTGTAATGCGAACTTGTTTCCTTGAACCATTAAGATCTTGTTACATTCAATCTGATTTAAATGTGAAATTACTACACACAAAAGGCCCCTCCCCCGGACAAACTCACTGTGTCGCCATGATAAACTAACCAGTAGTTTCTGACAAAACTTGTCCCCATGACACACACTATGTACTAAGTACCATGGCATGGAACAAGGGCTGTACATCTGTTAAAAACATAATTTACAGGACAAATTTTTTAACTCAGTTTTGACGCTGTCTCTTAGATAAGCATACAAACTAACATTCAAGCAACTTCAGTAGTTTCTGAGAAAACTTGTCCCTATTTCAAGCAGTATGCACCAAGTTGAAAACCACGGAGCAAGGGCCATAACTCTGTAAAACAAAAAGTCTTGACCCATATCTCTTCTATAAGCATACAAACTGACATTCAAGCAACTTCAGTAGTTTATGAGAAAACTTGTCCCTATTTCATGCATTAAAGGGGCACTGATCTAACACAATTCCCCGGACTGGTTGTTGCCTTTGTTATTGTTTTTTCCCCCGTGAGTACCCGGATGATACGCAACGCAACTGAGCGTGACCAGAGACTGGGCTACCGTCTGCAAGGACAGCTAAATAAACTTGGAGGCTGGAGGCAATATTTGTTTTACGCATTTTTGCATAAACACTGATTGGTTAACTGTGATCTATACAGATTTCGACAAAGGGCGCATGTTAATTAATTTCTTCAGCCTAAACAAGCAGACAAAAAGAACAGCGGAGCTCATCGGATGTCGTCATTTGGAAATACCCCAGATGGTTATAGTTTTAAAAGGTATCCATGCAGTGAAAGCATTTTCGGATTTCGGCTTGCGTCGATAATACGATTACTACTCCCTTGTTGACATCCACGTTTTCTCGTATAACCCTTCACTTGTGTGTTGTCATCCACTTGATGCTCAGTAAATGAATTTATTACAGGTACAATTAGTGGTAGCACCACTTAGATTACCTGACAAAGGTTCCCATTTGTCATTTATTGTGTCTGGGGTAATTATTCAATCTAAATCCAGGTTTGAAGTGAGGTGAAATGTGTGTTATGTAATATGCACGTGGCAGCCCAGCAAGAGATGAATGATCAGTTGATTTATTTTTTTGTAAATCAACGGAACGTTCCTAGTCATCAAAGGATTAACAGAAAATACGTTGATTGATTAATCACTGTTATCTTGCACAGTGGATATGTCAAGAGTGAGTGTTTACATGTCTAGGTTTACTAAAACAAAGGGAATACACTCACACCATGGCGTGAAGTGCCGATGTAAAAACAACATACTTTGTTCAAAGGGTTAACTGATAATACGTTGATTGATTGATCATTGTTATCTATCACTCAATGGATTTTTGAGGAACCGTGAACGTTATGAAAATAGTTGTCACGTGGGCTTTCTCAGCCGACCATTGAGACTTGACACCTATGTAAAACACCTGAAACAATCCAAGTGATCAGTTGAGAAACGAACACGGGTTATAATATCCCGAAACGACATATATCTTTTAAAATATTTGATTGTTACTGAGACACGTGACATCGAATAAGTTTCATTGTACATCTGCAGACGAGTGAGATATTGTTCCTTTGTGTGGATATTCACGGATACATTCCTCGAACAAGGACGCTGCCTAAAATTTATACACATAAATTTGGTAGGTTGTATTTATGATATTTGCATTTTGTTTTCCTTCCTTTGAACCGATTCGTTCTTGTTTCTCTACGTCTTGGTTGGGAAATTCTTCAATGCGCGATAGACGTTGTTTTCACAGGTCTTTTCCTTTGTAAGCGTGTATATATTACCGTCAATTTGTAAAATGTGATTCTCTCAGGCAATTTATAAAATGTGTAAATATTTCAGTCATTTTGACTAAAAAATCTGTCCAGATTGATTAAGAGATCAAAAAGGCCTACAAACATCACAACAGATTAATATGTAGGATTAGAAGCCAAACAACATAGAAATGTACTTTTCTCAACTTAACATTTTCAGTCTCTTGGTGATGACATTAAACATCAAAATGTTTGGAATTCGTTATCATAATAATACAGATGGAAATGTTTTTCAGTCACTTTGTAAAATAACTGAATATTTAGACGTTTAATAAATTTGTTACACATTTGACAGTAAAAAAAAATACACACTATAAAAAAAGCAATGCTCAGGTGAAATATGTACTTTGTGTTGCAAGTCAAAATAGTGTAAACGAAAATCGCAAAATTACCAAGCAAGTGACTTATCAAAACTTCGTCACCATTACCGATGCTACCCACAAAGATACCTACATTTCCTTATTATCTCGAAAACTGTATTTCATTTTGTTGATCAATGTGACCATACGCCCTTATTACTACCCATAAAAGTGACTAATGCGCTTACGAATGGCGCAGCAGAGGTCGCGAACTAGTCTAGATTTCTGCTATACATCCGGGTACTCACTGGGAAAAAACAATAACAAAGGCAACAACCAGTCCCGGGGAATTGCGTTAGAACAGTGCCCCTTTAAGCACTAAATTGAAAACCATGGAACAAGGGCCATAACTCTGTAAAAAAGGAATTTATAACACCAAGTTTCAAACATTTTGGAGATCACGATCAGTAACATCAGTGTGCAAAATATCATTTCTCTGACTTAACTAGTTTCTGAGAAAATGTGTCCCCTTTGAGAAGTGGACGGATGCTTTCTCCAATACTTAACGCCGCACTCAGCAATATTCAAGCTATATGACAGTGCTCTGTAAATAATCGAGTCTGGACCAGAAAATCCAGTGATTGATAACATGAACATCGATCCACGCAATTGGGATCGATGGCATGCATCAGTCAAGTCAGCCAGGCTGACCACCTGATCCTGTTAGTTTCCCTTTACAACAAGCATAGTCACCTTTTACCGTAAGCATGGGTTGCTGAAGATCTATTCTACCCCGGATCTTCACCGGTATGATGTATCTGGTTAGTATACATAGTCTATTTGACCACTTGACCCATCTCAAGAGGAGGACTTTAACCAGAAACAATACGAAACACCCTGTTATCTAAATCTACCCATGCTATGATGTATCTGGTTGGTTGGTTTGTTGTTTAACGCCGCACTCCGCAGTATTCCAGCTTTTTGACGGTGGTCTGTAAATAATTGAGTCTGGACCAGATAATCCAGTGATTAATATCATGAACATCTATCCAGGCATTTGGTTGGTTTTGGTTGGTCTGTTGTTTAACGCCGCACTCAGCAATATTCCAGCTATATGACGGCGGTCTGTAAATAATCGAGTCTGGACCAGACAATCCAGTGATTGACATCAGGAGCATCGATCCACGCAATTGGGATCGATGACCTGCATCAACCAAGTCAGCGAGCCTGACCACCCGATCCCGTTAGTCGCCTTTTACGACAAGCATAGCCACCTTTTACGGCAAGCATGGGTTGCTGAAGACCTATTCTACCCCGGATCGTCACGGGTCCCCAGGCATTTGGGATCGATGACATGCATCAACCAAGTAAGCGAGACTGACCACCCGATCCCATTAGTCGCCCCTTACAACAAGCATAGTCACCTTTTACGGCAAGCATGGGTTGCTGAAGATCTATACTACCCCGGATCTTCACCGGTATGATGTATCTGGTTAGTATACACAGCCTATTTGACCACTTGACCCATCTCAATGGAGGACTTTAACCAGAAACAACACAAAACACCCTGAAGACATCCTGTTTTCTATACTACCCATGCTATGATGTACTGAAGTAAAAATATCCAAGAGCTTCCAAGCAAGTGCATAATACCTTGACAAATATTTTTTTCCCCCTAAAAATGGAGAGATTAGCTTGATTTCTTTGTAGGATGTACACATACTCTCATTCCAGAGGTAAAATGTTAGCACCATATTCGCCATAATATAAACGCAGCGAGAGGATGGAAAATTGACAAAGATGGCGCCTGCTAAAACCAGGCACAACAAGTCAAATTTGTTGTCAGAGAAAAAGCGATAGAGAAGAAACTTGGTTGCAACATTGTTGACACCAAACCTTGCTGTAAAATAAACAAACGATAAAGTACCTTATTATCTTATTAGAGTGGGGTGCATAATACGGCGAATACAGCGGCTACCATTGGTATAAAATCACCTACCTTACACAATCTTCCATGTCGCAGAACATATTGAGGGGCTGGGAGGGTTTGGTGTTAGGAGGAAGTGTGTGGAGGTGTCAGGAGGAAGTGTGTTGGGGTTGCATCGGTGGCTGCACAGTCAGGAGGAAGTGTGTGGAGGTTGGATCGGTGGCTGCACAGCCATCGGGTCAGGGTCTGCAACAATGTCCAACACAATAACAAACAAATCCCAGCCAAAGAAACAAAGACAAACCACAATTACTCTACAAATCTTAATGTTCTGATTCTATGGAAACAAAATATAAAAATAAATTTCATATTGAAATTTGGATATAAAGGTGTAAATAAAACAAATGTGATTTTCACACGTTCATGATACAATAATATTTTGATATCTGTTACCATGGTTACAATGAACTGATACGAGAAAAGTGACCAATGCTGGTTGGCGTTTGACAACATTACTATTGACTTTGAGGTAATGTGTTTACAAGACAGAGCGGATGTCATGGGGAATAACTGATGACAGATGAACTTTTTCCTTGGGAGGGGGAGCCTTGGTTGTGGGACATCGGTTCAGCAGCCCTGTACAGCAGCCATGGAATAAAGACAAGAACTTCATTAATGAATGGAGCTTACTGAACAAGAGGAACGCACATTGTTATTTTTGGATGTAATACGGTAGTTGACAATTTTTATTTGTTGACACTGTGAAGGGGATGATCTGTGGGTGAATGTAGGCAGTTATACATGCAAGATGTAGGCAGTTATACATGCAAGATGTAGGCAGTTATACATGCAAAATGTAGGCAGTTATACATGCAAGATGTAGGCAGTTATACATGCAAAATGTAGGCAGTTATACATGCAAGATGTAGGCAGTTATACATGCAAGATGTAGGCAGTTATACATGCAAGGCCGGCTGTTTCCTCGCCAGAATCCATTAAAATGTGCGTCTGAGAGCGGCAGACACGGATGACATTGGCCTGATGGAAAAGGGGCTGCCAAATGGCCAAGGCAGGACATTGTTTTGGACATGCTGCTGGCCCCGTTGGACAGAAAGATGGCTATGTGCGAGAAATATGAATGGCAAGTGAAAAATCGAACGCACTCACCTACAGATGCATGTGCATAATCGTCCTGTCCAGTGACGGTGATGCGACAAGAACGAGCGAGCGAGCAGACTGCATAGGGCGTGGTCGTGGTAATGTCAGCCACAAGATATGCACGTGCCCCGCCATGGTCAGCTGATAGCTGTCAACAAGGCCTTTCACGCTTGTGATGTCTCTTGTGATTGGTGCTTGCTGCTTGTTCCGGGTTACGAAAAGGGCCGATTGGTGCCGAATGGTTCATTAACTGCGTCTTGGTATTTGGCTAGACTTGCTCCAAAGTTCTACTGAACAAAAAATCAATGGAAACGTCGCTATTGTATACAAAAATAGGCAAGTCTAGACAAGCGGTTTGTTGTTTAACGCCGCACTCGGCAATATTCCAGCTATATGACGGTGGTCTGTAAATAATCGAGTCTGGACCAGACAATCCAGTGATTAATATCATGAGCATCGATCCGCGCAATTAAGATCAATGACATGCATCAACCAAGTCAGCGAGTCTGATCACCCGATCCCGTTTGTCGCCTTGTACACGACAAGCATAGTCACCTTTTACGGCATGCATGGGTTGCTGAGGACCTATTCTACCCCGGAATCTTCACAGGGCGACTCCTAAATAACGATCCTGAGTCGCATCGGCATTATGTCAGCTATAAGGCGGGAAGGCCCAGCTCCGCATGCACGCACGCATAAACGCAACTTCATGCAAACTTTCAATCAATATTCTCTATGAAGAAACTTAGAAATTATGAAAAAGAAGAATTAATGAGTATATATTCTACATCCACTAGAGTGAAAATCTAATGCAGCCATAACCAAAAACGATATTCAGTTGCTTTACAACTATTTAAGATTTCGACACACTTAAAATATTATGACACATGAAAAAACTGTATTTATGAATGAATGTGGTGTATCGGTCTTCATAGTTACTTTATATATGACTAAACTATTGTCTTTATTTTCAATCTTTTTGACTAACAGTTTTCGTCAGAATTATCGTCCGTTTTGCTGCTGGCCGGTTTGGCTCTAAATTCTCAAATGGAGGTAACTCTATTCACCCCATTCCTCATTTTCGACCGACATTTTCAGCAGGTGAGGACAGGTCATATTTGTGCATGATTGAAACTGACGTAATACGGCAAATAAGTATTATGCCATCCTTGTTTTCCTGTAAATATGTTTACAAACGGATATTTGATGTTCATGTTAACTACATGTAGCCATAATGTAGGAGACATGTGAGTTTTTTGAAAATTACATCGTAGCCTTGGGTCATGTCACGGCTCTCGGCTAATCGTAGCGTGAAGCGTCCAGCATTCTAGGGTAGCGCAGTACGTGTCATGTTGGTTGGTTGGTTTGTTGTTTAACGCCGCACTCAGCAATATTCCAGCTATATGACGGCGGTCTGTAAATAATCGAGTCTGGACCAGACAATCCAGTGATTAATATCATGAGCATCGATCCACGCATTTGGATCGATGAGATGCATCAACCAAGTCAGCGAGCCTGACCACCCGATCCCGTTAGTCGCCTTTTACGAAAAGCATAGTCGCCTTTTACGGCAAGCATGGGTTGCTGAAGACCTATTCAACCCCGGAATCTTCACGGGTCATTACGATTTTTTTTAGAATCAAGATATATGTCTAATTTCATATATTTCAAATTGTGATTGAACAATTTGGAAGGTGTGTTGGGGGTTGGGGGGGGGGGGGGGGGGGGGGGCTGTTGAAGATATTTGGTCCGGGTAGCCTAGTGGTAAAATCATTTGCTCGTCACGCCGAAGACCCAGGTTCCATTCCCGACATGGATACAATGTGTGAAGCCCATTTCTGGTGTCCCCCCCCCCCCCCCGATAGTGCTAAAAAGCATAGCTCACCCACTTTTGTCCGTTGACAGGGGCTGAGATTTTGTATTGAACATTAGATATTTTTACAGCCACGGCTTTATTTCTAACTTTGAGCTTGATTTGTTTGTAAAAGTTGGGGTTGGTTGGTTGTTTTTTTGTTTAACGCCGCACTCAGCAATATTCCAGCTACATGACGGCGGTCTGTAAATAATCAAGTCTGGACCAGACAATCCAGTGATTGACATCATCAGCATCGATCCGCGCAATTGGGATCGATGACATGTGTGAACCAAGTCAGCGAGCCTGTCCACCCGATCACGTTAGTCGCCTTTTACGGCAAGTATGGGTTGCTGGAAACCTATTCTAACCCGGAATATATATATATATATATAGATAAATATATATATATATATATATAGATATATATATATACACACACACAAAATAAGTAAAATATAATTTTACAGTTAAGTTAACAGAAAAGAAGTGTGTGTTGTCAGTTTTTGGATTTTGAATTTCAATTTGTTGAAGATCAATGAATCTTGCGGGATATTTGCAATTTAATGAAGGGTGAAGAAAAAAAGGTGTTCACTGTTGTGTCAAATTCTAGATTTTGAAACTTACATGGTAAATTCTAAAATAGATTTACATTTAGTAATATCTAGTCAAGTGTAAAATATATATCTACAAAATAAGTAAAATATAATCCAAATGGAGCGGCTGAGACAATTTGACTTGCAAAATCATTGTAGACTTGAGTTGGACTCCTCAATTTATGTTGGTTGGTTGTTTAGTTATCCCTCGCCTCAACGAAGTTATTTTAAAAAAAAGAAGGATTTAAGTTTAAATATAGTGTGGGTTCACTTATGGATACCAGTGAAGATCCGGGGTAGAATAGGTCTTCAGCAACCCATGCTTGCCATAAAAGGCGACTAACGGGATCGGGTGGTCAGGCTCGCTGACTTGGTTGATGCGAACATCGATCCCAATTGTGCGGATCGATGCTGATGATATCAATCACTGGATTGTCTGGTCCAGACTCGATTATTTTACAGACCGCCGTTATATATAGCTGTAATATTGCTGAGTGCAGCGTAAAACAACAAACCAGCCAAACCAAATCACTTATGGAGTATAACAAATAACTGTTAAATCTCCTCGCCAAACATTGCATGTCTGTATTTAAAGTACATACTGAAGCCATTTGACATTAAGGACTTTTAGTAATGTTTATTTTTAGAATTTCCATTGCAGCTCTTTTGACATGGGCTAAGAGAAATGTTGGGTCAGTTACCAGGTTTAGGACCATAACGTGTTAAAATTGGAAATCCAATGATTAATATCATGAGCATCGATCCACGCACATTGGGATCGATGATATGCATCAACCAGGTCAGCAAGACTGACCACCCGATCCCCGTTAGTCGCCTTTTACGGCATAGTTAGCATACTTAGTTAGCCGTAAAAGTCGACTAACGAGATCGGGTGGTCAGGCTCGCTGACTTGGCTGATGCATGTCATCAATCCCAATTGCGTGAATCGATGCTCATGATATTAATCATTGGATTGTCTGGTCCAGACTATGATTTACAGACCGCCGTCAAATAGCTGAAAAATTGCTCAGTTGGCCGCCTTAAAAGACGAGCATAGTCGCCTTTTCCAAATTGCGTGGATCGACGCTTATGCATGAATGTCGTCACAGGATTGTCTGGTCTAGACTGGATTATTTACAGACCGCCGTCATATAGCTGTACTATTGCGGAGTGCGGCGTTAAACAACAACTATACAACAGAAATTGGAATTATCTGTCCATGTATAACCTAAAATATACAATTATCATTTAACCCTGGATTTTCCACTCAATTCTTTGACCATATGGCAAAGGTGCACAAAGTAATTTGTGAGTAGCTCATGGTGACCTCTACTCCATTAGGTTTAAGGTTAGAATAGGTCCCCAGCAACCAATGCTAGTCGTATGAGGCAATCAAATGGATAGAGTTATCAGGCTTGGGGTTACTAGCATGTTATTATATCCTGACGAAGTGGATCATTGCCTGCAATATCGATCATTGGATTGTCTGGTCAACATTCGTTGATTTTGCCATCACAAGGGATAAATATTTCAAATCATCATCTCTCAAGCATCTTTTTTTTTATAATATTAATTCTCATTTTGTTATTGGGTTTTTAAAAGAGATAGAATTGTTTAACAAATTTTGATGATATATATTGTATAAAATGAATGACCTTTTAAAAATTAGTAGAACGAAATTATATCGGAGTTTGTTTCTGGCCGTATCCT
This sequence comes from Haliotis rufescens, assembly GCF_023055435.1. Lineage (NCBI taxonomy): Eukaryota > Metazoa > Mollusca > Gastropoda > Lepetellida > Haliotidae > Haliotis > Haliotis rufescens. The sequence continues at coordinate 751,882 of NW_025963788.1, forward strand.
CAAAGGGGGTTCAGGCCGAAAACCCAGGTTCGAATCCCGACATGGGTACAATGTGTGAAGCCCATTTCTGGTGTCCCCCGCCGTGATACTGCTGGAATATTGCTAAAAGCGGCGTAAAACCAAACTCACTCACTACAGACCGCCGTCATATAGCTGGAATATTGCTGAGTGCGGCGTTAAACAACAAACACTACAGACCGCCGTCATATAGCTGGAATATTGCTGAGTGCGGCGTTAAACAACAAGTCAACCCCAACGCGCAGGGCATTAAGGAAGAATAATACAGTAGATTTGCAAATTATTAAAGGGTGAAAAGAACAATGTTTTGTGTCACTTTCTACATTTTGAAGTGACAGGATGTTTAAAAACTTTAGTAAAAGGTTTACAAAGCAAATGTTGTAATTTATCAAATAATACTGGACACGACAGGCTGACATTTGGTCACAGAAATAAAGTTTTGTTTAAAAAAATATGAATACAAATGGAGCCCAGATCCTTAATTTAGTGCTTAGGTTATATACACTTGTCACATCATTGAAGACTTGAGCTGGACTCCTTTTTTTATTCTCTATGGTCTGGGAGACAGCCTATAGCCAAGACTAATGGTTTATTTAATATTCTTCGCAATTTGGCTTTCCGACATCATTGTCTTCATATTTAATATACATTTTTTAATGACAGTTCTGTTTTAAATTGTGTACATTATGTGGATGTAGCCTTCCACAATTAATATTACCACTGGAAGCTACTTTTTACTCAGCAGTATTCCAGCTATATGACGTCTGTCTGTTAATAATAGAGCCTGGACCAGACAATCCAGTGATTGATATCATGATATTATTTGTGCGAGTTTTTTGTGGATATTTTTTGCGGATATTTTTTGTGTGAAAGAAAATACATTGGAACAATGACTATTTATTTTTTGGATAAAATCCCAGCTTCGCCTTCAGAAAAAGCATTGCCCATGTTTGCAAATTTCCGTACCGATGGTTACAGTTGAATTCAATTCTCTCATTTTATAATACATAATAACAGAAATGGGAGTCAAACAACAAACAAACACAGTGAAAAGCACCGTACATCATCAGTTGGAGTCTGCATACTATAATTATATCATGTACACGGAATGCTGAGAGTTTTAGAAAGCCTCGTTCTGAATTGTTCAGTATGGCTGATATTTTTTACCTTAAGATTGCCACAAGCGAAAAACGAAGTTGACCTTGATTTTCATTTTCAACCATTCACAAGAAACAACCAGTATTCATTTACAAATACCACAGACAGAATCTTTTTAGGTTGTCATGTGGTCGCTCGCTGTCCGGTGAGCTACCAACGAGCTAAGGTCGACACTGCAGTTAGGCCTAATGCGTGCGATATGGTGCACATCACTTTGCACAAACCTGTCCTCGCGATCACAAGCAATCAACAGTTACATTATTCGGCTTCGGTCGTGAAGTTACTGAACGTGGTGTTTTCAATTTCTGGAACATAGATTTCTGAATGAACAACGGTTGTTTTTTCTCGGGGGTTTCTGTTTGAACATTATAAAATACATTAATTAAACACTTGCCGCCATATAGTCGAGGAAAACAGTACTCCGATGCCCGAGCTTGTTCTTGTGTTGCGTCGTCTGCTCGAAGTGAGGCGTAAAAAACACAGCGCCCTCTATGAGAAGCTGTCAATTAAGAGTGGCGTCCCTTGAACATAATTTCCGAAATGTGACTTACATTACAAGCGATCGCACGAAAAGATGGAAATAATAACTTAGGTGTAAGTTTGACAACTTTTAGATATATTTTTATTGATTTTATTTCTCTCTTTGTAAAATATATTGAAAGAATTTCTGGAAGCGTCTTAGTTTGCTCTTTGGCATGTTCGATGTGGACCCGTTGGAAAATTGTGTATCCGAGAATTTTATTTACAATAACATTGCGGGTTATCGATTAAAAAGGATAAATTGAAATGCAGGGAAATCGCGTTTTTTTAAATAATAGTCCTCGGAAAAAATCATCTTCCGCGTAAAAATTTCATCAAAGATATAAAAAAAAAGTCAACCGTCGCGAATTGTCTTGTTTTCGATCAGTGCTTTCAGCATCATAGGTTTTCGGACATTATCCTTTTTCTATCACGAATACTTGCACTCTAACGTGGGGTCAGGCGTTGCTCAGAAACTGTAAATACTCAGATGATGGCTTGTGTTTTAAGATGAAGTTGTCTTTTAGCCTATAAGTGAATGAGATGTTTTACAGTTGTTCATGTGATCAGCGAGAAAAATGTGATTGTTTCTTCACTGTCCGAAAACCCATTACACAGGGATATATATATTTTTTGTTTTTGTCAACAAAAGGTAAGTAGATACAAGGGTTAGACTTTGCACGCTTATGACAGTTGTCCTTGTGTCTTATGGGGGGGGGGGGGGGGGTTGGGGACGTTTCGAAATTTTACTGCATCCACCATCTTTGTTTATTTGGCTGATTGACTTTTTGCCTTATTACATTTCTTGGTGAAAAACGAAATTGCTTCAAATTCATAAAGCATAATTTGCAACAAGAATGTTTTGATTTTCTGTATATATTTACTTTGTGTATACATACTTTAGAAATATATATGAATATGCTTCTTGTAGAAAAAGCCCACTAGGATAACTTTTACATGACCAATATACATCCCGCTGAGATGACCATATCCCAGTGGGATCCCACTCAGATTGCAAATCCCAGTGGGATCCCACCAGGATGAAAATCACTAGGAAAGTAAATCCCACTGGGACCCCGTTATTATTTTCACTTGGGGTAGATTAAGCTTTAGTCACAAAAATATACTAGTAATTTAAAAATATATATCTACACAATAAGTATAATATAATCCAAATGGAGGACAGACTTCTAATTTCACTTGCTGAGGCAATCAAGATCAAATAATTGTAGACGTGAGTTGGAACTCCTCAATTTATGTATTCTCTGACCCGTGAAGATTCCGGGGTAGAATAGGTCTTCAGCAACATATGCTTGCCGTAAAAGGCGACTATGCTTGATATAAAAGGCAACTAACGGGATCGGGTGGTCAGGCTCGCTGACTTGGTTGATACAGGTCATCTATCCCAATACGCGTGGATCGATGCTCATGATGTCAATCACTGGATGGTCTGGTCAAGACTTGGTTATTTTACAGACCGCGGTCATAAAGCTGGAATATTGCTGAGTGCGGCATTAAACAACAAGCAAACAAACATAATATATTCTCTATGGTCTGGGAGACAGACATATCCAAGACTATTGGTTTGTTAAATACATGTATTCTTCACAATAAAAAGGGCGGTCGGGTAGCCTAGTGGTTAAAGCGTTCGGTCGTCACGCCGAAGACCCGGGTTCGATTCCCGACATGGGTACAATGTGTGAAGCCCATTTCTGGTGTCCCCCGCCGTGATATTGCTAAAAGCGGCGTAAAACCAAACTCACTCAACTCACAATAAAAACATGTATTATTCACAATTAAGATCTATGCTTGCCGTAAAAGGCGACTAATGGGATCTGGCGGTCAGGCTACCTGACTTAGTTGGAAACATGTCATCGATGCTCATGATGTTAATCACTGGATTGTCTGGTCCATACTCGATTATTTACAGACTGCTGTCATGTAGCTGCAATATTGCCGAGTGTGGCGTAAAACAAACCAACCGCGTTCTGTGACAGATCATTGGATTGTTTGGTCCGCTCCACTATCCATTAATTGCAGACGGATATCACAGAGCTGAAATATTGTTGAATCTGGATCTTCAAGTTGGAGACTTGACCTATTGTGGAATAATTTCACATAGTAAATAATGAAGAAAAGTGTGTGTTGTCAGTTTTTTTGCATTTTGAAGTTGTTGAGGATCAATGAAGAATCACGCGGGATGTGCAGGTGCTGTGTCAATTTCTAGATTCTTGGATGTTTAACCCTCTTGGTGCCACGGGACCATATATGGTCCCTCACTTTTCACACCCGCATATAGTAGCCAGTGGTCCCAAGAAAATGCCCTTTTTAAACTGTGAATTTTGATATTTAACACTGAGTGCGCAAAGTCAAAACTATAACCATCATCACCCCAATCATCTTAGCTTTAACATAGTGTAACACATACTTTATATAATGCTACGGATTACGAAATATGGCGAGATTAGTAAAGTGGCTACCGCTCTTCTCGGCCTTTTTCTGCCATGTTTGAACACCAAGCGAATGACGGCGAATTTCGATTATGCACCCATGTCACAAACATGTAAATATTTGAAGACAAAATCCTAGTTCATAAGAAAAAATATGATCTGAGTGGTCAGAAAGACATACTTTTCCCAACTGTATACTTATTCACGTAAATACATTCTGTTCACTCCTTTATGAACAAGTGTATTGACACGTTTTGTATATTTCTATCAACTATCGGTAATGGCGGAATGATCGGTACACATGAGAAAACGACAGTGTGTATTTCCATTACATTTATGACATTCATTGACTGAATTTATAACCATCATCACCCTTATCATCTCAACGTTAATATCGTGTAACCCATATTTTATGCAGTGCTACGGATTGCGAAATATGGCGAGTTTAGTAATGTGGTTACCGCTCTTCTCGATCTTTTTCTGCCATGTTGAACTTCATGCGAATGAAGGCAATTTTTTATTATGCACCCATGTCACATACACGTAACTATTATTATATCAGACAGTTAATTTGAAAATGAAATCTGATCGGACTGGATAGAAAGATTTACTAGTCCCCACTGTACAGTTATTGGCGTAAGAGTACTAACGTTGAGTCGGCCACGGAAGTTTTTTGTTCAAGTATTGCATATGTTTATCGACTGTGTCATGGCGATGTAGCACGGCGCTGCACACCAACCGACAGTGCAGATTGTCTTTTTGTTTATTATCCTGATTTACAGAAAATATTCAAAACAAAGATATGGAAAGATAGCTATAATCGTTAATATTAAGTTGGTATAGTGTATATTTATGGGCAGGAGGTTCATGATCAAAACCTAAACATTGAATGGCAAAGCCCGAAGTGATTGACAGGGCACGTTCGCATCATATCTGTGCCGCGATTTCTTGTTTACCGGTTGTCCTACATACTCGCCCGTTCAGACAAATAACTGCTACTTTTTTCATATGAAATGACTAAGATTTAAGTGTGATTGCTTAAACTACCTGCCCTAACTGTTTCACATTTTCTCGCAGATGGAGATTTCAAAAGTGTGGCGACGACATCTTACGTGAGTCGACGCCATATTGTAAACAAATTGTGTCAAGGTCGGTTCCACATGTGGTAGCTTGGCCCCCGTTTCTGTCGATGGTACACGCGAAACAAACATAATGCAACTACTGAAAACATCAACATAACTTCTACAATGATGACATCAATACTTTTTTGTATTTGGATTAACCGCTTATGGATACGCTGTGCTGTTTGGTTCGATTTCGATTCGTTTTTCCTTTCATTGCAACTGTGATAATGGTGCTGTGATTAGTTTGCTGAAATAATATTTTCCATGAGTCTAATGTACATGCTGTGATTGTAGAAGATGATTGATAACCAATTGCGTATGCATATATATCATCAAATACACATTATTAATCTCTTCAGAAAATGGAATATATTATAGCTCGTTTTCAAACATTCTGCCATGGATATTAGATGAAAAATTAATATTAGATTTACAAATTATTTATGTAAACTGTACTCTCGATTAACGTACGATAATCTATTGCAAGTCTTCAACTCTTATTTGATATGTCATCTGAAATGTCATCAATGAGTAATATTAATTTTATTTCGTTACACTCTGCAATTTTATTCAAATAGGCTAATATACGGTCGGTGATTTCCCGCCGCTGTGAATTTGTCGTCTGGACAGGTGCGCGTGATTTGACCTCGCGTGTTGTGACGTGGATGACGTCACATGAAACAGCTGATCTAATGTTGTGGTAGTATAATGGATACACGTGGTTTCGTTTTCCAAATAACAATATTCTCATTGACTGAACTAGAAAGCATGTCTAGTGTTTGATAGGCATTACTTAGAAGTTGACGGATGACAAGATAGACACAATTTTTATGGATAACAACTTCTTTCATACTGTAAAAAGCGACGTTTCGGTATAGATCCTTATACCGTTGTCAAGCAAGATGTTGTTATCCATAAAAATTGTGTCTATCTTGTCATGTCTAGTACATCACGATTGGAAAATGTCTACGTCGACCGAAGAGTGAGTAAATGAGACCGCTTATCACATGCCTAACAGTGTTAGAATATTTGGCGCAGTTTCCAATTTTGGTATGTTGACATGTGCTTTTCATATCTGTTTGAAGGCTTGATATTTCAAAAAAATAATGTGCATTCAATTGAGTACAATGAGAAAGCTGTCAAAATGGATCCAATATTTAAACAACCTGGATTTTTAATATTTCAGCTTCATCTATTGGAATCTCGAATGGTTCAATTTATTACATACACAGTAAAAGTAATTATATCTACTCATAATATATAATCTAGATAATCAATTTCTGAAAGACAAGAAGTTTCAGTGTAAATGTGATTTCGTTTTGATGTTTTATATGTCTTTTTTTTTCAATCTGCATTATCTAAATTACCAAATACTTCGACCAGTGACATAGTAGTAATTAGATTCTACTGTTTTTTGTATCCTAGGTATGAAATAGATTTTTTTTTAAATAAATATTTGTCTAGGAGCAAAATCGATCAATGCATTCTAATATTTTTTTTACCATTTTAATTTGTATATCTTCCCTCCAAGCTAGTTTAGCTAGGCCAAAATTAAGAAAAAAAAGGAAAGACATAATAAACCATTTTTATTAAAGATTTTGCTGCTTAAATTTTCGAAGCACAGTACCAAGAATATATTTTTCCTTTTATGACAAATAATTCCATTACTTTCATTGACCTACGATAATTATCTATTTCAAACTATTCCTTTAGTAGAATGGGATGGAATGGGAAACTAGTGGAAATAAACTATCACGTATGTCCTTAAATGTACATGTACATACCTAGCTAGGTGTAAATACACTTCTAAAGTCGTATTTATAAATCAAATGAATAAATGAAAGAAAACGTGTTATTTCATGGACTGGCCATACAAGTTTATTTTGAGCAAAGGTCTAAGTTAGGCAGCCAAGGTACGAGGATGTGTTTTCTGGTGGTCATAGTGAAACAATGACATACTGCGCACGAGTTGCGAGTGATCGAAAATAGGTTTGTTGAATAGATTTGCTGCCCATGAAAACGTTTCAACAATTTTGATTGAATCTACATGTACTTACTCTTGGGTGGTATTACGTTAGTATAATCTTGTTAATTATAAAGAAATAACAATGATGCCCGATATTGAGCGATGTCAATTTGAGTATTGTTAGGGCTGTTTAGCGATCTTTCACATTTTGTCCTTTGAAAATGTACGATGTCAATTACCCCGAACTTGTTTTTATCACTAATACAAGAGCACGGTCATTGAAACATACATGGATGTAACCGGGATTTCTTCAAGATATACATTCCAAACTGTCATTCGTTTTGTGACATAATCTTTGAAACAGTCTGCGTATGAATTAATCACGACCACTTCCGTCAGTTTTGTTTTGACGTCAAAAACACGCACAATTTAATCGGGATTTTTTATCGGTAAATATAACTCAAGGAAAATTCTCAGTGAAGGTGTACTTCAACATAAATATCATATGTCTATCACTGTTAGGACATGTACTTGCCAATGATATGAATTATTGGTCATTTACATTTCAAACAAGGGCGCTTGCTTGACTTTGTTTGCCATATTCGGGTGCGTCCATATTACGATTAATGTGGAAAAGTAGGAAACTTATAATACCAGCACTTGTATCGATGGCTGGGCAGTGCATAGATCTTTTGGATTTGGTGACTTTAGATACTGTTGGAAAGACAATCAACTCGAATTGCATGTTATACAATTTGGTTACACTGTGTAAAGAAATAAAGACGTTGCAACACTTTTGATACAATGTATACGTTTTTGTAACCGCGACGTCAGCACAGTGCGGTTTGCAGGCTGACTAACGTCCAGGCACCATGAGGGTTAAGCTGACACGCCGTGATGTAACTGGAATACTGTTAAAAGCGGCGTTAAACACAACTCACTCACTATGATGTCAATCACTGGATTGTCTGGTCCAGACTCGATTATTTACAGACCGCCAAAATATAGCTGGAATATTGCTGAGTGAGGCGTTAAACAACAAACAGATATTTTTTACAGCCACTGGTGTATATTTTTAAAACTAAGCATGTGTTTTTTTTGTCAAAGAAAATACATTGGAACATATGACAATTTATTTTTTGGATAAAATCCCAGCTTCGCCATTAGAAAAAGCTCTGCCAATGTTTGCAAATTTCCGTATCGATGGTTACAGTTGAATTCAATTCTCACATTTTATAATACAAAATAACAAACAAACACACTTTAAAGCTGCAAATAAAATATGCCAATATGTGGTTAAGACTAAAAAGTTATTGGATATATATTGGATTTATATCTGCCCCTGTATAACTTGGAACCTAAACTACAAATGTATTATTTAACACTGGACTTCCACTCCGTTCTGTGACCGATCATTGGATTGTCTGGTCCATTATCGATTATTTACAGACTGCTATCACAGAACTGAAATATAGTTGAATCTGGCCTTAAACAACAATCACAACTCTACAACAAGCCGATCTTCAACTAGGGAGATTTTGACCTATGGTGCAAGAATTTCACAGTTATTAGTAAAGATTGAAGAAAAGTGTGTGTTGTGTCATTTTTTTGCATTTTGAAGTTGTTTAAGATCAAAGTTTGGTTGGTTTGTTTGTTTGTTTGTTGTTTTAACGCTGCACTCAGCAATATTCCAGCTATATGACGGCGGTCTGTAAATAAACGAGTCTGGACCAGACAATCCAGTGACTGATATCATGAGCATCGATCCACGCAATTGGGATCGATGACATGTATCAACCAAGTCAGCGAGCCTGACCACCCGATCCCGTAAGTCGTCTTTTACGTTTTACGACAAGCATAGTCGCCTTTTACTGCAAGAATGGGTTGCTGAAGACCTATTCTACCCCGGAATCTTCACGGGTCTGAAGATCAATGGAAAATCATGCGGGATATTTGCAATTTATTCAAGGGTGAGGAAAACAAGGTGTTGTGTCAATGTCTAGATTAGTGGATGTTTAATCTTCAGTAAATGGTTTCAAAACCAACATTACTAAATAAGATATATTAACATTTAGTCATAGAAATATAGTAGTTATTTAAATATATATATCTACAAAATAAATATAATCTTATCGAAATACTCTTAATTTCCTTTCATTTGCTGAGGCAATCAAGACTTTCCAAATAATTGTAGACGTGAGTTAAAAAAAATTGGGTCTCCTCAATAAATGTATTCTCTGACCTGTGAAGATTCCGGGATAGAATAGGTTTTAAGCAACCTATGCTTGCCGTAAAAGGCGACTATGCTTGTCGTCATTGGCGACTAACTGGATCGGGTGGTCAGGCTCGCTGACTTGGTTCATACAGGCCATCGATCCCAATTGCGTGGATCGATGCTTATGATGTCAATCAATGGATAGTCTGGTCCAGACTCGATTATTTTACAGACCGCCGTCATATAGCTGGAATATTGCTGAGTGCGGCGTTAAACAACAAGTTAACAAACATAATGTATTCTCTATGGTCTGGGAGACAGACATATCCAAGACTATTTTGGTTTGTTGAATACATATATTCTTCACAAGTAAGACATGTATTATTCACAATTATGATCTATGCTTGCCGTAAAAGGGGACGAATGGGATCTGGCGGCCAGGCTAGCTGACATGGTTTTAAACATATCATCGATGCTGATGATGTTAATCACTGGATTGTCTGGTCCATACTCGATTATTTACAAACTGCTGTCATGTAGCTGCAATATTGCCGAGTGTGGCGTAAAACAACAAAGCAACCGATCTGTAACAGATCATAGAATGCGGGGTAAGGGGTGGTCAGAAGCGGAGGAGGTTTGTCTAATCCAGGAAGTTGGTCAACGAGAGCAACTGTTGTTTGGTGAGATCAAAGGAAGCGGTGGGAAGCACATCCATCGACAGCGGACCGATGGATGGCAGTGTCACGGACATCCTCAACATGTAAGTTGCTCATATGTTATCGTTGTTTAATATCATTTGCAGCATGGTACGCTATATTATCGCGGTAGTTAAAGCCCCACCCTGACTATAAATAGCCCGCAAGGTGGCGGTGTTTCAGTTTCGAACAATGACTGACAATGTAAACACAACCGAGTGTCGAGAGAAGATTTTTGAAAACCATACGGGAAGAAAATCACCATTGACCGTCAAACTTCGTATCAACTTGAATGACCAACCCTGGATAGCACAAATGGCTCCATATCTAGATATAAGTCAATAAATCTTCTGTAGTTTTATCATAAATAATCGAATGTTATGGAAAGTTCTTGTAACATTGTGATCACAGATCAACATGATCAAAAGTGTTTTAAAAAAATATGTAAAAAGTGCTTTTCCAAATATCACCACAACCAGGCACCGAAAAGCTGGTGATTGGACAAAAAAACCATCACGGTTTACCGTGGCATCAATTTGAGATCTGAACAGACACAAAACATAGAATTTGCTGCAATATCAGATAACATTCCAAAATACCAACAACCCTCTTACACTTATACAGGTCACTGATCCGTTCAAAACTTGATTATGGCTCCCCAGCTAACACACGACGTTGTCACAACGTTGTGGAAAGGTTGTGGATTGGTAACGTCGTGAAATAACGTTGTCACAACGTTATTATAACGTCAACGTGCAACGTTTTTTCACAACGTTATAACAACGTTGCACGTTCACGTTGTGAAAACGTTGTGCATCGGACATCGCACAACGTTTTGTAACTACGTTTCTGAAACGTCGGTGAAACGTTATAAAGTTTGCTTCTTGATAGTCATAAAGGAATAGAACTGCTTTATCAAAAATCAACATGAATTTGTCAGAATACCAAGGCAGTAATGCATTACCTTTCTGTTTATTCGGCATTTGAATTTTCATCTCTTAATACTAAAATTTCCAGAACGTTATTGCGTACCTCTATTACAACGTTAGTATTACGTTACATTGTAACGTTATTCCACAACGTAACAACAACATTGCAAATTAACGTTGTGATAACGTTATGCTTTGGACATTACAACACTTTTTTGTAAATGATGTTTAAGAAACCACTTGTAGATCTACCATCTCGTAGTTTTATTTTTTTTTAAACATATTTATCTATGAACGCTGTTATCTGTCTACTAAATGTTGTCACAAGCAAAATTACAGATAAAAACACATTGGCGCGCATTTTTTGCGGCGTGAGAGCGACTGCTGAAAAGTTTAGCCTGTTGCCTCGTGAAGTGACGTCAAAATGACGTCACATTGTCGCGGAAGATTTGTTGTCACCAGCCATCTTAGTTCAAGCACACTCTTGATATATTACAACCAAGTGATTGTGCAGCAACGGGAACTGGACAGATGATCTGTGAATTCGGATAAGGTAAGTTATTTTTCAAAAGCAGTCTCCGCTTGTTGATATGTTTCTGTACATGCAGATAGTCAAATGATTTAAATGTATCGTATTATTCAGTAGTGGCGGGGTTTAGAATGCAGTTTGCCGGTCACTTTCACTGGGCTGAGCGTCAGTGTTGATAGTAATAGGCCTATTTGATACACAGAACGTGATGTATATAGAGGTGAAGGAAGCCCATGACTTTTTTCCATATTATTATTTTATGGATACCAAGGGTAATTACCAAGGGCAAGCAGTATATGTTTGACCAGAATTCAGTCTGGCGGCGTTTTGTGGTCGTCATATTATGTTCGGGTTTCGATCGTAAGCGTATAAGGTCTGTAAATAGGCCTAACGTATGCATCACCTACTGACCACTGACAGTTATCGCCATTTCTTCCGTGTTATTTCTGAAATCTGAAAGTTTACATGTACTAAAATTCTGACTTTGATTTTTGTGAAACAATGTGGCTCATTCAGGCCATGGGGAAAGGTTGAGTAGATTTCTCTTATACAGCGAAGAGAGGGAATCAAAACAATGGAAGTATTTTCAGATCGACTCTCTGTAGGCTGCTAGTTATAGCCCTAGTCTAAAGGGCTCAATGATGTTATGAAAAATTGTATTTTCGGGAAGAGACAGAAACATACTTGTTGTTCCCGAAAAGGCACAATCAGCACTGACTGAAGTAGCCTAAATGTCGATCATATGGTTGTTGGTGCTGTCTATAAAGTTTATTTGAGCAAGGCGCTTATCATGTGTATTTTTAATTTTTCAAAAAAAAAAAGAATCAATTCATCATGTTCCGATAACTAGATCTATGTCCGACTCCCTTCTAATGAAAACGAGCAATAGTAAAACGAGTCTCGTCGCGCGCAATAACGGGGTGTTTGCGGTATTGTTCTCGCTGGTGATGATAAGCGAGTCGATAGTCAAAAGTTAAATATCACCATACATTGTCAGTGATTTAGTCATCGTTTGTTGATTATTAAGGTGAAATAGGTGTCCATCTAGTCAATGTGCACCAATGAAAAATACAATGGAATTGATAGCAACCATATTCGTTCGGTTTTCGATCTCCGTATGTTGCCAGGTAGGCTACCATACTACAGAATTATATTTAACGATATTGAACTGTATTATGTTAATAAACGTAGTGTAAGTATATGATACTTGGTTCTCTGACACCTTTTGGCAATGAGAGAGAATAAAATGGTGATCGAAAACTGAACGAGTAAGTTCCAGTGCTCGCTACGAAATCGTACTGTAGCTAGATCTATATAAACAGCGCTGCGATGAAGATGTGAGTCGTAATTAGCTACAATGCCTGTCTAATATATCTGTTCCCGTTTGGAAAAGGTCCCCAACAAACCATGTTTGTACTAACATGATTGTGTGTCATTGTACTCTGACAGAGGTTGTGAGACGTGGCTCACTATAATAATCACTGGTTTGCCTGACCGGTTTGTCAGACCGGTGTATATGTAAAAACCAAATTACATTAGGTGGGTTTTTTTTTACGATGGTACTCATAATTTTGTTACTTATATCTGTAGTCTGAGTATATTTCCGATCGGACCTTATACATGAAGACTTTAGATTTACAGTTTTCCTAAATTTTAGGCAATTATACAATGTATGTTATCTTTTTGTTTAGACTACAGATCTAAATGTATGCTTATTGACTATAGTTTTAGTTTTGACTTTTTTAATATGTTGTCGTTGCAGCAAGGGGGAAAATGTTACACGACCATTCCAGGAGATAAAATCAAGAATGTTGAATCATTGAGGAACACACCAAATACACCCTGGGCTGTGAATTATGTTAACGTAAGTACAATTGTTTACAGTTACATTCCATTGTCTATATCCATGTTAATTGGTGTGTATTTTTGCTTGAAATGAATGCTAAGAATGTAGATCTATTTATATAAATCTATGCTCGTACCACGTTTTGTATTCAACCTGATTCTTGATGTCTCTGAATGAAAGTTAAAATTTGTTTCCATCAGTCACTTGAATTATACATTATTGTTTGAATATTGATAAAACCTTATCTCCAAATGAATGTTTCTCGTCATATGAAATATTTCATATACCTGCTCGAGATTTATTAAGCTGTTTGTATTTCAGGGAAGTGGAAGTGAACACCAAAGAAAGAAGATTCTGGCATTCAATAATTTCGAATAGTGTATAAATTTTCTATAATCTAAAAATAATAAAATGTTAACGCAAATGTGTCTTGGAGTTCTTTGTTGAATGGTGACTTCGCATGACTGAAAGTTGAAGTATACTATATGGACTTGATTAGAGACCGACCATTTAATATTCAAGGAGGTGGGGACCTGGAACTTTTCTATTGAGATTACATATGTTTTCGGTCACAGCTACAAAAGCAGATATATGGTTTTCTTTAACTCTATGAGCCTGAAGATAAGCACCTTGCATCTAGATCTATGTCATTTTTTTTCACCAGTCTGAACCGTAATTATTTTTGTCAAGAATTTTCGGTGACAGTATATTTTTTCGATAATATTCCAGGACCCGACCCTCCCCTGAAAATATCACATGGTCAACCCCTTACAATGTCTGCCATTCTTTTTTTCAGTACAAGCCTAAAGGGTAATGGTGTCTGACTTTGTTATAGTCAAATCATGTATCTAGTTAACAGCTCAGGGGTGTTTTTACATTTTGAACATTGTTAGCAAAACACGAGTTAACTCACTGTTAACCGGGCTATTCGACGCCCTGGTTTTAAAATATTGGTAAAAGGTATTTCGAATCATACACATTCACGTGACTAAAGCATATTCTAAAACATTTCCGGAACAAGTTTTGGGGTTGTTTTTACAACATTTTATTGTGGAATGGTCACAACCGTATTTCATCCTTGTAACACAAAGTTATTTCACGTCCTTGTGACAACGTCCATGGTAGTACACAGACTAACGTTGTAGGGACGCATTATTATAACATTGCCACAACGTAAAATACAATATAACCACAACGTAAAAATACAACGTTCCCACAACGTAAAATACAACGTCATTACAACGTTGTGACGACGTGAATATGACGTAACACAACGTAAGGCCATGACGTTGTGACAACATAAATGGGAGTCCACAGAATAACGTTATATGGACGTAACATCCGCAACGTTACCACAACGTAAACACAACGTTATCACAACGTTCCCACAACGTAAAATACAACGTCATCACAACGTTGTGACGACGTGAATATGACGTAACACAACGTTAGGCCATGACGTTGTGACAACATAAATGGGAGTCCACAGAATAACGTTATATGGACGTAACATCCGCAACGTTGCCACAACGTAAACACAACGTTGTCACGACGTTGTCACAACGTGAAATTGTTAGCTGGGTCCATCGTCTATGGTGGAGCCTGCAAAAGTAATTTAATAAAACTTGATACCATCCATCATCAAGCCCTGAGGCTTTGCCTTGGAGCCTTCAGAACGTCTCCCATTCACAGTCTCTATATAGAAGCAGATGAGCCTTCTCTTAAACAACGCCGACTAAAATTATCTTTACACTACATCACTAAATTATATTCTAATCAGTCCAATCCAGATTTTGAATGCATCTTCAATCCTCTCTACGAACTTCTTTACAATAGGAAATCAACTCTCACTCCACCACTCGGAATCAGAATAAAATCTGCAATATCAGCTTCTGATATTAAACTCCAAGATATAGCTCCTACTAAACTTTTCTCATCTCCTCCTTGGCAAATGGTAAAGCCAGAAGTAGACCTGACATTAACAAAACTAAAGAAATCAGATACTAACCAATTAATTTACCAACAAGAATACCTTCAACTAAGAAACACTTACGATACTTATAAATCTATATTTACAGATGGATCCAAGGATGGTGGCGCAGTTGCTAGTGCCACTGTCATTGGATCCAGAACAATATCTTCACGATTACCCGATAACAGTTCCATATTTACAGCAGAAGCACATGCCATTTTCACAGCACTAAAATATATCAGTCATCAATCTAAACATAAACAATTTATTATTTTTGCTGATTCACTTTCATGCCTTCAGGCGATTAAAAATATGTCACCCAAACATCCACTTTTAATCCGGATTCTCGAATTAACAACTGATCTTGCTACTGGCCAATATGACATCGTCTTTTGTTGGTTACCAAGCCATGTTGGTATCATTGGTAACACAATGACTGATGCTGCTGCAAAGGCAGCACTCAACAAATCTGTGACACCACTTCTGCTCCCCTACACTGATTTTAAACCTGTCATTCGATCTTACATCCGTGTTCTGATGCAAAAGAAGTGGGACACCCAAGTAGATATCAATAAATTACATGAAATTAAACCAAATTTCGGTTACACCTACTTGGGCTGTCAGTCCAGATTTGAAGAGGTCATAATGCGACGATGTCGTATTGGCCACAGCAGATATACACATGAGTATATATTAAAAGGTGAGGATCCTCCGTTTTGTGTCCCTTGTGATGAAAGAATCACAGTCAAGCATGTCCTGCTTGACTGCATTGATTTTTTCCATCACAAGGGATAAATATTATAGTGTCAAAACAGTCAAGGACCTTTTTAGTCAAGTAATTCTCATTTAGTATTGCACTTTTTAAAGGAAATTGATTTAATACATAAATTTTGATGTACATAATATGTTTTTATATATTGGTAGTGCTAATATATAACTTAGATTGTTAGTGGCTGTACCCTCGAGGGGGGTTGAAGTAGCGTAAAATTATTGTCCCCCTAAGAGGGTATATAAGTCCCACATCATTCAATGTATTGTTATGCATACCAGGTTTTCAAAACGTAGTATTTTTGTCATTTTAATCTAAGGCTTAACTGGTAACCTATCGCCAGTGACTGAAGGGATTATATATATAAATCCAGCCAGGGCCCATGCAGGAAGCAAAGGCACTGTAAGTCCCCATGGTCCCTGGTATGGTGATCTGCCTTTAGTTACTGACGATCTCTAGCCCATTTGTATATTGTGTTGTTGATTCTTTCTGCTTTTATCTGTTCCTCAACTAGTTTTAATACACTCTGTGATATTCTAGATATTGTACTGTCCTTTGATGACAGTTTTTTTTATAAAGTATATATACTTATATGTTATTAATGTATTAATTCTCGTCATGATATGGCTGAAATATTGCCCATGTGACGTTAAAAAATAACTCACTCACTCACCCAAAATACCATTTTGTAGTGCTCGGACTAAAGACTGTATAACTGTCGGAAGGCAGACAGGATTACCCTGTAATGGGAACATCATATGTTTACAAGTGAGATGTTCTATTGATGGGCATGTACATCTTTCCGTCAGTGGTACAGTATTCAATGACACTTTTGGGATTCAGTATATACACTACGACTCAACATCCATTAACACTGAATATGACTAGATACTGTCAGGGCATATCTCCTAACAGAATATCAGATGAGAAAGAAAATATTGTTCTTCAGCAAAATTTTGAGAAGGAACCCATTGCATACTCTGCTTACTGTTTGAAAGTATTAACTCTGAATTGTTTAAAGTCAACAGTAACATGTTAGAACTGTAGGTCTTTGCTTTGGTGTTATTGTTTCAGTCCATACGTCACTTGTGAATGGATGTTGGCCAGGATCTTGGTACAAGTCATTGGCATAAGGGGAAATTTCAAACACTTTAGAGCAGTATTCCAGTTATATGACGGCGTTCTGTAAACAATCGAGTCTGGACCAGGCAATCCAGTGATTAATATCATGAGCATCGATCCACGCAATTGGGATTGATGACATGCATCAACCAAGTCAGCAAGCCTGACCACCCGATCCTGTTAGTCGCCTTTTACGACAAGCATGGGTTGCTGAAGACCTATTTTCTAACCCGGACCTTCACGGGTCTCGTTTCGTTTCGTTTTGTTGCTGTGTGTACATCTGACTACACTTCTTAACATTATGACAGGACTGACCGACTGTCAACAACGTCTGACCGTCTGACGTCTCACAGACTAGGGTTAGAGTAGCTTCCCTTTGACAAAAGACAGTTACTCTTGCGGACAGACCGATGGATTGCCGCGAAAGGCAATTAAAAACAATTGTTGTTTTGCGCATATGTTGCTTCGCCACTGTATAAGAAACAGATTTCAGTTGGAACAATATTGGCTAGTGTCACTGTACGACTGACACATCACTTGCCCTGTGACGTAATGAATATTAATGCGCACATTCCAGGAAAACTCACAATGTTTCGCTGTTTGTGAGAGAGGTAAAGCGATTACGAAGCACAGAATTAAAGAATGACATATGATAAAGAGGTTATCACGCTTGTGATATGGTAAATATCCTGTATTAGGTAAAAACTATGAATTTAGCTCGCTAAATACAACGTTTATTCCTAATGCACGATATTTACCATCCCAAAACACACTCGCGTGATAACCCCTATATACAAGTCAGGAAGAGTTCTCCCCTTAAGCTGTTTAGAAGCCATACCAGTGCTAGCAGTAACAGACACCAGTTTTCCATTTCTCCTCAATCTCTCCGTAATTTCCTTGATGAGAACCGTTTTCCTGTGTCAGCCTGGCCAATTATTAGGGTGTTGCGTCCATCTTTGATCAAATTCCATGCAAACACTTGTGCTTCTGTCAAAGCTATCATTTTGAACGCGTGACGTTAAATGTTAACTCACTCACTCATTTTCAACCCGCGTGGGTTGCACATGTGTTGTTGTTTTCACGCTGACTTGACATAAGTAGGTCAGCCAATCAGGTGGCTCGCTCGATTCCGCTCGCGTTTGAAATTTACTTCCGCTCGGGGTTGGTAACATTTTCCAAGCTCGAGATAATTAACTGTCGATATTTCGGTAAGTAAGGGACATTAATCGAATGTAGATGATTTGTACATGTGTAGAAATGTGTTATCGACCAATCTACGGCTAGAAATGCGCTTGTCAATAAGCGTATGATAACAAAAATCGCCCTGCGCCAGCTTGGACCCTCGCAATTCACAACCCAACACAGGTATTCCAATATACTTGTAGCTTTACTTCTCAGTAATGGCCAAACAACATGTGAGGAGAAGACGACACAAGCCAAGGGAGGTAACTCTCCCACTACCTAGGCAGTCTGCCGTTAAACATAAACAACGGTCGCAAACCACACTGGCGCAACCTCCTTTTTTCTTTGTAACACATTACCTGATATGGGTTACTATTAAAGACTCATACTGTCATAAACAATACCCAAAATAACTAGTCACAATAAAACTTAAAACCTGATGTAGATATCCTTGACATCACGTGATATAAGCTGATACGACACCATAACTATAGCCTAAATGCGAAAAGGTATCCAGACACAGTTGATGGACATAGCAACATAAACATGTTAGAAATCAGTTACATAGTCATTGAGGTGGTGAGGTGGTCGCCGTGCACGGATTGACCTCCTTTGTGCACTGACTGGAGTTGAATACACGGTATCATCAGTGTCATCTGTATTCACAATGTCATTGTCACTAACATTTTCACGCAAGGAGTCCTGATTATCAAGAGGAGGATGTTCTGGTGGGTTGACTAAAATGTCTTGGTCATGGTATGGTTCATTTAGCACTGGGGGAACGATGGGAAGGGTAGGTGGTTCAGTCCTTTGGGGAACAGTATCTATCTCACCATCAGAAGACTCGTCGCACACATATTGCTGAGGAAGTCCACTTGACCGTTCATGTTGACATGGAACTCTGAAGCACTCTGATTTTTTTACTCTATATGATGTGCTTTGAAGTTGGGAACCCACAAACTTCTGAATGTTGCACCATTCACCATCGTTAACAACCACAAGGTATCGATC
This sequence comes from Haliotis rufescens, assembly GCF_023055435.1. NCBI lineage: Eukaryota > Metazoa > Mollusca > Gastropoda > Lepetellida > Haliotidae > Haliotis > Haliotis rufescens. The sequence continues at coordinate 771,387 of NW_025963788.1, forward strand.
TCGTGACCGTGATTTATTACGATCTGCATGTAGATATACCAGGTCACCAATGCTGATGTTAGGGGTGGGCAGGCTAGGGATATGGGCTTTAGACATCTCACTGTGTAGGTGATTGGTAGTTCGCCGGTGATGTTGGTCAAGGATCAATTTTCTGTCTCTTACGGGTATTTGGTGGTTGTTAAATTGATCTCTTTGTGTCCACATTTCCCTGGCGGATAACCCTCTGGATCTGATGCGAGAATTTAGTTGAGCAGTGGCTATAGCTAGGGTTATAGGTGTGACCGACCCCCCCAAAGGATCAATTTTTAACAAATCCAGCTCCAGCTCTTGAATAGCTCGCTCGGCTATGGGATTCTTGTTCTTGTTTTTTATTCGACCAATTTCAATGCAAAGACGTTGACTTCGGAGAAGATCATCTTGAACTAAGGCCTTAAACCCTGGAGCTGGGTCAGTTCTGATGACCGCCGGGGGTCCATCTAATGGTCTCATCTCAACACTTAGGCGAATCAAAGCCTCACGTAGGGTTCCCTTTTGCTCATTTTCAATGGCACATGTACAGGTGAAAGATGTGACACATTCTCTCAACACAAGTATGAGTTGTCGTTCTCTTTTCATTACATCTGCAGCAAACGCGGCTCCAATGATCTCTGGGGGATCAGTAGATGACTGAGCCACAACTGTGTGGGGAACCTGTTGAAGAGATGTACAGTGATAACATCCGCTTGAAACTTTAGTTATTGCTTGATCCATGTCCAAAGCATAGAAGTAGCGGTTCACAACGAGTTTCAACTGGTGGGCAAAAGGATGATTTAACTGGATGTGCATTGCAGTCAGTAATCCATCCAAGACTTGTCGTGGAATGATGATGCACTCTGTGATGGTAACAAGGGGCTCATTTCTTTGAATCACCAACACACCATCTTTCGCGATGGTCACAGACTGTAGATAACGTTTTACGTCTTTAATATCAGTTTGTTTCTTGGATGGGCGAGTGCCCTGTATGAGATGAGCATGTGTGCGTCTGAGATCAGAACACTCTGACTGGATGGCGAGCCATGCATTCCTGTTGGTGTATGGCAGTTTAGATTTCCCTGACATGATGTCCTGAACAGAAGTACCACGTACCGTACAGTCCTCAGTTTGACGAATGAATGAGCAAATCTGACACAGGGGCTCGTCACACTTGGATGCATTTCTACTGGCAAAATCAGATGGAATATTTGCAGAACCACTGAGATAGCGAACAGAGGCCTGGTATCTACTCACTGTCGACAAAAAGGTAGACACTCTGGGGCTTGCTGAAAACTCTCCACGACACAACTTTTCATATGCTTGAACACATGGTTTACTGTCAGTCAGGATACATGCTTATAGGCTTGACTGTACAAGGTAAGGACTAAAGTTCTTGGTGGCAACAGCTATAGATAGTGCTTCTATTTCACACGGTAGCCATGTCATTTGACGCTGGCGCAGTTTGGCACTGAAGAAACCAGCGAGGAGAGTACTGTTGTTCCTTGTAATGTAGACAGTAGCACCTATGCCATGGTTTTTCACTGCTCCATCTGTAACGATCCATAGCTGGTCATCCCTCCGAGGTTGAACAATGGTTTTATGTGAGGATAGTGCAGATTGAGCATTTCCAAAGGCACAGATAAGTACCTCTAACCAAACTATTCTCTCTGCTGAAGGACGTCCAGCTTGAAGAGTGTCCAATGGACCCAATAGTCCAGCACAACCTGGTATTACCCGGGCTAACACTTTGTAGGCTCCAATAAACGACCTCAAACCCTTGACTGTAGATGGACGGGTGCAACTAGAGAGGGTGGAAATTCTGTGAGGACTTGCTTGAATTGAGCCATTTTTCCAAATCCATCCTAAGATGGTCACACTAGAAGGGCCGACAGTAGTCTTGGCAGCTGAAAGCTTCAATCCATTGAATTGCAAGGCCCGTAGAACACGTCGCCAGTTGTTCAGAAGCTCGTCTACGGTATTACCTCCACAATGTAAGTCATCTGCCAACTTGGCCACTGATCCTTCCTTGAGCAAGTGCCCAAGCACACGACACATCAATTCTTCTAACGCAGTTTCAGAGCCCGGCATGCCCATGGCTGATCGGGCATAAACACGGACTCCACGGAAGGGAGTGGCCACACCACAATATTTCATTGATCCACGGGACAGGGGTATTTGGTAAAAAGCATTTGTCAAATCTGTGGTTATGATGTACTTCCATGCAGCTATCTGGCGTAATGTAGAATCAACATCAGGCATGAGTGATGGTTGTGGTTTACTATACCGCCCCACATCTGTGAATGCTGTAACCAGACGAAATCCACCATTTGACTTCTTGACAAGGAAGGATGGATTTAAATATTCCACTGATATCCCCACATCTTCAGGCTTGACGAAGACACCAATGTCCTCAAGCTCATCGAATTTGTCTTGCAACTCTACAAGTTTGTCACGAGAGTATTGTGGGACTCGTCCCTTGCGTTGAGGGGGTTGGACAGGACCCATGTTGACAACTGCCTTGAACGGGCCAGATTTTCCATTATATCCATGGACATGTGGATTAAACACATCATCGTACTCCTGTATGAGGGCGTGAAAACTGTTGCGAGTGTCTGGTGTGAACTGGTTATCTGGGTCAATGCGTACCTGTTCTGAACAATTGACCTTGCATGTAGTAGTGGACTGTCTGAGAGGAATGCTTTCTGATTGACTATCGACCATCTCGGTCCCAGAGTTTGGGATGGTGAATACTTGTTGAACCTGGCAAAAGTGCTCATGCTTCTTGAGGACAAGAGGCTCTTTGGTGTCATTAGGAATTCTAATCTTCCCTGAAACGCTGGACACTATATCTGGTGTTGGCCATTCTTTGTGGTCTTTGAATAAATCACCTGTTAGACGTGGTTCCACTGCGAATGTGTCATCTGAGTGGATCAGGTCATCCGGGAGTGATAACTCTATGAAATCGCCAGGCCAGATTGTTGTAGGGGACTTAGGCGCTCGTAAGACATGTGCACGTCTAACTGTATGGTGTGACGAGTGGGTTTCTTGGTTGCCGTACTGGAAGGTGGTTCCATCTCCAAGTGTAATTTGGCGCTTAGCTGGGCGAACGGCAACATCATTTATTTCCATGAACGGTGTTCCTGCAAGCAACTCGACATCAAGGTTCTCCATAACAAGGCCCTCGAAAATAAAATCCTTATTGTCACGGCTGAGAGTTACTCGTGTTTCACCAACAATATGGAGTGGGGATGAACCATCAGCCTGATGGGCAGATTGTGGACTTTTGGTGACTTCAATGCCGAGTCTCCTGGCAGTAGTCTGACTGATCATATTACCTGTAGCTCCACTGTCGAGGGTAAGACATATGACATTATGACCATAAAATGCGTTCATATCTGGAGACTGACGTACACTGACTCTATTGACTGAAGCATTGTTTACACTTGAGGCAGTAACGGGAGGTGTAGATACTGTGTCTGTATGAGGGGACTGTCCATCTTCATCCTCTGACTCATCCAGGATGCTAGCTATTTGACGTGCCTTAGCCATGTATTTTCTGTCTTGATCAGGTAAGTATGAACATTCACTGAGAAAGTGATTGTCATTAGGACGACCAGCTGTGTGACAGAGGGGACACATTTTTGAGGTTGACTGGTAACGACGTTTATTGGATGTCTGCTGTATGCGAGGTCTAAAATTAGATCTTTGACTGAAGTTGTTTGCTCTAGTGGTAGCAGTCCTCATGACCTTGGCATCCTCAGATGAATGTATTTCATCTAACAGGGAATTGAGTGCCTGTGATATCTCAGGTTTAATTGACACTAGAGTACGGGATCTCAGTTCCGTTCCATATCGTTGCTTCACCAGCTTGGGCAAATCAGTATGAATAAGGCGAAACCAAGTCAGGATAATAATGTTCTCTAACGTAGGTGTTAATTCCTCATCCTCGCCAATCGCCTCTCCATGATGAGTGATTCCGCCATTTTGTCTGAGCAGATTATCTTCCATAAATGCAGACAGGCGCTGGTAAAGATCCTCTGGTCGCTCCTCAGGTTGGAGATGTATGTCACACAAATCAAGAAAATGTGCACCAGATGACTGGAAGCCGTAGTGTAGTCTGATAGTCTGCCAGATACTTGAAATCGATACTGAACTTTTCACAATGGTGTTCCTGGCAATTACAGGACAATAATTGGCGATTTGGCCCAACATTAACTCGAGTGATTTTACCTTTTGCGCTGCCGACTTGCGTTGAGCTCCAGCAACGTCTTCCCCATCATTTTCAAATCCTCGTAACGGGGTTGCACGTGTACGTTTTCCCCACGTGGCGCCGTCAGCAAGAAATGTTGCAAAATTCGTGTCCAGTGATAACGTATATAGTAGGTTTTGTTTCCAATTCTCAAACGAATTAACAGTTTCATGTTTCGTGAGAGACCACTGTTTCGGTGCTCTGTGAGTGTTTGCCATGATGTTATGCTAGTAGGCCTACTTGAAATACCCGCGCTATCGTGGCGATGTCGACCAGGTAGATTGCACACTTATTCGTGTAGTAACTGCGAAAGTCAGGTTAAGTGCCGTGTTCAGAGATGCGGATGATCGTCTCCGCTGCCACCACGCCAGCTTGGACCCTCGCAATTCACAACCCAACACAGGTATTCCAATATACTTGTAGCTTTACTTCTCAGTAATGGCCAAACAACATGTGAGGAGAAGACGACACAAGCCAAGGGAGGTAACTCTCCCACTACCTAGGCAGTCTGCCGCTAAACATAAACAACGGTCGCAAACCACACTGGCGCTGGATATCGATTGTAAACAAACCGGCAAGATGGCGAGTGACGCTCCTTTTCTCTACTTACATATTGGGGATATATATTTTTATTTCCTGTCCAATAACGAGTTCCTGTGTCCCATGTATTGTTTGTTCGATGGATTTGGATATAAATCGCGTACAAGTTTCAAGACACATTCTGGCATCACTTCACGTTTTGTCCACACCAATCCCGCATCCGCGCCTACGTCTCTTCATGTCCAAGTATCTGGGATCTCTCCAAGCATGTCGTCTGTTCAGCTCTGTCCAGAAGTATTTGTAGCGCTGTTTCCGAATCGACGAATTTCTGCAACTTGGTGGGGCGCCATTCCCTAACCAGGACTGTCTGTGCTGTGTCACGCATAGTTGACAATTCTGTCCGGAAGTATTGGTAGAGCTGTTTCCGAATCGACGAATTTCTGCAACTTGGTGGGGCGCCATTCCCTAACCACGACTGCCTGTGCTGTGTCACGCATGGTTGACAAAAACAGTGAGAGCAGGCATCTTCTCCTTCAACTGGCTTCACAATCAAATCTGGCTGTGACACTGAACAACCAACACCAAGAATCGGCAATGAATGTGTCAATGTTTCTTTTGCACTTACAAGGGCGGGAAGAGAAGCGCTATCTTGTTGATTCGAGTTGGCAGCCGGAATTATGTCATCATCAATTGGAACTTTCTCCACGAGATAGACATCAATGTCATAATCAAAATGACCAAAGGCTCCCCTAATCATCTCAAACAACTCTTCTGTAAAATTAAGCGTCAAGTGTTTGATGCTCATATTGAAGACAAGGTAACTTGCAAACTACTTGACAGTTGTCGTAAGCAGTAATCCAGTTTGGATGCGGGCTCGGGGCGTGGTTGCTAGGAGATCGCGTTGTCGGTAAGGGGGCATGCAAAATTAGAATTAGAAAATTCGTAATTAGAAGAAATCAACATTGGTTTCAAAAATTCGTGCCTTATCCCATTTTATATTTAAATGTATAAGTAATGGTAATCTGGAAATAGCACGTACATCATTTTTTAATAATAATATTAACGAACACAAATCTTTACTATAAAATGCATTTTTATTGATTATTGCATCCCGGGGTCATAACCCTGATCAGATTTGAGTGTGTCGAAGGTCACCTTCATTCGCAAGTATTTCAACATTTGATGCATTATCAGTGAAAAAAAATGGATTTAATCAGTCCGAATAGGTTGTGTGTTGGTTTTATTCCAGACGTATAGTTATTTTTCACAGCGCTGTTTTTCAGTTGTGTTTGCGATCAGAACGCACATTGCTTCGCGGAAAAAAATATTAATTATTATTGTGACAGGTTGTGTTGGTATGTATTCCTGTAAGTGAATGCTATATTTCAAGACAGATCTGTTTTTGTGTCTTGCTTAACTCCACACTTAGCAATATTCCAGTCATAATTATGACGCCGTTGTGGAAATAATCGAGTATGTACCAGACAATCCAGTGATTGACAGCATGAGAAACACGCCTTCCTTCGCGGATAAAGTCTTTGCATATGCTCCCGCGTCATTTCGCTGTGAGAGGCTTTTGTGGCATTCCAAGTTGTGCTGATCGTACTTTCACAGAAATATTGAAAATCTGAAAGAAATGACATATTAGAATTTAGTATTTTTTTGCAATCACTTGAATTAGGAGATAAACATACTGTATTTTCAATGCAGAGCTGGGTTACCTGTAGATTAAATCTACAGGTTTTTATTTAGTCATGGTAGAATGGAGATAAAATGACTGGTTTTCAATGTAGAGCTAGGTTACCTGTAGAAAACAAATCTACAGGTAACCTAGCTCTACATTGAAAACACAGTATGTTTATCTCCATTCTACGATGACTAAATAAAAAGCGAACTCTTTGGTGTTAGCAAATATACTGAGTGAAGCGGCATGGGTTGAGTTTAGTGTTTTGAGTGGGTTATCGATCTGAATAACGGAATCACCGAACAAAATATGGTGTCGTATATACTCAAGCAGTTTGTTTACACCGTAATACTTCACTCGAACATATGACAGGCATTGAAAGCATATAAGCACGGCAACTCGGTTAGCTAACATGAGGTTTGGCATCCCTAAACAAAACAAAGCAAGGGGTGCGTTGCAAATCGCCAATCGCTTGTAAGCGATGTCCAGCGATTCGCCTTACAACAGTGCGCTAACTTTCAGCCGCTTGCAAGCGAAACAATCGCTGACTCAGGTCGCTTCGTTCTCAAACCAAAATGGCGGCTTACTTTGACAGCGGAACAAGGAATTATTGACTGGATCAACGAGAAAATGAGCAAAGGTAGCTAACACACCATCATCCTCAGTCTGCTCCACATCTTCAAAGTAGTCAAATTTCATCAGCTTGTCATCGAGCCTCTTCTATTATGATCTTCATAACGTTAAGGCAATCAATCAAGGGCGCAGTCTTCTTAACGGTAGTTGCGCCGCCATTTTGGAAGAGTGCGCAAACGCTTCCAACTGTTGCAGACCCCGGGATGAGCGATTAATTTGCTTTCTCTTAGCGATTCGTGGCTTGCAACGCGCCCAAGGTTTTCGCTCTACATCACATGTCACCATTATGACGTCATATCGCTCATTGTGACGCAAAACATATGACGTTACAGTCGTATATAGAAAAGCGCCAAAATCCCAAACTCTCTGTTGTGTCCAAAACATAGATACAATCCCTTTGTTGATTTCTGTCGTGTTTTTCTGCACGAAATGTGTTGCCACACCTCCTTTGAATATTGTAGTAACCGCATCTGTGCATTTTGTAACCTGTAATTGGGCCGATGGGCCGATGTCGATCCGATGAGCAAAACTGAAGTTTGCCGACGTTGGGCCGATGCAGGGCCGATTATGGCATGCTAGGATGGCCGCAAATTAAAAAGATATAAAAAATCGACTAACGGGGTTTGGTGTGATAAGCAGGGAGACAATTCTCAGAAAGTTTGGAAGCATTTCAGGCAGCGGGACCAGAGGAGTTAGGATTTGAAGACATATACCAAAAATAAACCTTGAATCCAATATCGCTGCCAAACCACGTGACCAATGACCAAAGTTAAAGAACAAAAAATGTCAAGCAGCAGATACACGCAGAGTGTTTTAGTAATGGGACCAGAGGTTGCAGAGCAATAGGGCGCAATACCTTAAACATTACTTGTTTTTCAATTATCTGCCCTTGGGGCCTTGGAATTTGTGTGGTATCTTGTACGTTATTATCTGCATACAAATTCACATTTTGAACAAAATCGAGCCAGTCTTTTTTGTTGTTGCTAGCTCTTGAACAAAAAACGGCGGAATAATAAATAATAATAAAGCTGCAAGCCGCAATGTCGGGCACCGAGCGACACGCAGTCACGGCCTTGGCATTTAAATAGTGTCTGGAACTCAACGGTCTGCAAACGCAGTCAAAATTTGAACATAATCGAGCAACTAAGCGAACGATAAAAGGTGCGTTCACAATGGTGTGGCCGTGTAGGACACATAAACCACAGTTTTAATACCACCAGAGCACAGCGAATGAGCCTCAGTGACTGAATGAAGGGAGTTTACTGCGGTAGGGCCTACAACGGGATCGGGTGGTCAGGCCCGCTGACTTGGTTGATACATTTATATAATATTCATGCTGTCAATCACTGGATTGTCTGGTCCAGACTCGATTTTTTTACATACCGCCGTCATATAGCCGAGTACGGCGTTAAACAACAAACAAATCAACACAAAAACCATGAAACCCACCTACCAGCTACGCAACAAACCAATCAAATTCTTAAGACTAATTTTCGATGAACATCTCTCCTGGGATGCTCACATAAACAACCTCATAATCAAATGTAGCAAATATCTCAATACTTTGATGCCTAACTGGCTCAAACTGGGGGGCCTCCAAAGACACCCTCCATATATCACTAATAAGATCTAAACTAGACCACGGATGTGCCATATGCGACACCCTTAACAAATCCCTCAGCAAAAAAAACTATACTCAATCCAAAATCAGGCTCTAAAACTAATAACACGAACTCAAGATGGCACCTCCTACACTTCACTCCAGGCCTTAACAGGAGAAAATGCCACTAAATCTACGTAGGGAACAATTAACCCTAAATTTCTGGGCCGCGTCTCAATCAAACCCCCTAATCCAAAACTTAATAAACAAAAATATCATCCCTAAAAACCAAGCCCTAGCTCGAAAACAGCCTCTACTTACTCAAATATCATTACACAAATATCCCAAAAGAATAATCAATTACTTAAATGAACACCAGATAAACAACATTAAACAAAATTGTAAACAATCAAACATCTTCACCCTAAAACTTAAAACACCCAAAATAGACAGAACACTAGCTAGCACAATAAATAAACAAACCGACCCAAACATAGCTAAAACCACCACACTAGCATACATACACGAAAATTGGCCAAATTGGTGTCGCATTTACATCAGATCCGATCTCAAAACACAGGTTTCGGAGTCCACTTCACACAATCCTACCGACTCCCAAACAATCAATCCATATTCACGGCCGAACTAATGGGCATGGCCTCAAATCTTCATAATCAACAACTTAAAAAACACCAACAAATCTTAATACTGACCGACTCGCTCAGTGGACTGCAAGCCCTCCAAAATAAAAAAAACATCAAAAACCGCCCTGAACTAATAAATCAAATACTAAAAAGCTCAAATGACTTAACTAAGGCAGGCAAACAAATAGTATTCATTTGGATCCTCACCCACGTAGGAATATACGGCAATGAAAACGCCGATAAAGCAGCTAAACTATCCTTTAAAATGCCAGAAATAAGCTTAAATTTACCCATCTCAAAATCAGAAACTAAAAGTGTCCACAAGCAAAAAAAATCACCCAAAAATGGCATAACTTATAGCCCAATCAAAAAAGTTCTCAAAATCAACCTAACTAAACCATAAATTCTACATTAACTGTAAAGGTGTAATAACGACTTAAAAAAAGGTGTAGTTACATGTTTTTAAGGTGTTATTTCAGGTTTAAAAGATGAAAATACAAGTTATTAATGGTGTAATAACTAGATTTAAGTTAATTACAAGTTTAATTAAAGCTGCAAGCAGCAATGGCGGGCTCCAAGATACACTGCGCACAAACGTCCATGTTCGAATCCTCAAAGGGTTTCCTTGTACCAAATCCCTCAAATGTAGGCACACTTGCTGGGTATCACGCTAGTAGGTTCAAATGACGAGGGTTCTGATTCAGTATGCTTGGAGACAATCAGAACATTAAAAAATCTTCGAATCATATTTCACATTAAGTGAGGTGAGGTGGTGAAATTGGGTTTAACGTCGCGTCCAAGATTATTGCACTTATATAGCGACGTGCATGCACGTGTATGTGTGTGTGTGGCTGCTTGTACTAGTCCGGACTGATGCCGATTTATAGTGCTAGCTCACTGAGATACCATGCCGCAGTTTAACATGAATACCCCACTCAGACACAGTATACTGACTCCGAGCCGACCAGTCCTTGTTTTAGCCCCTTAATGCCGAGCGCCAGACAGGGTAACAACAAGTACAATCTTTTAACGTCTTTTTGTATGACGCGGCTCGGGATCGAACCCTGGACCTTCCGCTCTCCGGGCGGACGCTCTACCACAAGACCACGGAGGCGGTCTTCACATTAAGTGACCTTTCCTAGTTGCTGACAAAAATGTGAAAGAAAATATGAAGTCTCAATACTCCGATTGAGCATATATATGGGGATTTCTCATAAACGTCCAAAATTTCATTAACTTTAAACCATGTGTCCAATTACTTGGCTTTTCAAAAAACTGCCAAATGCTGTCCAAACTCGTGCAATTTATAATTAACTCATAGCATGATATGAATCATACTGGGAGTGGGTTAGAGGTAATTCCCATATAGGAGCCACGGTAAGTGAAGTTTCCAACATATCAAAGCAGGTTTTTATTAAACCACTTGGTGGCCAAGCTTGTCAGCGAGCCTGACCACCTGATCCCGTTAGTCTTTTACGTCAAGTATGGATTGCTGAAGAACTATTCTTCCACGGAATCTTCACCTACATGCCTGTGGCAAACAGGTTTATTGTACATATTGAAAACAAAAGACTGTTGACACTTCCTTGATTTTTATTATCATTGTTATGAACTAAATTGTGACAATAGTAAAATTAAACATAAAGACAAAGTCAACTTTTACATATTCATGAAATAAATTCTTGATAACGAAGTTAATAGATTATGTTTAAATGTTTGATATGAATTTCTTAGAAATTCTTAACTTCATTTACTGTTAAGCTGGTGTGTGTTATACCAGAATAAACCAACACCTTCGCTTAAAGGGTATACGGATTTAAACCAAAACGTCACCAGTTTCTGTTCAACTCAAAGATTACAAAACTATCGAATGTATCTAAAGTTGTTATTCCATTTGTTGATAGATCTTGTACAGGCATCACACATGAAACAAATAGCAACGGTGAAGGTGCAGATTTCCGGTCATATTGCTGGAATACTACTAAATGCAGTGTACAACTCACATCTTTAGATATCACTGTACACTAAATTTCATGTTGTAGCAATAAATACACAAGTTATACACACAAATTGAAAACTATAAAACCTCAATAGTCATTATACATGTAGTTTTGAGAGTAAATTGTTTCCATGGAAACGTACAATTAAAGAAGTGTTATAAGATAACAAATCCACCTTTCAAATATGATCGTCGCTGTATGGCATAAGCCGATGTTACGTTAAATTTAACTCACTCACTTCAAATATGAAGAACAAATCGTGTCACTTAAAGTAAGTCCAGCTTGATGAGAGAATTTGTATATAATCTGTCTGTCCGTATACAATAGTTATTGAGCTATCCAAACAACGCTATGGAATTGGGATTCGGAACTTTGTATTTCTATGTCGGGTACACACCATGGACAAATCAAAACCTTTTGACATGTTTGTTGTTTAACGCCGCACTCAGCAATATTCCAGCTATGACGGTGGTCTGTAAATAAGAGTCTGGACCAGACAATCCAGTGATTGACATCATGATCATCGATCCACGCAAGTTGGATACGATGACATGCATCAAACCAAGTCAGCGAGCCTGACCACCCTAACCCATAAGTCGCCTCTTACGACAAGCATAGTCGCTTTTTACGGCAAGCATGGGTTGTTGAAGACCTATTCTATACCCCTGGATCTACACGGGTCTGAAGTGAAAGTAATCCACATGTTAAAAAGAAAAGAAAAAGGGGGCTCTTCCATTTGTTCAGCGTCCTGTAAGAGGTGCTGCTGTTCTGCCATTTAGACAATACATCAGTATTTTTTTCTATACTTCTCAGCTTGGCCAAAAATATAAAAAGAAGACATGCCACATTTGTGAGATCCTTTCGAATCAGTTTCATACATGGTACCTCACAAGTTCATTTGACTGGGACACTGTCCAAGTTATTTTGAGCCTTGAAATGAAAGGATAGATGGATGAAACCAATGAACAATCAGCTCTTGTTGGCTGCACTCTTGCCAGAGGACAGTCGGATCTTTAAACACTGTAGTTCCATTCGGATCTTTAAACACTATAGTTCCATTCGGATCTTTAAACACTATAGTTCCATTCGGATCTTTAAACACTATAGTTCCATTTGGATGTACTGAAAGTGGGCCACATGTTAAAAAGTACTCTTCCAACTGTTCTTTATTCTGTAAGAGGTGTTGCTGTTCAACAGAAGCTAGAAAGTTAGACAATACATCAGTATTTATGCTATACTTCTCGTCAAGACCAGCAAAAACAACTTCTGAGGCCATCTTGTTGCCACATCTTTTTCATATTGCATACTGAGCACCTTACAAATACACTCTTTTTCTCTGAAACGGGCATGGTTTGTTTTTTGGCAGTTCTGGCAAACTTTTTTCATCGAGATAGTGACCAAGTTAATTTCAGCTGTAAGAGTGTCATCATCAGACGAACAAACGTCACCTATGCTACTACATGGTGTGATGTGCGAATCTTTTGAAGTGGTAAGGTATTTTTTTCCATATTCACGAAGTTGTATGTGCTTCAGTTTGTAGCCCTCACCCATCAAGATATATGGAATTTGTTCGTCCCAGACTAAGGTTCATTTGTCCAGTTACGTCGTCAACTACTACTTCCTTTATTGGTGTGGGCTTTCAAGCCAACCCAGTAATATAATCTGTTTCTCTTTCTTAAAACACCTTGACTGTGATGTTTACCTGCATAACAAAAAGAATTGTGTTAATGACATGGACCTTAGGAACGTACATTTGTAGTTCAATGGTAAAGACAGGGGTAGACCTGACAACATAAGAAATCCGATACTTACCACGTAATATACCAACAAGAATACCATCAAATAAGAAACACTTACGACGCTTATAAATCCATATTTACAGATGGATCCAAGGATGGTGGCGCAGTTGCTAGTGCCACTGTCATTGGATCCAGAACAATCTCTTCACGTTTACCTGATATCAGTTCAATATTCACTGCAGAAGCAAACGCCATTTTTACAGCACTTAAATATATCAGTAATCAATCTAAACATAAACAATTCATACTGTTTTTCGATTCTCTTTCATGCCTTCAGGCAATTAAAGATATGTCATCCATTTAAATCCAAGTTCTCGAATTATTTAATGATCTTGCTACTGGCCAATATGACATCGTCTTTTGCTGGTTACCAAGCCATGTTGGTATCAAAGGTAACACAATGGCCGATGCTGCTGCTAAAGCAGCACTCAACAAATATGTGACACCACTTTTGATCCCATACACTGATTTGAAACCCATGATTAGATCTTACATACGAGATCTTATGCAACAGAAGTGGGACGCCCAAGTAGGTATCAATAAATTACATGAAATTAAACCAAATATCGGTTACACCTACTTGGGCTGACAGTCCAGATTTGAAGAGGTCATTATGCGACGATGTCGTATTGGCCACAGCAGATACACAAATGAATATTTATTAAAAGGTGAGGATCCTCCGTTTTGTATCCCTTGTGATGAAAGAATCACGGTCAAGCAAAAACCTATCCAGGAACAAATTGAACCTATCCAGTATGACCAGCAAAATAAGACTCACAGATTTTCAAAGATAAGTACTGGTGATGTAGATACATTTCTTGAACATGCAAATGAAAATCCAAAGAAAAAAATCTTGTACGACCTGAATCTTTTAAAGCAGTTTCTGGCGCAGGAAGGCGAGGCTAGGGCCATTGAAGAGATTGAGCCACCTGTCCTTGAAGATTATCTCAGCAAGTTCTTCATCACTGTTAGGAAGAAAGATGAATCGGAGTATGAGCCTTCCTCACTGAGAAACTTTCTCCTTTGAGCGACAACTAAAATCAAAATCATATGGTCAGTTTGATTAATGGTGAGAAATGTGGAATTCCGAGAGAAATTATGAAGGCTAAATCTAAGGATTTGAAGGCGAAAGGGAACAAACCAAGGGCTGCTGATGAGCTAACAGACAGTCACTTGGATGTCATGAACGAAGCTGAAACTCTTGGCCTAGCAAATCGGAACAGCCTATTACATTCCATGTGGTTAATTTGTACGCTCTATTTCGGAATGAGGACGGGAAAGGAAGTTCACAACATGAGATGGGGGGGATGTGGAACTAAGGAAATGGGACCTCAGAGCGTCAGTTTAAGACAGGTACTTGAACCAATCCTAATGACATCCGCAGGAAGCCCCGTGCATACAGCATTCCAGAAAACCCTGACAGGGATCCAGTGGCCTGCTACAAGATGTATCGGGAAAATCGTCCTACTTCAATGCTTCAAACAGACAGTCCATTTTTCCTCGCAATGGAGGAAAGGCAGGTTCACACTGGTACAAGAACTCTGCAATGGGATTAACTAAACTGTACAGCATTATGAATAAGATGAAGGATGAAGCCAAACTTGCTCAAGACAAACGGATCACACCATACAGGTGATATTAATAATATTACTATTCAAAAATATTATGTGCAAATAAAATCATTTAAATTTTGGGCAAATTTTCTTTCATAGACCATTAATCAAATGGCTAATAATTTGAATATGTATGAAAACTTGCTATATTTCTTCCCTTTCTTTTCTTTGTTTGTTGTTTAACGCCGCACTCAGCAATATTCCAGCTATATGACGGCGGTCTGTAAAATAATCGAGCCTGGACCAGACATTCCAGTGATTGGGATCGATGACATGCATCAACCAAGTCAGCGAGCCTGACCACCCGATCCCGTTAGTCGCCTTTTACAGCAAACATGGGTTGCTGAAGACCTATTCTACCCCGGAATCTTCACGGGTCCGTATTTCTTCCCAGAATATTATAATTGATAAGAAAATAATAATGATATGTGTTACATTTCAGCATGAGAAAGCACCTTGTACAGAAACTGGTGGATGAAGGTGTTTCTCCTAATCAGATCATGGAAGTATCAGGTACATTCAATGGAAAAAATGCCCTATAAACATTACATGTATTAAAACATAAGCTCACATTACATTTTTTTTCTATCATAATAATAAAAATGTATTTATGTACACATGATAAGTAAACCAAATTGTGGGGATATTTAGCAAAAATGTCATATTACAAAGAATAATAACAGTATCTTATATAGCTAAAATAAATTAATGATAAATTGTACTCCCTTTAGGTCACAAGAACACAAACTCCATTACGAATTATTCCCATCTGAAGCCTGACCAACAGTGTAAAATCTCACACTTGTTGTCGAATGTTCAACCGTCGCCGCCTGCCGCATCCACTGTCAAATCAGCCTCAGTAGTGTCAACATCCGATGTAACCGCTTCAATGAACTTCACTCAAATCAACTTCCGCATCAAAGTTTCCTTTCCAGCATTCTGTAAAGTAAAACTAACACAGGAAATATCAATATATTTTATCTCTCCAAGTGCATTTGGTTTTTCAACCCAACCCATTGCTAAGCAAAGCCGCAATGATCAGCCGACCGATTAGGCTTGTGTCAAGTTGATCTTGTGACTGACGAAGCATGTTGGCCTCCACGAGACAGCTCGTACACAAACTGTTGATTTACGTCAGTTCAACGTTGACAAGTCATATAATGACAGATGTTTTTTGATGTAGTTAATACCGATTCTTACCGTTTGTTATTTTGTTGAAAATGATTTGTATTAAACTGTGAATTTCTCTTCTCATTTGTCAGTCGATACTTTACGTTTCGCAAAGCGCTATTTTGTTACTTGTTGCGTATTCTTTCGCTTCGAACAGCCGTCTCATTGATTTGAAATTTATTTTTTGATGAAGTTGATTTTGTATATAATCATATCAAAATGTATACTTAATAATTTTAGTGACATCAAATATTTTTGTTTATATTTTTTTAAGATTTAGCAAAGACGGAACTACATTTTTAGTCGTACTTACAGTGGGTGGAAAACAGTCCATGTGTGTTATGTAGGGAGAATTTACGCTTGAAAGTTTTACATTTGTAATTAAATAATGTATAAATAATATTAGGGTGGATTTTTCTATGGTAGAATAGGTCTTCAGCAACCCATTCTTGTCGTAAAAGGCGACTTACGCAATCGGGTGGTCAGGCTCGCTGACTTGGTTGATACATGTCATCGATCCTAATTGCGTGGATCGATGCTAATCCTGTCAGTCACTGGATTTGCTGGTCCAGACTCGATTATTTACAGACCGCCGTCATATAGCTGGAATATTGCTGAGTGCAGCGTTTAACAACAAACCAACCAACCATTGATCTTCAACAACTTAAAAATGCAAAAAAACTGACAACACACACTTTTCTTCAATCTTTACTATAACTGAGGGGGCACGGGTGGCCCAGTCGTCTAAGGCGCCGCGATTCGCTGTGCAGAGTCGCGTCCCTTGGGCACGCCAGAAACCTATGATTGTGGGTTCGAATCCCGGTTCGCCCCGATTATGTTTCTAGGTTTGTCAGCACCATACCCGTGCTCGTGGGTTTCACCGAAGTGGTAAACGTCTGAGACCTGCATCACTTCGGGCTTTCCTCCCACATTAAGCTGACACGCCGTGATATAACTGGAATACTGTTAAAAGCGGCGTTAAACCCAACTCACTCACTCACTCACTATAACTGAAAATCTTGCACAATAGGTCAAATCTCCCTAGTTGAAGATTCATCTTGTTGTAAAGTTTTGATTGTTGTTTAAGGACAGATTCAACAATATTTCAGCTCTGTGATAGC
The DNA here is from genome assembly GCF_023055435.1 of Haliotis rufescens. NCBI lineage: Eukaryota > Metazoa > Mollusca > Gastropoda > Lepetellida > Haliotidae > Haliotis > Haliotis rufescens. The sequence goes on from NW_025963788.1 coordinate 788,452, forward strand.
AGTCTGCAAATAATCGATAATGGACCAGACAATCCAATGATCCGTCACAGAACGGAGTGGAAATAAATTATACATTTGTAGTTTAGGTTCCATGATATACAGGGGCAGATAAGTCAAATATATATCCAATAATTTGTCTTGCTTTTTATTCTTAACCACACATTAGGATATTTTATTTGCAGCCTGAAAGTGTGTTTGTTTGTTATTTTGTATTATAAAATGAGAGAATTGAATTCAACTGTTCAACTGTAACCATCGATACGGAAATTTGCAAACATGGGCAATGCTTTTTCTGATGGCGAAGCTGGGATTTTATCCAAAAAATAAATTGTCATTGTTCCAATGTATTTTCTTTTACAAAAAAAAGCATGCTCAGATTTAAATAAATACAGCTGTGGCTGTAAAAAATATCTGTTTGTTTGTTGTTTAACGCCTCACTCAGCAATCTTCCAGCTATATTTTGGTGGTCTGTAAATAATCGAGTCTGGACAAGACAATCCAGTGATTGACATCATGAACATCGATTCACGCATTAGGGATACGGCTAAATCCATGAATGAAGATTTAGCCGTATCCCAATACGGTCCTCCTCTTCACCTGGGTGTTCCCGACAAGTGAGTGGAGAAGGGACATGTGGAAGTTCAGACGGGAGGTCGTTCTACCATGGGTGTTCAGGAATGTCTGATAGGCATTAACTGAAAGGAAAAGAGTATGAAACAAATCAAACATTATGAAATAGCTGGTCAGAAGATAAGGTTCAAGTTGATTAATCAGTATGAAATAGCTGTTCAGAAGATAAGGTTCAAGTTGATTAATCAGTGTGAAATAGCTGGTCAGAAGATAATGTTCAAGTTGATTAATCAGTATGAAATAGCTGTTCAGAAGATAAGGTTCAAGTTGATTAATCAGTGTGAAATAGCAGTTCAGAAGATAAGGTTCAAGTTGATTAATCAGTGTGAAATAGCTGTTCAGAAGATAATGTTCAAGTTGATTAATCAGTATGAAATAGCTGGTCAGAAGATAATGTTCAAGTTGATTAATCAGTATGAAATAGCTGGTCAGAAGATAATGTTCAAGTTGAATAATCAGTATGAAATAGCTGGTCAGAAGATAAGGTTCAAGTTGATTAATCAGTATGAAATAGCTGTTCAGAAGATAAGGTTCAAGTTGATTAATCAGTATGAAATAGCTGGTCAGAAGATAAGGTTCAAGTTGATTAATCAGTATGAAATAGCTGGTCAGAAGATAAGGTTCAAGTTGATTAATCAGTGTGAAATAGCTGGTCAGAAGATAAGGTTCAAGTTGATTAATCAGTATGAAATAGCTGTTCAGAAGATAAGGTTCAAGTTGATTAATCAGTATGAAATAGCTGGTCAGAAGATAAGGTTCAAGTTGATTAATCAGTATGAAATAGCTGGTCAGAAGATAAGGTTCAAGTTGATTAATCAGTATGAAATAGCTGTTCAGAAGATAAGGTTCAAGTTGATTAATCAGTATGAAATAGCTGGTCAGAAGATAATGTTCAAGTTGATTAATCAGTATGAAATAGCTGGTCAGAAGATAAGGTTCAAGTTGATTAATCAGTATGAAATAGCTGTTCAGAAGATAATGTTCAAGTTGATTAATCAGTGTGAAATAGCTGGTCAGAAGATAAGGTTCAAGTTGATTAATCAGTGTGAAATAGCTGTTCAGAAGATAAGGTTCAAGTTGATTAATCAGTGTGAAATAGCTGTTCAGAAGATAAGGTTCAAGTTGATTAATCAGTATGAAATAGCTGGTCAGAAGATAAGGTTCAAGTTGATTAATCAGTATGAAATAGCTGTTCAGAAGATAAGGTTCAAGTTGATTAATCAGTGTGAAATAGCTGTTCAGAAGATAAGGTTCAAGTTGATTAATCAGTGTGAAATAGCTGGTCAGAAGATAAGGTTCAAGTTGATTAATCAGTATGAAATAGCTGTTCAGAAGATAAGGTTCAAGTTGATTATTCAGTACAATGAATATACAGTGTAAGTGGTACCAGATGCGAAATTATTCCGTTATTGTATTCAGTTAATGCCATTTGTTACATATTGGTTGATATTATCATGATAATGACCGTATAGTTGGTAGTAATGACATAGGTCTAGAATTATACGTTATTCCTTGTTACCAAATTATTTTATTCTGAATTTCAAATAAATGAAATAATTCTTCCCTGATGCTGTGAGAAGAACGTTGATTAAAACTTTCTTCCACAGCTTCACGGAGCGGACTTGGGGATCATAGACACCAATGAGTTGATCCCCAAGGTCAACTCCCCCCATTAGAGTGTTGTACAGTCTAACGACTGAGGGGAGAGTGACAGACCGGCCCCGTGAATTGATCCCCAAGGTCAACTCCCCCCATTAGAGTGTTGTACAGTCTAACGACTGAGGGGAGAGTGACAGACCGGCCCCGTGAATTAAGCCCATCCTCCATTCTGTTAATAACATATTTCATATTAATTGTTTCAGAAACATGCATTCCTTGGGCGGTGGTCCTCCAAGGTTCCGGCCCTTGTAGATACGAACTTTGGTGCAGCCAGTACCCGCCTCGGCAAGGATCCACAACTTAACCCCCCATCTGTGCGCTTTCTTGTTGGCCATGTACTGTACAAGGTGATGTCGCCCTGTGAAGCCAACCATCCTTTCATCAACGCAAACACTCTGGGCCAGCCTGAAAAAAGAAATTGTGTGATATGCATTACTTAGAAGTTGATGGATGACAAAATAGACACAATTTATGGATAACAACTTATTTATTTACTGTCAAGATGACGTTTTGGTATAGATCCTTATATCTTATTTTTTACTTAAGAAGTTTTCAATTAAAATGTACATGTAACAAATCTATAATTTTTGGTATATGGCATTTTCATATTTTCATTTACCGTGTTTAATTCATTAGAACCCTCACATCAGTGCAACATGAAATAAGTGCCATAATGGATGGTGTTCAAATTCGTTTTTCATATGATATATCAGAATGGAGAAAGTTTAAAGGTAACATACCCATGAGAGTTTGCGAATGATCCATTCACAAGATCAAGAACCGGCCTGATCTTGTGGAGGAGGTCGTGATCTGGCTGCCCTCGGGGCACTGCAACAGAGTTGTCGTTGCAGTGGCGGAACCGCATGATGACTTGGAAGCGATTCCTCGGCATGATCCCCCCCGAAGGAAGGTGTTGATGCCAGCCAGTTCTTGTCCCCCTCATTCCAGTAGGAAGCGATGGTTGACTTCTTGACGACACCTATGGGCCAACAAGAGTCCAAGAAATGCCCAGCTCTGTGGTGACAGAGTGCGGCCCTGCAGGTACTGCTCGGCATACCTGTTTGTCTCCCTGACCAGCAGGTCGAACAAATCAACACCTCCATCCCCTCCTCTGAGTTGCTGGTCGAAATAACATATAGGAGGGGCATGGTAATCTGAAACATATATCATAATTTATGACCACATGAATTTTTATAAATCACGCTGACATATATCATTGTATTTGATACATGTAATGATAATCTTAATATCATACAACTTATATCCACATTTATACCTAAACGAGACACCAAATATGAAACAATTCCTTACTCAGTTTTGGATGACAGGCATTGTCTATGTTGATTATGAATTCATGCACTGAATTATATTTGTATTTATCAATTCTTGTTACCTGGAGGGTTGACAGGGCCGCACTCCTCGGCAAAGTCAATGCTGTTGCCGAGGTCAAAGCTGTCCGTGTGCAGCACGGGCGGCCAGGGGCCACGGACCATTGGTTTGGCCCCTGCCTCTTCTTGGTTATTTCCCTCGTGATCTGAAATTTGAAATAATGCTTCTTATTAATGATGTCCTTTCAATCACATATGCAAGTGCTAAGGGAACGGATTCCTTGTTAAAAGATAGATATGTGTAGTGTGTCCATGCATTCGAATAACATAGGAGCATGGAAAAAGCATGCATGAATCATTCCACTTCACAGACCATATCCTAGACAGAGAAACTGTATTATCAAAATTCAAATATCAAGAAATTTTAAAAGCTTTTCAAATAATTTTGAATTATCACATGCTTGAAAATTAACACACCGCCGTCATATAGATGGAATATTGCTGAGTAAAAGTAGCTTCCAGTGGTAATATTAATTATGGAAGGCCACATCCACATAATGTACACAATTCAAAAAATAAAAGAGAAGTTTCATTAACAAATATATATTAATTTTGAAGACGATGTCAAAAAGCCAAATTGCGAAGAACATTAATTTTAACAAACCATTAGTCTTGGCTATAGGCTGTCTCCCACACCAAAGAGAATAAAGAGTTCAGATCAAGTCTTCAATGATGTGACAAGTGTATATGAAACCTAAGCACTAAAATTAAGGATCTGGGCTCCATTTGAATGAATATTTTTAAAAAAAAAACTTTATTTCTGTGACCAAATGTCAGCCTATTATTTTAGAAATTACAACATTTGCTTTGTAATCCTTTACTAAAGTGTAAAAATCCTGTCACTTCAAAATGTAGAAAGTGACACAAAACATTGCTCTTTTCACCCTTAAATAAATTGCAAATCGACTGTACTTTTGTTCCTTAATCCCCTGGGCGTTGTCAGGTCCAGACTAGATTATTTAGACAGCCGCATATTTTGGTTGGTTGTTTTCAGCAATATTCCAGCTATATGACGGCGGTCTGTAAATAATCGAGTCTGGACCAGACAATCTGGTGACTAATAATCATGAACAACGATCAATTGGGATCGATGACATGAATCAACCAAGTCAGCGAGCCTGACCACCCGACCCCGTTAGTCGCCATTTACGGCAAGTATGGATTGCTGAAGACCTATTCTACCCCGGAATCTTCACGTACTCTGCACAGCGAATTGCGGAGCCTAAGGCGACCGGGCCACCATTCCAGCTATATGCGGCGGGACCCGTGAAGATTCCGGGGTAGAATAGGTCTTCAGCAACCCGTGCTTGCCGTAAAAGGCGACTATGCTTGTAGTAAAAGGCGACTAACGGGATCGGGTGGTCATACAGGCTCGCTGAATTGGTTGATGCATGTCATCGACGCCAATTGTGCGGATCGATGCTCATGATATCAATCACCAGATTGTCTGGTCCAGACTCGATTATTTACAGACCGCCGTCATATAGCTGGAATATTGCTGAAAACAACCAACCAAAATATGCGGCTGTCTAAATAATCTAGTCTGGACCTGACAATCCAGTGATTGACATAATGAGCATCGATGACATGCTTCAACCAAGTCAGCCGGCTTGACCCCGTTAGTCGCCTCTTACGGCAAGCATTGCGCTCAGTTGCGAAGAATACATGTACATGTATTTAACAAACCAATAGTCTTGGATATATGTCCGTCTCCCAGACCATAGAGAATCCATTAATTGAGGAGTCAAACTCACGTCTACGATTATTTGGCAATTCTAGATTGCCTGAGCAGTGGATTTAAAGTCTGGGCTCCATTTGGATTATGTTTTACTTATTTTGTAGATTTTTATATTTTAATAATATAAGTTGATTTCTGTGACTAAACGTTACTCTATCTTATCTGGTATTATTTTAGAAAATGCTGTGTTGGTTTTGAAACCATTCACTTAAGTAATTGGTCTGAATAATACATTTTAAATATGTATGTGAATAATTAAATGCTTGTTTTTAACTTTGGTGTGATGCTACTATTAACAGACATTATTGAAGGCTCTGTCCAGGAGGTTTAAAGTACCGTAAAATATTGCCCCACTGTGTGACACGTAATCCTATCATAATCAGTGTAATCATCAACCAGTGTTTTTAAGCCAACTCATTGATGAGTATTTTTTAATATTGGCTAGCATTGTGCACAACCACCAGTAGCTAAAGTGATGACGTAAATCCTGCTGGGTTATCATGCAGGAAGCAGAAGTGCTGTAAGTCCCCATGATCCCCAGCGAGGTGGCCTAGCTTTGGTTACTGGTGGCCTATAGACCGTGTTTTAAAACTGTATATATAATATTGTTATGCTCGAATGTGTTTCATGAATTGTTCCTAAATAAAGCATGCTCAAATATGTTTTACAACTTGTTGTTAAACAAAACTTTGCATAATTGACAAAATTGTAAATATATTAACTTGGTCTCGTCGCTATATGGCTGAGATAATGCCGATGCGACGTTAAATTTTAACTCACTCACTCACTCACTTAAACATCCAAGATTCTAGAAATTGACACAGCACCTTGTTTTCTTCACCCTTTAATAAATTGCATCCCGCGTGATTCTTCATTGATCCTCAACAACTTCAAAATGCAAAAAAACTGACAACACACACTTTTCTTCATTATTTACTATGTGAAATTCTTCCACAATAGGTCAAGTCTCCAAATTGAAGATCCAGATTAAACAATATTTCAGCTCTGTATTATCAGTCTGCAATTAATGGATAGTGGACCGGACCAAACAATCCAATGATCTGTCACAGAACGGTTGGTTTGTTTTACGCCACACTCGGCAATATTGCAGCTACATGACAGTAGTCTGTAAATAATCGAGTATGGACCAGACAATCCAGTGATTGACATCATGAGCATCGATGACATGTTTCAAACCAAGTCAGCTAGCCTGACCGCCAGATCCCATTAGTCGCCTTTAGAGGCAAGCATAGATCTTACTTATGAATAATACATGTCTTAACTGTAAAGAATACATGTATTTAACAATCCAATAGTCTTGGATATGTCGGTCTCCCAGACCATAGAGAGTACATTATGTTTGTTTGCTTGTTGTTTAACGCCGCGCTCAGCTATATCTCAGCTAAGTGACGGCGGTCTGTAAAATAACCGAGTCTGAACCAGACTGTCCAGTGATTGACATCATTTGAATCGATCCACGCATATTGGGATCGATGACCTGTATTAACCAAGTAAGCGAGCCTGACCACCCGATCCCGTTAGTCGCCTTTTACAAGCATAGTCGCCTTTTACAAGCATAGTCGCCTTTTACGGCACGCATAGGTTGCTGAAGACCTATTCTACCCCGGAATCTTCACGGGTCAGAGATTACATTAATTGAGACGTCCCTACTCACGTCTACAATTATTTGGCAAGTCTTGATTGCCTCACGTCTACAATTATTTGGCAAGTCTTGATTGCCTCACGTCTACAATTATTTGGCAAGTCTTGATTGCCTCACGTCTACAATTATTTGGCAAGTCTTGATTGCCTCACGTAGTGAAATTACGAGCCTGTGCTCCATTTGGATTATATTATACTTATTTTGTAGATATATGACTTGTATATTTTTGTGACTAAATGTTAATCTATCTTATTCAGTATTGTTTCAGAAATTACAATGTTGGTTTTGAAACCAGTTACTAAAGTTTAAACATCCACGAATCTAGACATTGACACAACACCTTGTTTGCCTCACCCTTTAATAAATTGCAAATATCCCGCATGATTTTCCATTTATCTTCAGACCGTGAAGATCCCTGGGAAGAAAAGGTCTTCAGCAACCCATTATTTCCGTAAAAGGCGACTATGCTTATCGTAAAAGGCGACTTACGGGATCGGGTGGTCAGGCTCGCTGACTTGGTTGATACATGTCATCGATATTAATTGCGTGGATCGATGCTCATCCTGTCAATCACAGGATTGTCTGGTCCAGACTCGATTATTTACAGACTCGCCGCCATATATAGCTAGAATATTGCTGAGTGCAGCGTTAAACAACAAACCAACCAACCATTGATCTTCAACAACTTCAAAATGCAAAAACTGACAACACACACTTTCTTCAATCTTTACTGTGAAATTTTGGCACAATAGGTCAAATTAATCTCCCAAGTTGAAGATTCAGCTTGTTGTAAAGTTTTGATTGTTGTCTAAGGCCAGATTCAATAATATTTCAGCTCTGTGTTAGCAGTCTGCAAATAATCGATAATGGACCAGACAATCTAATGATCGGTCACAGAACAGAGTGGAAATCCAGTTTTAAATAATACATTTGTAATTTAGGTTCCAGGATATACAGGGGCAGATAAGTCCAATAAATATCCAATAATTTGTCTTGATTTTTATTCTTAACCACACATTAGCATGTTTTGTTTGCTGCTTGAAAGTGTGTTTGTTTGTTGTTCAACTACCATTTCTGTTATTATGTATTATAAAATGAGAAAACTGAATTCAACTGTAACCATCGATACGGAAATTTGCAAACATGGGCAATGCTTTTTTCTGAAGGCGAAGCTTGGATTTTATCCAAAAAATAAGTTGTCATTGTTCCAATTTATTTAAAAAAAAATAAAATAAAATCATGCTCAGTTTTAAACAAATACACCTGTGGCTGTAAAAATATCTGTTTGTTCTTTAACGCCTCACTCAGCAATCTTCCAGCTATATGTTGGTGGTCTGTTAATAATCGAGTCTGGACCAGACATTCCAGTGATGGACATCATGAGCATCGATTCACGCATTTGGGATACGGCTAAATCAATCAATCAATTATTTCGGCAGTCAAGTTACCCGTGAAGTTGCGGGGTAGAATAGGTCTTCAGCAACCCATGCTTGCCGTAAATGGCGACTATGCTTCTCGTAAAAGGTGACTAACGGGATCGGGTGGTCAGGCTCTCTGACTTGCTTGATGCAGGTCATCGGTCCCAAAAAAGGGTTTTCAGAGTTATCCCGTCATGACGTGCGCGCCGCCATGTTGGTTGTATTCGCGTCCCTAGCAACAATATAGCGTCATTATTGGCCGACCTGTTATGGACCATGGAACAAAATAATAACAGAAGATAATGTTTGGAAATAAAAGGCCAGGTGTGGAAGGCGGAGACGGGAGCTAGACCGAGCAGCAGCAGCGAAAACCATGTGCTCTCTTCTGTACAGCAGGCGAGCTATATGCATTTGTGTCCACCCACGGAAACATGAGGGCTGGAATGGGCTCCCACTGTACAAGCAGGCAACCGAGCATACGAGCGAAACCTTATCGGTCCAGCGTCCGTCCAAACCTTGCCACACCTAACGGTATTTATTGATATAAAGCAATATACAACAACATCAACAACATTCATATGGTTTTTACGTTTTGCTGCTATGTACATGAAGGTGCGGCAAGAGCAAGGGAAGGGAGGGTGGGTAATTTGTATGTAAGTGTTCTCATGTACTGTCGCGGTTACAAGATGGTGAAGTGAGTGTTTTTGAAATGACATAATATATATGACGTCATACATATGACGTCACTTGAGAAACAAACAAACAAAGACGATAACGAGGAGAAGAATTTGTTTGGCAACAAGGCCACGCGTTATCGTTGTGGTTGTTCCGTATCATAAAATGAAGGGTGATAATTACCAAATGAGTCACCAAATGTATAATTATATTATGATTGTAACTTAGTGTGATTATGTAAACTTGAATATGCTTGTGTATGATCAGATGAGTGTGCGCCTACATGTATGTGTCCATGTGGACGAAAAGGAATACATGATGTACATCGTCTACATAGATATGCTTGGAATTACATTAAGATTAGATCTATAAGTTAATGTAGATTTATCAGGCAGGCTAATAACACCATTTAACTAAATATTGCTAAATGACATTATCCTGCTTCCAGGAGCAACAACTACGCACACCACCCTGCAAGACATGCATGAGTAGACTACTAGTTTACTACTGATAATACTAAAGCTGAAATATGTGACGAGTATTACCAGTGTTCATGACAATGTAATTCCTCATAACTAAGACTTATACTATTTGTGTTAATGTTTCAAACAATCGATTAATTCTCTTTTATGTCATTAATTCAATCTTGCTGAGTGGCAAACTGCCAAGCACGTAACACAGAAATTGCTGATGTTGGTTGCAAATCTCTGTCGTGTACCTTAAACACTACTAGCTTGGACACAGTCATAACAGTCAACTATCTGCAAATCCCCGTCCTTGTCAGATCTCCAGACTGAATATAGGTCAACATGTCTGCTCAAACAATGCAGCGCCGTTTACATCAAACCTAACCATGTAATAACTATATTGCAATATCATTTGCATTTTAAGACATCAACACATTGCACTGCCACATCCTAAACTTGAAGCTGTTATCATCTGATTTGTGAGTCACCAAGTTTCGTCTTTCCAACTTGATGACTCACAGCTACGTGCAAGATAACATGCATGATATGTGTGTGTATGTGACGGAGCAGTTGAAACTGATACCACTGATCATAACTATGAATCAGTCATATTTGTTACACCTTGGTTTAGGGTATGTATTTTGGTGTATCAATATACAGAGTGTTGAGTGTAGAGAATACTCTTAGAATCCACACATTTCACCACAGCAGACCTATACTTCTAATCCAATTCATAATAACCCAAATGCAAATGCTTCAAAATCATTTGATTGGCTAACCAAGCATATATTTTTTTTATTTATGACTGCATAAACCGAAAAGAATAGCACACGCCCACTACCGGGCTACTGCCTCCTGGTTGGCTGATAGAAGAGTAGGCGGAGCTTAGTTGTAATAGTTAACGATCTAACTGATATAGTATCCTTGTCTACAGCTTTGTATGGTAATGACTAAATAACCAGTCTCTGTGAACTATGAAGTTCGTGACGTAACACCCGGTGTTCACATTGAGTTTTCACACTTTGCGCGCCGGTTTTCGTTGACGATTTCACCTCTACAACAGGAAACAAATACTGCAAACAAATTCATATCATGTTCAAATCCTTTACACGACACTGAATTTCTGTTGATTCTGACGACTGTGTGATAAATAAATAAATAACTACGGTAGCATATACAAATCAACCGTGGATAGTCTGTGCAGATTATTTTTTTTATTTTGTGATAACTTTTGCACAATCAAAAAAATGGTAACACATAGCTTTGGGAGGGATTGAGGCTAAGTGTACAACATTGAGTCGGGGCTAAGTGTACAACTTTGATTGAGGTTGAGTGTACAACATTGATTGAGGCTAAGTGTACAACATTGATTGAGGCTAAGTGTACACCATTGATGGAGGCTACGTGTAAAGCATCGATTAAGGCTAAGTGTACACAATTGATTGTGAGGCTAGATGTACAACACTGAGGTTAAGTGTAAAACATTGATTGATGCTAATTTTACAACATTGGTTTAGGCTACTGTACAACATTGATTAAGGCTATGTGTACACAATTGTCTGTGAGGCTAGGTGTACAACATTGATTGGGGCTAAGTGTACAACATTGATTGGGGCGAATTGTACAACATTTTAACATAAACATTTGGAAAATACACCATTGTCCATGTGCAGTCAGGGGTATCAAATCACAATAAAGCCCTCTGATTTAAACAGCCAATTTTACGGTCGAATCGCCGCGGAAAATATTTGTTTTTAGAATAGTACTTCTTTTAGTAATTGGCAGTAGGCATGATTAATAGAATACAATTATACGTTATAAAATGCAAAGTTGGTGCTACTACACTATTCAAAGGATGTGTGGCAATAAACACGACAGAAGAGTATGTATTTCAAGTTTTGAGAACAGAGAGTTTGCGTTTTGTTGCTTTACGATATACGGCTGTGAAGTCATATGGTTTGAGTCACGTCATGTACCCACCTCATGTTAGCTTACGAAGTTGCCGTGCTACTTACTTTCAGTGCCCGTCATAATGTCACGTGAAGTATTACTGTGTAAAGCAACTGCTTGAGCACATACAGTGCCATGTTTCGTTAAAGGCTGTTGTCAGTGATTCTGTAATTTCTGATCGAGAACCTGCTCAAAACACTGGACTCAACCCATGCCTCTTCACTCAATGTATTCACTAACATCAAAGGAGATAAACATATTGATTCAATGTAGAGCTAGGTCCGCTTCCAATTTCAATTTAGCGCTGTCGAATCTACAGGTGACCTATGTTTGTATGTTTATCTTGTAACTATTGATTGGGATTAAAGACACAGAAACAGGGGTTAGGGTAGTGATACAATAAACATGATTGGGCTTATGGTACAACAAGATATTGGGGCTTATGGTACAACATGATATTGGACAGCTAGCATTGATTAAGAATAATGATCAAGCAATATTAAATGAGGCAAGATGTTCTGTGAGCGACTACATTCGTTTAGTGCCTTGTAATTACTCAACCTGAGTTTTTGTAAACTGAATGAAGCGGCTGGAAAATCCCCACCAAGTGTCACGTACTACAACATCACCCCAGAGTACTCCAGTGTGGTGTTAATAGATTTGTAAATAATAACACACTGATTAGGATAAATACAGTGCTGATTGTGGATTATTGTACAGCAACACTTGGTTAGACAAAAATGCAACGGAATTGAGTTGTGATAGTAAAAGCCACAGCAGATTTGGCGGTGATAAATAATGGTACCACAGTATCATGCCTTAAACATGTGAACTATGATTAATGTATCCTTGATCTACAATACCCCGACAACAATTAGATCAGTTTGTGTTCTCATTAAACAATATGGCATAATTATTCACGTTAAAAGTAGTGTCCGAAATATTTTTAAGATATCTCATTTGACCCAGATTTCATTTCATGTCGTGTCCGCCTGGATACTTATACAAAACAATCCCACCAAACAGTGGCTCTTCCTGACGAACTGATCATTACAAAATGACATGGTCTGTGATTATATCAGTATGTGGTGTACGTTAACACAGCTCAACATAAACGTGTCACATTACGAAGACCAACATTATAACTACACACACTGAAGTGGTGTATCTTGATAGACGTGGAGTTAATGCGCGGCTCCTCAGCTGAGTTGAAATCAGCACAACACATAGCCAACGTGGAGACTGTGCAGGGCGGTGAACCCCCCAACAGTTACACGTCGAACACCAGTGAGAGGGAGGCGCATCTGGTTGGTCATCAACAGAGTCCCGTCAACATAGGTCTGGAATGAGGAAGAAGTTGACATGGCTGGATCATAATGTCACCTATTTAATAAATCATGACACATGTGCAGTGTCTGGTTTGAAAGAGATGAAGCTGTTTTGTAATTTTCGTCATATAAGTCAAGTGTATACTTGTAGTAACAGTGTGAGCATGTAAAAGATCAATTGTTCTTTTGAAAAACAAAAGGAACCCTTTTGTGGTGACGGGTGCAAGCAGTTGGTAAGGAAAGTCACATAGTAATTGACAATCAACTCACCATGTAGGCAGTTGGTAAGGAAAGTCATATAGTAATTGACAATCAACACACCATTAAGGCAGTTGGTAAGGAAAGCCATATAGTAATTGACAATCAACTCACCATGAAGGCAGTTGGTAAGGAAAGCCATATAGTAAGTGACAATCAACTCACCATGAAGGCAGTTGGTAAGGAAAGCCATACAGTAATTGACAATCAACTCACCATGAAGGCAGTTGGTAAGGAAAGCCATGTAGTAATTGACAATCAACTCACCATGAAGGCAGTTGGTAAGGAAAGTCATATAGTAATTGACAATCAACTCACCATGAAGGCAGTTGGTAAGGAAAGCCATATAGTAATTGACAATCAACTCACCATGAAGGCAGTTGGTAAGGAAAGCCATATAGTAAGTGACAATCAACTCACCATGAAGGCAGTTGGTAAGGAAAGCCATATAGTAATTGACAATCAACTCACCATGAAGGCAGACTCACTGATGTGGACTTCAATGGTGTAGTTACTAATGTCGTTGACTGACACACCATCCTCTACCTCCTCTGTACCGAAGGCGCCTCCCTGCTTTGTGTTGAAGACGGCTCGAGGTGGGGTATAACTCCATCTCAGGGACAAAAGATACACATAGTCAGGGCCTGAGTCTTTAAGGACGACGCGATTGCTGCAAAGAACAAGATACATACGTACTAATGTGTGATAGCTATGAAACTTTGTCAAATTGTAAGCATGTCCAAAAGTGTAGGGGAAAGGTTTGATTATTCTTATTATAGTAAGGTTGCTCTAAATAAAAGTTATATCCAATTTGGGCGAGGAGTGATAATCATTTTGTTTATGTTATGTGACGTGGTGCTACCTATTTCTACTTTGATACTGTATGTGTGTATTTCTTATTTTTAACTAACACATCTGATTTGTGTATGTAAAAAAATAAATACGTCAATGTGTTTTCTTGCTTACGGGTCAGCCATGTTTCCCGACCCTTCCAGTCTCAGCATCATCCCGGCAGCAAGGTCAAAGGTCAGATTTTCTACATAGTACTTGGATGGAACCTGTTATGAAGAATGGATGTCACGTGGTTTATCAATAATTGAGTCATGGCCAGACATGACAGTGATCGACATCATGAGCATCGATCAACAGAATTGGGATATGGCGTCTACCTCCGACATGATACAGCTAGATACATCGATCAACAGAATTTTGATATGGCGTCTACCTCCGACATGATACAGCTAGACACATCGATCAACAGAATTGGGATATGGCGTCTACCTCCGACATGACACAGCTAGATACATGATCAACAGAATTGGGATATGGTGTCTACCTCCGACATGATACAGCTAGATACATTGATCAACATAATTGGGATATGTTTCATGTTATCAACCAGGGAGCCGCGAACACCCCATCTGGTTTGTACTCTGACTTCAGGCACGGTCTGCTGGACCTACTGTCCTGCCTGGAATCGCCACGGGCATCAATCACATCTACCTAAATATGAGCTGATCATTTGTTTGTCAAATGATAATCGTGAAAATGGCTCTAAATTTGAAAAAAACCCGACATGATACAGCTAGACATATCGCAAACTCCGTCATGATACAGCTACACATTTCACAAACTCCAACATCATACAGACATACATATCACAAACTCCGACATGATACAGATGGACATATTCCTAACTCAAACATGATTAATCTCGATATATCTCAAACTCCGATATGATACAGCAAGACATGTCACTAACTTCGACATGATACAGATAGACATTTCACAAACTCTGACATGATACAGATAGACATATCACAAACTCAGACATGATACAGCTAGACATATCAGAAACTCCGTCATGATATAGCTAGATATATCACAAACTCCGACATGATATAGCTAGACATATCACAAGCTCCGACATGATATAGCTAGACATATCACAAGCTCCGACATGACACAGCTAGACATATTACAAACTCCGACATGATACATATAGATATATCACAAACTCCGACATGATACAGCTAGACATATCACAAACTCTGACATGATACAGCTAGACATATCACAAACTCCGACATGATACAGCTAAACATATCACAAACTCCGTCATGATACAGCTGGACATATCACAAACTCCGACATGATATAGCAAGATATGTCACAAACTCCAACATGATACAGCTAGACACATCACAAACTCCAACATGATACAGCTTGTCATGTTACAAACTCCGACATGATACAGTATCACAAACTCCGACATGATACAGCTAGACATATCAAAACCGATATAATTTGCCTTCTTATATTGACGGACCGTGAAGATCCGGGGTAGAATAGGTCTTCAGCAACGCATGATTGCCATAAAAAAGGCGACTATGCTTGTCGTAAAAGGCGACTAATGGGATCGGTTGGTAAGGCTCGCAGACTTGGTTGAGGCATGTCATCGGTCCCAATTGCGTGGATCGATGCTCATGATGCCAATCACTGGATTTTCTGGTCCAGACTCGATTATTTACAGACAGCAGTCATATAGCTCGAATATTGCTGAGTGCGACGTAAAACAACAAACAAACAAACAGACAAACAAATCTTATATAGACAACATTGATCGATTTGGGATCTAGGAATACATATTTGAATGGAGTTCAATTTTTGTTTATCATTGTCGACAATAAAGACAAACCAATCATCATTATGAACCCACCATGGACAGTCGTGCCTTGCCTATATAACACGACACACACTTGACTGGCACCACTTCCCATGATGCACCGGTATAACAGGAAGATGTGTTGTCGTCGGAGGCAATGAAGTTGGTGTTGCAGACATCTTTGGGGTCAGAATTGATGACGTCAACATCTACACGTGCATTTTCAAGTTTATAGTTGGCACAGGAAACAGGGGACGAAGTAGGAATTGATATATTCACATCACGAACGCACACATCAGGATTTCCTGAACTTAGATTATGTGTGTGACGCAACAAATGAAATGGACAAATACATGCAAATACCGTCACACCTCATTACTCATGCCTATGCAGTTAGTTCTAAGGTGAAAATGTCTTTTGACTACACTATCTTAAACACATATCTAATCTAATGACGTCATATTGAATGACGTCACACATAGTTTGAGAAAAAAAGCTCTTCTGTCACAGAATTACTTCTTGGACCACAAGCCAGGCAAAACGATGAGTTCACTGACCTAACGAAGATTGAAAAGAAAGGAATTTATCCTGTGTGTACAATAGTAAAACAGCATGTATTTCTGAGCATCAAACTGAACATTGCTCATATATCGCAACAGCACCGTATTTTGGGCATATTGGTCAAGTCATGCATATCGCTACATCATCGTATTTGTGTCATATTGATCGTGTCATTTACACCGCTACAACATCGCATTTGTGTCATATTGACAATGACATTGGTATCGCTACAGCATCGTATTTGTGTCATATTGGTCATGTGATGTGTATCGATACACCATGGTATTTATGTCATATTCATCATGTCATTTGTATCGCTACAGCATCGTATCACTGTCATTTTGATCATGTCATGTGTATCGCCACAGCATCATATATGTGTCATAATCATCAAGTCATGTGTATCGATACACCATGGTATTTTTGTCACATTGACAATGTTATGTGCATCGCCACAGCACTGTATTTGTGTCATATTGATCATGCCATGTTTATCGGTACAGAGTCATATTTGTGTCATATTGATCATGTCATGTGTATAGCTACATCATCGTTTTTGTGTCATATTAATCATGGCTTGTATATCGCCACAGCATATTATCTGTATCATATTGATCAAGTCATGTGTAATGCCACAGCATCATTCATATGTCTTATTGATCATGTCATCTGTATCGCTACAGCATCGTATTTGTGTCACATTGATCATGTCATGTGTATCGCTGCAGCATCGTATTTGTGTCATATTCATCATATCATGTGTATCGCTACAGCATCGTATTTGTGTCATATTGAACATGTCATGTGTATCGCTACAGCATCGTATTTGTGTCATATTGAACATGTCATTTACACCGCTACAACATCGCATTTGTGTCACATTGATCATCTCATGTGTATCGCTACAACATCGTTTTTGTGTCATATTGATCATGTCATGTGTATCGCTACAACATCGTATTTGTGTCATATTGACAATGGCATTGGTATCGCTACAGCATCGTATTTGTGTCATATCGATCATGTCATTTGTATCGCTGCAGCATTGTATTTGTGTCATATTTATCATGCCATTTGTATTGCTGCAGCATCGTATTTGTGTCATATTGATCATGTCATGTGTGCCGCCTCAGTGTCATATTGATCATGTCAGGTGTGTCGCGTCAGTATCATATTGATCGTGTCATGTGTGTCGCTTCAGTATCATATTAATCATGCCATGTGTGTCGCCTCATTATCATATTGATTGTGTCATGTGTGTCACCTCAGTATCATATTGATTGTGTCATGTGTGTCGTCTCAGTGTCATATCGATTATGTCATGTGTGTCGCCTTAGTGTCATATTGATTATGTCATGTGTGTCACCTCAGTATCATATTGACCATGTCATGTGTGTCACCTCAGTATCCTGTTGTTCACGTCATCTGTGTCACCTCAGTGTCATATTGATTGTATCATGTGTGTTGCCTCAGTATCATATTGATTGTGTCATGTGTGTCACCTCAGTATCCTGTTGATCATGCCATGTGTGTCGCCTCAGTGTCATATTGATGATGTCATGTGTGTCGCCTCAGTATCATATTGATTGTGTCGCCTCATTATCATATTGATTGTGTCATGTGTGTCGTCTCAGTGTCATATCGATTATGTCATGTGTGTCGCCTTAGTGTCATATTGATTATGTCATGTGTGTCACCTCAGTATCATATTGACCATGTCATGTGTGTCACCTCAGTATCCTGTTGTTCACGTCATCTGTGTCACCTCAGTGTCATATTGATTGTATCATGTGTGTTGCCTCAGTATCATATTGATTGTGTCATGTGTGTCACCTCAGTATCCTGTTGATCATGCCATGTGTGTCGCCTCAGTGTCATATTGATGATGTCATGTGTGTCGCCTCAGTATCATATTGATCATGTCAAGTGTGTCGCCTCAGTATCATATTGATCACGTCATCTGTGTCGCCTCAGTGTCATATTGATCATGTTATGTGTGTCGCCTCAGTGTCATATTGATGATGTCATGTGTGTCGCCTCAGTATCATATTGATGATGTGATGTGTGTGGCATCAGTATCATAGTGATCATGTCACGTGTGTCGCCTCAGTGTCATATTGATGATGTCATGTGTGTCGCCTCAGTATCATATTGATCATGTCAAGTGTGTCGCCTCAGTATCATATTGATCACGTCATCTGTGTCGCCTCAGTGTCATATTGATCATGTTATGTGTGTCGCCTCAGTGTCATATTGATGATGTCATGTGTGTCGCCTCAGTATCATATTGATGATGTGATGTGTGTGGCATCAGTATCATAGTGATCATGTCACGTGTGTCGCCTCAGTGGCATGTTGATCACGTCATGTGTGTCGCCTCAGTATCATATTGATGATGTCATGTGTGTCGCCTCATCATATCGATGATGTCAAGTGTGTCTCCCCAGTATCATATTGATCATGTCATGTGTGTCGCCTCGGTGTCATATTGATGATGTCATGTGTGTCGTCTCAATGTCATATTGATTGTGTCATGTGTGTCGCCTCAGTATCATATTGATTACGTCATGTGTGTCGCCTCAGTATCATATTGATCATGTCATGTGTGTCGCCTCAGTGTCATATTGATCATGTCATGTGTATCGCCACAGCATCGTATATGTGTCATAATCATCATGTCATGTGTTTCGATACACCATAGTATTTATGTCACATTGACAATGTTATGTGCATCGAAACAGCATCGCCGCCTCAGTATCATATTGATTGTGTCATGTGTGTCGCCTCAGTATCATATTGATCATGCCATGTTTGTCGCCTCAGTGTCATATTGATCATGCCATATGTGCCGCCTCAGTGTCATATTGATTATGTCATGTGTGTCGCCTCAGTATCATATTAATTGTGTCATGTGTGTCGCCTCAGTGTCATATTGATCATGCCATGTGTGTCGCATCAGTGTCATATTGATTATGACATGTGTGGCGCCTCAGTATCAAATTGATCATGCCATGTGTGTCGCCTCAGTGTCATATTGATCATGTCGTGTGTGTCGCCTCAGTATCATATTGATTATGTCATGTGTGTCTCCTCAGTATCGATCCTGTGACTGCTGTCATGTGGTATGATGTAAATTGTATCGCTTCGGTACCTTATTGATATTGTTATGCGTATCGTCTCAGTATCATATGACATGCAATATGTATCGCCTCAGCATCATCTTGATCATGTCATGTGTGTCGCCTCAGTATCATATTGATTATGTCATGTGTGTCGCTTCGGTACCGTATTGATCTTGTTATGCGTATCGTCTCAGTATCATATGACATGCCATGTGTATCGCCTCAGTATGATATAGATAATATCATGCCATGTGTGTCGCCTCAGTACCATATTGATCATGTCATGTGTGTCGCCTCAGTGTTATATTGATCATGTCATGTGTGTCGCCTCAGTGTCATATTGATCATGTAGTGTGTGTCGCCTCAGTGTCATATTGATCATGTCATGTGTGTCGCCTCAGTGTCATATTGATCATGTAGTGTGTGTCGCTTCAGTGTCATATTGATGGTGTCGTGTGTGTCGCCTCAGTATTATATTAATCATGTCATGTGTGTCGCCTCGGTATCGATCCTGTAAATGCTGTCATGTGGTATTTCATTTTTTAATTGATGATGTTAATTGTATCGCTTCAGTACCTTATTGATCTTGTTTTGCGTATCGTCTCAGTATCATATGACATTCAATGTGTATCGCCTCAGTATGATATTGATAATATCATGTATATCAGTATCATACTAATCACGCCATGTGTATTGTATTTGTGTCATAATGATAATGGCAGATGTCTCCCCTCAGTAACATATGGATTAGGTCAGCTAAAACTTAATTAAGAGACCTATACTGGGGGAAATGACATGCACGGAACACTCCTCTTTAAGCAAGTATTATACAAGTAATTTCATTCCTAGATTGTGTTCAAGATAATGATTATCTTTAACAGAACTTTCTAGATATTGCAGAAAAGGGTAGAAATTATAAATATATTTTGTTTTGAGATTTGCAGATGTGAATATCAAAGGCATGGCGCCGCTTTGTCAGTTGACTTAACATGAGGTCGTACTGCTTCTCTGTTGACACATGATACGACGTTCCCCTTAGCCTAGGATAATATGTTCTGATAAAATTACACCATCTTAATATTAGGCTGACGTTTCCCATCAGAGTTGAAATGACATGATAAAGTGCATGGTATTTGATATAAACTACTTGAAACTTGGAATAACGGACTGAAGGATTGAAAAGTCCGTTGAGAAATGCTTGCATCTTACATCATGCATTCACATGGGAGTTTAATCGTGTAGTTCGTTGTTCATTTTCTAACTATTCATTGATACTCACTTCCATAGTACTGCCATCCAGTTCCAACTGCGCCGTCACTGCTCGAGCCAAAGGCTTCAGTGTACAATCTACACTTCCTAGTGAGCGGGTTGTACAAGACCAGGTTACACCTCACCCGCCTCTGACACTGAGAGAAACACCCAACCCTCTTGTCCACCTGGCTGATCTCTTCTATCAGGCTCCCGGCAAACACCAGATCATCCATCTCAGACCTTCTGTAGAAAGTCACTTTAGCACACCTCTCCGTAGTGTACAGTAACTGACTTAGAATGTATGGCAATGTGCATGCTAATAACAAAATGTCAGACATTTGAAACAAGATCATAGTGGTACGTGTGTAACAGATCATTCTTTTCTGAGAATGAATATTGTCAACCCAACGCTTCACATACACAGACGTATGGTTTTCGAATCACCAAGTGAAATATCACATATTCTGGCCTGTCATTGGTGTTTCAGGAACGAGGTTACATCGGGCTTCAGTTTTCTCAAATTCATGATTGTGCGGAGCTCATATGTCAACGTCAATACAAAGTCAGACACAAAGACTTGGTGTTAGTATAATGACAGTGACGCACTGCACTTCGGTATGAAAGAACCCTCAGGTGACATATATGTTGCCTGTTCACATTTCATGAGTTGAGTCTAATATGTCGCCTCGTGGGGATTCCGGGTTACAATTACCGGCCGCAGGAGGCTGCGTAAAGAACCATGTGGTCACACTTGGTGACGTTGTTATTTACGTGTCAACATTACCTCGTCGGCGATATTTGCGATATTTGCTCACGATACTCATCTTTGGTTTGTCTGGTCAGACTGTGGGTATTTACAGGCCTATATCCTCTTGCTGTAATGTTGCTGAGTTCGGTGCTTGACATGATCTAGGTGCCGACACGTCACATGATATTGAGTATGGCAAGACGATGGACCATCTTTCGGAGATATTCAGCTGGTGGCTGGAGCGAACATGTCACACAGTTACAATGGATAATAATGATTAAATAGATGTTTGTCATAGGATCGCCTCTGTGATGTGGGGGAAAGAGCGACTGCCAGAAGGGCGGAAGGTCGGTTGTTCTTCAACACACTAAAGACGTTAAAACTTGGAATGCGACACACATGATAAGTTGATGTTGAATTGAGGTATACGTATACAATGCAGCTAACAATGTAACCACAGTATTGGCGCCTCCTTTAAATAGGCACTACGCTTCGTCATGGCTAGGAGAAGAGTGTCTAAAAAATACAGTTTAACACTTTGCATGCATGGAAGATAGTAAGTCTAAGTAAGTCTCAGGGACGCATCATGTTGAAATATTGAACGTGCAGCTGCAACATTTTGAAAGTTTGTTTAATGTTGCAGTATCAGTTTAAAATAAGGCGCACACCCTTCTTAATATTTTACTGACATTATTTTTTTTTAAATGGCACGTCTTTTATTTGATGTTTATGAAACGAATTCAATCTTTAAAGCATTACCGTTAATGATAACAAAGGCTTGCACCCTAATGAATATTTTAACGCATCAAACATTAATCATTCCCTGCATATGATGTCAGTGTGTTCTGTGTTCTGTGTTCACGGATACCACTCATGGGTATTGATACCGCTTGAGACCTTGCATGGCATCACAATACATTCTGGAGAAGAAAATACCTATGATCGATCCATTCTCAACAATTCCTTTGTTTGGAAATTTACCTCTACAATTTGTATTAATCGCAAATCTAGCAGACCATGCTTGCTGTAATAGGCGACTATGCCTGTTGTAAGAGGCGATTAACGAATAGGGTTGTCAGGCTCGATGACTTGGTTGATGCATGTCATCGTATCCCAATTGCGTGGATGCTCATGATGTCAGTCCCTGGATTGTCTTGTCCAGCCTAGATACGATTTTAATAGCACGTGACGACAGCCTATGAGAGCCATCAACACGGTTGGATTTTTCCTGAGAATATCGTCCATGTACTATTATTTACGGTGTCTTTAGTTGCTGATTACTGTGTCATATTAGATCAGCAGAACATTTTTGGGCGAGGCGTGAACTAAGGACACCATAATGACTCCACTGTACGTAAAAGGTTACAGTATCTGGTAGCTTTGTCTCAATAAAGTCACGAACGTGTTGTTTTTAAAACATTATGTCTCTGCACATACTAACACACAAAACAGTGTCGAATAACGAACGTCTGCACAAGAAAAGTCATGCGAAATATGTGAGGTGGGTAAAGGAAAATCCAAAATGGCTGTTACTGACGCTAAACGGTCTCAAAGTAGGTCAGTGACAACCATCTTGGATTTTCACTGACGGTATACAGGCTCATTTGGGGTCAGTAGTTCTGCTCTCTGATTGGCCAATCTCGTTTTAAGGGCAAATGTGATTTGAGATCTGGAATGAGTGAGGTCTTCATGTGCAACGAGTCTTTGAGCGTTCACTTCTATTGCAAGTCTACCCTTCACATCCGACTACTCCTCCGAAAAAAGTTAACGTCCAAGCTAGGGAATGATCACGTGATGTTCATGATATCAATCACTTGGTTGTCTGGTCAAGACTTGGTTATTAACAGACTGCCGTCGTATAGCTGGAATATTGTCAGGTGCGGTGTTAAACAACAAACAGACAAACGAATAATCACCTTCCCGGTTGCACTGGGAGCACAAGTAAAACGTAATATAGAGTTGAAATTTAAATAAAAATGAACTGAAAAACAACTCCATTGACAATCATTGACAACGTGTACATCAGCACCGACTATCTATATTTATCATGTTATGTGTATCGCTAAAACGTCGAAGTAGTGTAAAATTGATCATGTCATGTGTATTGCTACAGCATCGTATTTGTGTCACGTTGATAGTGTCAAGTGACACAGAATCGCATTTGTGTCATATTGTTCAAGTCTTGTGCATTGCTACAGCATCGTATTTGTGTCATATTAGTATTGGCGATATGGTAGCCGGAAGTACCATGACCTGCTCATCCAAGATGATGGCATTTCCGGTTCCGGGGGAGGGTGCGTGTGCGCCTCCAAGATGGCGGCACTTCCGGTTCCTGGGAGGGCGTGCGAATTCAAGATGGCGGCAATTCCGGTTCCGGGTGATGGGGCGTGTGCGCCTGCAAGATGGCGGCACGTCCGGTTCCGAGGGGGCATCTCCCATTCCAATATGGCGGCGTCGGGAAGGCGGGAAGGCAGGGAAAACGGGAAAAGGGTCGTTTTGAGAAGAAGAAGAAGAAGAAGAAGAAGAAGAAGAAGATGAAAAAACGGGAACGGGAACCGGAACAGGAATGGGAAACAGGAACGGGAAAATGGAAACGTCATCCTAGCTTTTTAGGGCCGTGGCACACTCAGTTGTAGCAACAGGGTGGCCAACGACCAAATAAGCTACATTTAAGGCATGGTGTCCCCTGTGATGGTGCTGGCTCTTTTGGGTGTGGTGGTGAGGACATGATATGTATCTTAACACCTCCTGTAGCCGGGGTGCTCTTGACGTGCGGCAGCCTTGGGGATCTGCTGTCGGGGAGCTTTTTCTTCCTCCTCCTTCTCCGAGGGAGGGGGACCAGCCTTCAGGATCCTCTGTCAGAGGAAGGGGGAGCCGGAGCGCTCTGACGAACAGCCTTCGGGGTCCGTTGTCGTCGCCGGGGAGTCTTTTCTTCTCCTTCTTCTCCATAGAATTTAGCCAAGGTGAATTCAGGCGGAGAGGCTTCCTGGGATGTCTGCATAGTTCACTCCACTCGAGGGATCCCTTTTTATAGGAGAGGGACCAGATCGAACATTGTGCACTCTGATTGGTCCGACACGCTGTGCGCTGATTGGTCCACCATGCGGCACACTGATTGGTCCGTTCAGGCGCCCGACCTGAGCCTCGGTTTTCCAAACCGGCCCGACCCTTGTGTTTCTTTTCCATAGGAAATGGGTTTTTCCATTGGAGAGAAAGCACAACCACGAGCAGATTTCGATTTGGGTAGATATGCCCACCGCCACCACGATCATGTTGTGGAACGGTCGTCTGAATTCTAAAGGTGGACCCACATGGACAGACATGGACGTGATGTAGGAATGCCTACGTGATGTACTTTGTGTCTCCATGTAAACGTGGTGTCACTTTTGACTACAGACAGACGTTTGTAGAGGTATAGATCGATAGACATACGTGACGTTGTCACTCGCTCATGCACGCCTAGGTGTTGGCACTCGTGTGTGTCTACATGTGTGCAGCCATTAGTGTCTCCATGCAAAGGTTGTGTCACTCGTTTCTCCATGCAAACGTGGTGTCACGCATGTCTTCAAACAGACGTGTATATACATATATATATATATATATATATATATATATATATTTATATTTATATGGATAGAGAGAGATCGAGTGACATACGTGGTCTTATACTCGGAGGCGTGTACATCCAAGAGAGCGGGGGAGGAGGGGAGTTCTTTTGGATTGTTGTGTGTGCTGGAGTGATTGGTGGCCCTGAAAAGGACCGTTTGGATGAGAAGAAGGTGAAAAAACGGGAACGGGAACAGGAACAGGAACGGGAACAGGAACAGGAACGGGAAACGGGAAGGGAAACGTCATCCTAGTAAGGCGGCCATGCTACATCATTCGCGTTGCTCTGTTTTTGCAGGCACCTGGCAGATCTGATTCTCACACAGAAATTGTGTCCTTGTGTTTCACCATCCCCGTCAGCTTGATGTAGGCGCAGTGAGGGGACTGGTTGTAGTGATCCACCCAAGGATCGTCTTGGGCCGCCCATCTTCTCAGCCACAGGCCGCAATGAAAGCAGAACATGTTTTGAAAGCACTGATAGCGTGTTCTGCTTTCAAAACATTTATGACATGGGGACGTCGGCTTACTGGACAGCGACGGCGGCGACCTATCATCTCAATCATTCGTACTCTTAGTCCACAGATGAATCTTGGATCCATAAGCATCCGTCAGCTCAGTCACCATGGATTCCTCACTCGTATTGATACTGCTCTTCCTCTCTGCCATGCTCTCAATGCGATGATTTTTACAAGTGACTCCACTCGAGTGGCTTCAGTCTTAATAGGAGAGGGACTGGATCGAACATCACTGCACGCTGATTGGACGGACATGCGATGCGCTGATTGGTCCGTTCCACCACCCGGCCTGAGCCTCGACTTTTCCAAAACGGACTGACCCTTGTGTTTCTTTTCCATAGGAAATGGGTTTTACTATGAGAGAGAAAGCATAACCGGGTTGGACCAATAAGAAACCCAAACAAGCGAGCGCGCCCTCTGATTGGTCGACAACCCAAGCTTCTGATTGGTCCGATTTCAATCCTGTTTTTTCTTGGGTGTGCATGTGGATACTGGTTTTTTTTTTGTTCAATTTTTTAATCCCCACTCACATGAACCAACAAAACAAAAGTCACAGGATGAGGGGGCGTCCCTCTGATTTTTGTGAACAGGAAACTTTGTCACTAGGAGTGAACAAGACACTCTGCTCTTCTCTTCCATGCTTCTTCGGACAACAGACGTCTGTATTTTTTGTTCACTTCTCCAGCAGGACAAAACACACACAAGTATTCACAGGGGACTTTGGCGTGCTTCAGATGTTCTTTCCAGGTTTTGTCTGTGGCTTCCCATTGGCAGAGTGTCACCCGGCAGCAATAACAGATAACACGGTCACCTCGTCCTTGATAGAAATAGCCAGCCATGGCCATGTCATAAGGTCACGTTTGAAAAGACCTCTGACGTTGTTGAAATGAATCATAGCCAGGATGAGAAGGATGACTCAAGGTGTAAGAAGGAGAAGGTCGTGCCTCCAGAATGTCATCGAGTTGCAATGTGTCGTTCATAAAGAGTGTCTTTTTTCTCCCTTGTTCTCACACCTTTTCAGACACCCACTCAGTATCGGGGACATCTTGGGATGGTGGGAAGGGTATTCATAGACCGTCTTTGCCCCATGATGGCTGTGACTCAACTGAAGGAAGGTCAGTGGGTTCGCCTGCTTTTATGAAAGTTTCCTCTCCTCATCTAATAGGTTCGGCACATACATGATCGGCATCTCGGATCTCGAAAACAGGCGACCAAGGGCACAGACAGACAGACAGACAGACAGACAGACAACATCTCAACTCAGCCTCTACCCTAGGGTTTGGCACCCTATCGGAGTTGAGATCAATCACACAAAGAGTCAGTTCAATCAATCACTGTTTAATGATGAACAATAACAACTTAAACTAAGATACAATGCGAACAATGCGAAACAATGCGAAACAATGCGAAAAAGGGCAGACAACAACCCTCGCCACAGTCATCACACAGGTCTGCTTCTGCTGCTGATGCTGATGGTGCTGATGTTACTGCTGCGAAGAGTGCTGCTGCTGCAGCAGCTGTCGCTGCAGTAAGTGCTGTGACGAGTTATGCTGCTGTTTCTGCTGCTGTGGGTGTTGATGCTGCTGCTGCTTCCGCCACTGCGAAGAATGCTGCTTCTTCCGCTGCGGTTAGTGCTGCGACAAGTGCTGCTAGTGAGGGTGTTACTGCTAGTGCCTCTGTTGCTGTGGGTGCTGCTGTAGGTGTTGTTGCTGTTGTTGTTGTTGTTGTGGATGATGGTTCAGTCCGCCGTGTTGCTGTTTTTGGGGGGTGTCGAGTAGAGTGGATGGTTCAGCCTGTTTCCTTTCCTTTTCCACACGTACTCTCATGGTGGGGATCCAAATGGCATACCCCGGAGGCAATGTCTCCATGCCGGTCTTTACCTTCTAACCTATCGTGGCATGGAAAGATGCATACAAGGCACTCGATCTCAGCATCAGGGTATGCAGAGCTAACTGATCTTCCATGATGTCCTCCATTTCAAGACGCCCTGCATCGGTCATCAGACTTTGATGTTCATGGTTTAAAACGACCTCGAACTCACGCCATGGTTGCCATGTGGCATACCCGTTTGTGTTTCTTTTCCATAGGGTCAGGCTTGTACCATCGGAGAGAAAGCACAACTGTGTTTCGACCAATCAGACGGCCACCCAGCGCGGGGACGGTCTCTGATTGGTCCAAAACCCTAGCGTGTCGTTGGTCAAATTTCGATCCTGTTTTTCAGTCTCTCGGGATGTATGTCGATCCATTTTCAGTCCGTGGGATGGAAGTGAGCAGGGCATGGTACTTTCTCCGAACACGTCTGTCTTCAAGATAAAACGTCAACAGCCAACACAGCGTGAAGAGCATCATGAAATGGTTTAGTCTCTGTATCCAAAGGGGAGCGTGTCGACAGGCAGGTCTGTGGATGAATCGTAGACGATGCGTCGCTTGTCGTAAACGGTGCGGTAGTTTTTTTTTAGGGTGGGGTCACATGATCGTTCCCTTGCTGACGTCCTTTACGGACAATCTTATGGGGGTGATGCAACCTGATTTTCTTCTCCATCTCCCCAGACCGTTGACCCTCAATCAGTCCTTTCATGGTGTCAAAGTTGGTTTCTTTAATTTAAGGTGAACCCTCGCACTTTGCAGGTCATGCTGCGCATTCCATCGGGTATGGGTTCATTAACTCATAGGCATAGTTTTTTTGACCTCCTGAAACAAATGTCTTGATGGAGTTTAAGTTCAGTTCGTCTGCAAACTTTCCCTACGTATTGCCGAGCTCTGGATTCCATTTCCCGGGTTGATGTATAAGACGCTGTCCGTGTCGAAGTACAAGGCCTAACCCTAACCCTAACCCTAACCCTAACCTTAACCCTAACCCTAACCCTATAACGTTGAGTACAGCATGCAACACACATTATAAGTTGATGTTGAATTGAGGTATACAATGCAGCTAACAATATAGCCACGGTATTGGCGCTTTCTTTAAATAGGTGCTACGCTTCTTCATGGCTAGGAGAAGAGTTTCTACAAAATACCATTTGACACTTTGCATGTGTAATAGTATTTAGAACTATTAGATTTCCTTACCCTAAAATAAAAGAGCATGATGCTGACAAACCAAGAAATATATATTATGTTAAATATGGGGTTCCAACACAGGAACACACGACCCACAGTCGTTTGAGGTACGTCTCAGGAACGCATCATGATGAAATATTGAACTTACAGTTGCAACATATTGAAAGTTCTATAATGTTTTGTGCTGCAGTATCAGTGTTGATAATGTACTGTTCGTTCGTTCGTTCGTTTGTTGTTTAACGCCGCACTATTCCAGCTATATGACGGCGGTCTGTAAATAATCGAATCTGGACCTGGATCAACGGGATCGGGTGGTCAGGCTCGCTGACTTGGTTGATGCATGTCATCGTATCCCAATTGCGTGAATCGATGCTCATGATATCAATCACTGGATTGTCTGGTCCCGACTCGATTATTTACAGTCATTCGTCATATAGCCGGAATATTGCTGAGTGGGGTGTTAAACAACAAACAAACAAACTGACATTTTGTATGTAGGTGTCCGTTCTGCATATCATTGACTAAAATAACGCTGTAAATATATCAGATGAGCTAAAAGAATCCTCACAAAAAGAAGACAGAAGCAATTAATCCCACTAAAGGAAAGCAACTGTGAGACAAGGTGAGCTGTTGTTGAAAAGAATACCAAACATCACAATAATACACAACGTGATCGCTAAAAAGCCAAACAAACCCTTACCGCATGAATTGTTGCCCATGTTCATAAACACCCAGCCAACAGAACATGCCGTTCTCTCAACTTAGTCTCAACATGAAATAGATGCTTGTGTAAACTCTGAAACCTTACACATGAAGTGCCCTCCCTAAACTTATTGCCGAATTATTCACAAAGGTAAAGCATGACAGTTCAAAGTTACTTCGCCATCTCTCTGTTACAGCTTCATGTTTAAGGTTGAGGTGCATATATCTTCTGTCACGTTGACCCACCATCGTCTCTCTGTTACAGGTACGTGTATTATACTAAGGTACATATATCTTCTGTCATGTTGACCCGCCATCGTATCTCTGTTACAGGTACGTGTATTATACTAAGGTACATATATCTTTTGTCATGTTGACCCACCATCGTCTCTCTGTTACAGGTACGTGTATTATACTGATTAACATCCTCTAGAATCAGCTTCATCCTCTCATCCTGTATCACCTCTGAGAACAGCTTCCTCCTCTCATCCTGTATCTCCTCTGGAAACAGCTTCATCCTCTCATCCTGTATCTCCTCTGAGAACAGCTTCGTCCTCCCCTCCCGGATCTCCTCTGAGAACAGCTTCCTCCTCTCAGTCTGTATCCACTCTGAGAACAGCTTCATCCTCTTATCCCGTATCTCCTCTGGGAACAGCTTCCTCCTCTCATCCTGTATCTCCTCGGGCAACGGCTTCATCCTCTCATCCTGCATCTCCTCTGAGAACAGCTTCCTCCTCTCATCCTGTATCTCCTCTGAGAACAGCTTCCTCTTCTCATCCTGTATCTCCTCTGGAATGAGCTTCATCCTCTCCTCCTGTATCTCCTCTGGGAACAGCTTCATCCTCTCATCCTGTATCTCATCTGAGAACAGCTTCATCCTCTCATCCTGTATCTCCTCTGGAACTAGCTTCATCCTCGCCTCCCGTATCTCCTCTCAGAACAGCTTTCTCCTCCCCTCCTGGATCTCCTCTTGGAACAGGTTCCTCCTCTCATCCTGTATCTCCTCTGAGAACAGCTTCATCCTCTCATCCCGCATCTCCTCTGAGAACAGCTTCATCCTCTCCTCTTGTATCTCCTCTGGGAACAGCTTCCTCCTCTCATCCTGTATCTCCTCTGGGAACAGCTTCATCCTCTCCTCCTGTATCTCCTCTGGGAACAGCTTCCTCCTCTTATCCTGTACCTCCTCTGAGAGCAGGTTCATCCTCTCGTCCTGTATCTCCTCTGAGACCAGCTTCATCCTCTCATCCCGCATCTCCTCTGAGAACAGCTTCATTCTCTCCTCTTGTATCTCCTCTGGGAACAGCTTCCTCCTCTCATCCTGTATCTCCTATGGGAACAGCTTCATCCTCTCCTCCTGTATCTCCTCTGAGAACAGCTTCCTCCTCTCATCCCGTATCTCCTCTGAGAACAGCTTTATCCTCTCATCCTGTATCGCCTCTGGGAACAGCTTCATCCTCTCATCCTGTATCTCCTCTGAGAACAGCTTCATCCTCTCATCCTGTATCTCCTCTGAGAACAGCTTCATCCTCTCATCCTGTATCTCCTCTGAGAACAGCTTCCTCCTCTCAGTCTGTATCCACTCTGAGAACAGCTACATCCTCTTATCCCGTATCTCCTCTGGGAACAGCTTCCTCCTCTCATCCTGTATCTCCTCGGGGAACAGCTTCATCCTCTCATCCTGCATCTCCTCTGAGAACAGCTTCCTCCTCTCATCCTGTATCTCCTCTGAGAACAGCTTCCTCCTCTCATCCTGTATCTCCTCTGGAATTAGCTTCATCCTCTCCTCCTGTATCTCCTCTAGGAACAGCTTCATCCTCTCATCCTGTATCTCATCTGAGAACAGCTTCATCCTCTCATCCTGTATCTCCTCTGGAATTAGCTTCATCCTCGCCTCCCGTATCTCCTCTCAGAACAGCTTTCTCCTCCCCTCCTGGATCTCCTCTTGGAACAGGTTCCTCCTCTCATCCTGTATCTCCTCTGAGAACAGCTTCATCCTCTCATCCCGCATCTCCTCTGAGAACAGCTTCATCCTCTCCTCTTGTATCTCCTCTGGGAACAGCTTCCTCCTCTCATCCTGTATCTCCTCTGGGAACAGCTTCATCCTCTCCTCCTGTATCTCCTCTGGGAACAGCTTCCTCCTCTTATCCTGTACCTCCTCTGAGAGCAGGTTCCTCCTCTCGTCCTGTATCTCCTCTGAGACCAGCTTCATCCTCTCATCCCGCATCTCCTCTGAGAACAGCTTCATTCTCTCCTCTTGTATCTCCTCTGGGAACAGCTTCCTCCTCTCATCCTGTATCTCCTCTGGAATTAGCTTCATCCTCTCCTCCTGTATCTCCTCTGAGAACAGCTTCCTCCTCTCATCCCGTATCTCCTCTGAGAGCAGGTTCATCCTCTCGTCACGTATCTCCTCTGGAAACAGCTTCAAGCTCTCATCCCGTATCTCCTCTGGGAACAGCTTCATCCTCTCATCCTGTATCTCCTCTGAGAGCAGGTTCATCCTCTCGTCCTGTTTCTCCTCTGGAAACAGCTTCAAGCTCTCATCCCGTATCTCCTCTGGGAACAGCTTCATCCTCTCATCCTGTATCTCCTCTGAGAACAGCTTTATCCTCTGATCCTGTATCGCCTCTGGGAACAGCTTCATCCTCTCATCCTGTATCTCCTCTGAGAACAGCTTCATCCTCTCATCCTGTATCTCCTCTGGGAACAGCTTCCTCCTCTCATCCTGTATCTCCTCTGAGAA
The DNA here is from genome assembly GCF_023055435.1 of Haliotis rufescens. Taxonomy (NCBI): domain Eukaryota; kingdom Metazoa; phylum Mollusca; class Gastropoda; order Lepetellida; family Haliotidae; genus Haliotis; species Haliotis rufescens. Next base: position 820,596 of record NW_025963788.1, read on the forward strand.
CAGCTTCATCATCTCCTCCTGTATCTCCTCTGAGAACAGCTTCCTCCTCTCATCCTTTATCTCCTCTGAGAACAGCTTCATCCTCTCCTCCTGTATCTCCTCTGAGAACAGCTTCATCATCTCCTCCTGTATCTCCTCTGAGAACAGCTTCCTCCTCTCCTCCTGTATCTCCTCTGAGAACAGCTTCCTCCTCTCATCCTGTATCTCCTCTGAGAGAAGGTTCATCCTCTCGTCACGTATCTCCTCTGGAAACAGCTTCAAGCTCTCATCCCGTATCTCCTCTGGGAACAGCTTCATCCTCTCATCCTGTATCTCCTCTGAGAGCAGGTTCATCCTCTCGTCCTGTTTCTCCTCTGGAAACAGCTTCAAGCTCTCATCCCGTATCTCCTCTGGGAACAGCTTCATCCTCTCATCCTGTATCTCCTCTGAGAACAGCTTTATCCTCTCATCCTGTATCGCCTCTGGGAACAGCTTCATCCTCTCATCCTGTATCTCCTCTGAGAACAGCTTCATCCTTTCATCCTGTATCTCCTCTGGGAACAGCTTCATCCTCTCCCCCTGTATCTCCTCTGAGAACAGCTTCATCATCTCCTCCTGTATCTCCTCTGAGAACAGCTTCCTCCTCTCATCCTGTATCTCCTCTGAGAACAGCTTTATCCTCTCATCCTGTATCGCCTCTGGGAACAGCTTTATACTCTCATCCTGTATCTCCTCTGAGAACAGCTTCATCCTCTCATCCTGTATCTCCTCTGGGAACAGCTTCATCCTCTCCCCCTGTATCTCCTCTGAGAACAGCTTCATCATCTCCTCCTGTATCTCCTCTGAGAACAACTTCCTCCTCTCATCCTTTATCTCCTCTGAGAACAGCTTCCTCCTCTCCTCCTGTATCTCCTCTGGGAACAGCTTCATCCTCCCATCCTGTATCTCCTCTGAGAACAGCTTCATCATCTCCTCCTGTATCTCCTCTGGGAACAGCTTCCTCCTCTCATCCTGTATCTCCTCTGAGAACAGCTTCCTCCTCTCATCCTGTATCTCCTCTGGGAACAGCTTCATCCTCTCCTCCCGTATTTCCTCTGAGAACAGCTTCCTCCTCTCATCCTGTATCTCCTCGGGGAACAGCTTCCTCTTCTCATCCTGCATCTCCTCTGGGAACATCTTCCTCCTCTCATCCTGTATTTCCTCTGGGGGCACGGGTGGCCCAGTCGTCTAAGGCGCCGCGATTCGCTGTGCAGAGTTGCGTCCCTGGACACGCCAGAAACCTATGATTGTGGGTTCGAATCCCGGTTCGCCCCAAATATGTTTCTAGGTTTGTCAGCACCATACCCGTGCTCGTGGGTTTCACCGAAGTGGTAAACGTCTGAGACCTGCATCACTTCGGGCTTTCCTCCCACATTAAGCTGACACGCCGCGATATAAATGGAATGCTGTTAAAAGCAGCGTTAAACCCAACTCACTCACTCACTCACTCACTCACTGTATCTCCCCTGGGAACAGCTTCATCCTCTCATCCTGTATCTCATCTGAGAAGAGCTTCCTCCTCCCCCCTTGGATCACCTCTGGGAACAGCTTCATCCTCTCATCCTGTATCTCCTTTGGGAACAGCTTCCTCCTCTCATCCTGTATCACCTCTGGGAACAGCTTCCTCCTCTGATCCTGTATCTCCTCTGAGAAGAGCTTTGTCTTCCCCTCCTGGATCTCCTCTGGGAACAGCTTCCTCCTCTCATCCTGTATCTCCTCTGGGAACAATTTCATTTTCTCCTCCTGTATCTCCTCTGGGAACAACTTCATCTTCTCCTCCTGTATCTCCTCTGAGAACAGCTTCCTCCTCCCCTCTGGATCTCCTCTTGGAACAGGTTCGTCCTCTCATCCTGTATCTCCTCTAAGAACAGCTTCATCCTCTCATCCCGTATCTCCTCTGAGAACAGCTTCATCCTCTCCTCTTGTATCTCCTCTGGGAACAGCTTCCTCCTATCATCATGTATCTCCTCTGGGAACAGCTTCATCCTCTCATCCTGTATCTCCTCTGAGAACAGCTTCAAGCTCTCATCCCGTATCTCCTCTGGGAACAGCTTCATCCTCTCATCCTGTATCTCCTCTGGGAACAGCTTCATCCTCTCCTCCTGTATCTCCTCTGGGAACATCTTCCTCCTCTCATCCTGTATCTCCTCTGGAATTAGCTTCATCCTCTCATCCTGTATCTCCTCTGAGAACAGCTTCATCCTCTCATCCTGTATCTCCTCTGGAATTAGCTTCATCCTCTCCTCCTGTATCTCCTCTCAGAACAGCTTCATCCTCTCCTCTTGTATCTCCTCTGGTAAAGCTTCATCCTCTCATCCTGTATCTCCTCTGAGAACAGCTTCAAATTCTCATCCCGTATCTCCTCTGGGAACAGCTTCATCCTCTCATCCTGTATCTCCTCTGGGAACAGCTTCATCCTCTCCTCCTGTATCTCCTCTGGGAACATCTTCCTCCTCTCATCCTGTATCTCCTCTGGAATAAGCTTCATCCTCTCATCCTGTATCTCCTCTGAGAACATCTTCCTCCTCTCATCCTGTATCTCCTCTGGAATTAGCTTCATCCTCTCATCCTGTATCTCCTCTGAGAACAGCTTCATCCTCTCATCCCGTATCCCGCCTGAGAGCGGGTTCATCCTCTCCTCCTGTATCTCCTCTGGGAACAGCTTCATCCTCTTCCCCCGTATCTCCTCTGGGAACAGCTTCATCTTCTCATCCTGTATCTCCTCTGAGAACAGCTTCATCCTCTCATCCCGTATCTCCTCTTGGAACAGCTTCCTCCTCTCATCCTGTATCTCCTCTTGGAACAGCTTCATCCTCTCATCCTGTATCTCCTTTGGGAACAGCTTCCTCCTCTCATCCTGTATCACCTCTGGGAACAGCTTCCTCCTCTGATCCTGTATCTCCTTTGAGAAGAGCTTTGTCTTCCCCTCCTGGATCTCCTCTGGGAACAGCTTCCTCCTCTCATCCTGTATCTCCTCTGGGAACAATTTCATTTTCTCCTCCTGTATCTCCTCTGGGAACAACTTCATCTTCTCCTCCTGTATCTCCTCTGAGAACAGCTTCCTCCTCCCCTCTGGATCTCCTCTTGGAACAGGTTCGTCCTCTCATCCTGTATCTCCTCTGAGAACAGCTTCCTCCTCCCCTCTGGATCTCCTCTTGGAACAGGTTCATCCTCTCCTCCTGTATCTCCTCTGAGAACAGCTTCATCCTCTTCCCCCGTATCTCCTCTGGGAACAGCTTCATCTTCTCATCCTGTATCTCCTCTGAGAACAGCTTCAAGCTCTCATCACGTATCTCCTCTGGGAACAGCTTCATCTTCTCATCCTGTATCTCCTCTGAGAACAGCTTCATCCTCTCATCCCGTATCTCCTCTTGGAACAGCTTCCTCCTCTCATCCTGTATCTCCTCTTGGAACAGCCTCATCCTCTCATCCTGTATCTCCTTTGGGAACAGCTTCCTCCTCTCATCCTGTATCTCCTCTGAGAACAGCTTCATCCTCTCCTCCTGTATCTCCTCTGGGAACAGCTTCATCCTCTTCCCCCGTATCTCCTCTGGGAACAGCTTCATCTTCTCATCCTGTATCTCCTCTGAGAACAGCTTCAAGCTCTCATCCCGTATCTCCTCTGGGAACAGCTTCATCTTCTCATCCTGTATCTCCTCTGAGAACAGCTTCATCCTCTCATCCCGTATCTCCTCTTGGAACAGCTTCCTCCTCTCATCCTGTATCTCCTCTTGGAACAGCTTCATCCTCTCATCCTGTATCTCCTTTGGGAACAGCTTCCTCCTCTCATCCTGTATCTCCTCTGAGAACAGCTTCATCCTCTCATCCCGTATCTCCTCTTGGAACAGCTTCATCCTCTCCTCTTGTATCTCCTCTGGGAACATCTTCCTCCTCTCAGCCTGTATCTCCTCTGGAATTAGCTTCATCCTCTCATCCTGTATCTCCTCTGAGAACAGCTTCATCCTCTCATCCTGTATCTCCTCTGGAATTAGCTTCATCCTCTCCTCCTGTATCTCCTCTCAGAACAGCTTCATCCTCTCCTCTTGTATCTCCTCTGGTAAAGCTTCATCCTCTCATCCTGTATCTCCTCTGAGAACAGCTTCAAATTCTCATCCCGTATCTCCTCTGGGAACAGCTTCATCCTCTCATCCTGTATCTCCTCTGGGAACAGCTTCATCCTCTCCTCCTGTATCTCCTCTGGGAACATCTTCCTCCTCTCATCCTGTATCTCCTCTGGAATAAGCTTCATCCTCTCATCCTGTATCTCCTCTGAGAACATCTTCCTCCTCTCATCCTGTATCTCCTCTGGAATTAGCTTCATCCTCTCATCCTGTATCTCCTCTGAGAACAGCTTCATCCTCTCATCCCGTATCCCGCCTGAGAGCGGGTTCATCCTCTCCTCCTGTATCTCCTCTGGGAACAGCTTCATCCTCTTCCCCCGTATCTCCTCTGGGAACAGCTTCATCTTCTCATCCTGTATCTCCTCTGAGAACAGCTTCATCCTCTCATCCCGTATCTCCTCTTGGAACAGCTTCCTCCTCTCATCCTGTATCTCCTCTTGGAACAGCTTCATCCTCTCATCCTGTATCTCCTTTGGGAACAGCTTCCTCCTCTCATCCTGTATCACCTCTGGGAACAGCTTCCTCCTCTGATCCTGTTTCTCCTTTGAGAAGAGCTTTGTCTTCCCCTCCTGGATCTCCTCTGGGAACAGCTTCCTCCTCTCATCCTGTATCTCCTCTGGGAACAATTTCATTTTCTCCTCCTGTATCTCCTCTGGGAACAACTTCATCTTCTCCTCCTGTATCTCCTCTGAGAACAGCTTCCTCCTCCCCTCTGGATCTCCTCTTGGAACAGGTTCGTCCTCTCCTCCTGTATCTCCTCTGAGAACAGCTTCATCCTCTTCCCCCGTATCTCCTCTGGGAACAGCTTCATCTTCTCATCCTGTATCTCCTCTGAGAACAGCTTCAAGCTCTCATCCCGTATCTCCTCTGGGAACAGCTTCATCTTCTCATCCTGTATCTCCTCTGAGAACAGCTTCATCCTCTCATCCCGTATCTCCTCTTGGAACAGCTTCCTCCTCTCATCCTGTATCTCCTCTTGGAACAGCTTCATCCTCTCATCCTGTATCTCCTTTGGGAACAGCTTCCTCCTCTCATCCTGTATCTCCTCTGAGAACAGCTTCATCCTCTCCTCCTGTATCTCCTCTGGGAACAGCTTCATCCTCTTCCCCCGTATCTCCTCTGGGAACAGCTTCATCTTCTCATCCTGGATCTCCTCTGAGAACAGCTTCAAGCTCTCATCCCGTATCTCCTCTGGGAACAGCTTCATCTTCTCATCCTGTATCTCCTCTGAGAACAGCTTCATCCTCTCATCCCGTATCTCCTCTTGGAACAGCTTCCTCCTCTCATCCTGTATCTCCTCTTGGAACAGCTTCATCCTCTCATCCTGTATCTCCTTTGGGAACAGCTTCCTCCTCTCATCCTGTATCTCCTCTGAGAACAGCTTCATCCTCTCATCCCGTATCTCCTCTGAGAACAGCTTCATCCTCTCATCCCGTATCTCCTCTTGGAACAGCTTCCTCCTCTTCCCCCGTATCTCCTCTGGGAACAGCTTCCTCCTCTCATCCTGTATCTCCTCTGGGAACAGCTTCATCCTCTTCCCCCGTATCTCCTCTGGGAACAGCTTCATCTTCTCATCCTGTATCTCCTCTGAGAACAGCTTCATCCTCTCATCCCGTATCTCCTCTTGGAACAGCTTCATCCTCTCCTCTTGTATCTCCTCTGGGAACAGCTTCATCCTCTTCCCCCGTATCTCCTCTGGGAACAGCTTCCTCCTCTCATCCTGTATCTCCTCTGAGAACAGCTTCATCCTCTCATCCCGTATCTCCTCTGAGAACAGCTTCCTCCTCTCATCCTGTATCTCCTCTGAGAACAGCTTCATCCTCTGATCCTGTATCTCCTCTGGGAACAGCTTCATCCTCCCCTCCCGGATCTCCTCTGAGAACAGCTTCCTCCTCTCCTCCTGTATCTCCTCTGGGAACATCTTCCTCCTCTCATCCTGTATCTCCTCTGGAATTAGCTTCATCCTCTCATCCTGTATCTCCTCTGAGAACAGCTTCCTCCTCTCCTCCTGTATCTCCTCTGGGAACATCTTCCTCCTCTCATCCTGTATCTCCTCTGGAATTAGCTTCATCCTCTCCTCCTGTATCTCCTCTGAGAACAGCTTCATCATCTCCTCCTGTATCTCCTCTGAGAACAGCTTCCTCCTCTCCTCCTGTATCTCCTCTGAGAACAGCTTCCTCCTCTCATCCTGTATCTCCTCATCAGTTGAAGAAGCATATCCACAAGGTGGGAGACTGGCCAGCCATGCTTCTTTACCGCACAGTACTTCACTTGCTACTTTGTTATCGATACCTACTGTGTCCGATTTGTGAAGTTCGTTGATTTTGTTCATTTTTATAATGATGGAATGACTGATAAAAGCGGCGTAAAATCATACCTTATATGTGGGTATGTAGATACGCTGACACGATCTTGTACACGTAACAAAGGCTAGGAAATAAAGTTGTGGAAACACAGCACTTGTCCCTAGTGAAAGTATGGATTTCAGGGTGATAGGACCTTTAAAATTTAACCTGTGAACTTCAGCATTGTATAACGAACACGTTTTTTTAAACGAAACCCTTGTGTTATCACCGATTTTCAGGGATCTATACATATATTTTTCATTGTTAGTTTGTCGTTGATGTTTTTTGGCTTATTTATTTATGATAACCTGGTTAGAAATTTACACTGAACTTGACACTAAATTGCTTGACATATGATACTCTCCTTTTTCCACGATTTGTTTACTACTGTTTACTACCCGACCAATGAAGATCCGGGTTATAATTGGTCTTCAGCAACTCATGCTTGTCATAAGAGGCGACTAACGGAATCGGGTGGTCAGTCTCGCTGACTTGGTTGATGCATTTCATCGTATCAACATTGCGGGGATCGATGCACGTGATATCATTCACTGAATTGTCTGCTCCAGACTTAATTATTTACAGACCGCCGTTATATAGCTGGAATGCTGGAGTGCGGCGTTAAACAACAAACAAACAAACAAACAAACCATACACCAAATATTAGACAATTATTTTCTCCACGCTCCCTCCAACACCAAGTTGACATGCCGTTATAATATTGTACTATTCTGTGCGGCATTAAACCCAGTCACTCGTCCAGGGTAGAATATGTCTTCAGCAAACCATGCTTGCCGTTAAAGGTGACTATGCTTGTCGAAAAAGGCGACTAACGGGATCGGGTGGTCAGGCTCGCTGACTTGGTTGATGCATGTCATGGTATCCCAATTGCGTGGATCGATGCCCGTGATATCAATCACTGGATCACACTCATCGTATTTGTGTCATATTGATCATGTCATGTGTATCACTACAACATCGTATTTGTGTCATATTGATGATGTCATGTGTATCGCTACATCGTATTTGTGTCACATTGATCATGTCATTTGTATCGCTACATCGTATTTGTGTCATATTGATGATGTCATGTGTATCGCTACAACATCGTATTTGTGTCATATTGATCATGTCATGTGTATCGCTACAACATCGTATTTGTGTCATATTCATCATGTCATGTGTATCACTACAACATCGTATTTGTGTCATATTGATCAAGCCATATTTTTCGCTACAGCATCGTATTTGTGTCACATTGATCATGTCATGTGTATCACTACAACATCGTTTTTGTGTCATATTGATGATGTCATGTGTATCGCTACAACATCGCATTTGTGTCATATTGATGATGTCATGTGTATCACTACAACATCGTATTTGTGTCATATTGATCATGTCATGTGTATCACTACAACATCGTATTTGTGTCATATTGACGAGCGCCCGTCCGACAGCTAGGAACCTCGCCAAGTCGGCTTGTGTCAACCTGAAAGGGAATGAGTTAAAATTTGACGGCACGTCGGCATTATAAGGCGAAAAGATGACTGTTTAGCTTAAATTCTTCAAAATAATATTTTATACTGGTAAGACACCAGAACAATGGTTGGTTAAATGGGGTGTAATGAAGCCAATTTATAGGAAAGGTAAGCCTTTGTTACCAAACAACTACAAACCACTTCCATTAACACTTGCAAGATGCTTGGATATTATTTTTTACTTTTCTTGTTGACAATATATTCACTACTTTCATTGAAGTAAATGGATATTATTTTATCTGAAGTCTGAACTGGTTTCAGAAAGAACTACTTTGCAACTCTGAGAGTGCTGGCGCCAGCCTACAGGATGTCAACAACAACCACACCAAATCAGAATCAGTCGTTCGGCCAGCAGCTTTCATAGAGTAAGATGAAATGTGGATTGAGAGATCTGGCAGCTGTGTTTGGATGATCTTGTGTGAGAATTGACGATTTTGTCAAAAGTACATCTATTGAGTAAATTAAAAGTGTCCAAGTTTTTCCAATATTTAGTGTTGTCTTTTTGAACAGGATGATATATACTATTTACTTTTCACTGATCATATGAGAGAGAGAGAGAGAGAGAGAGAGAGAGAGAGAGAGAGAGAGAGAGAGAGAGAGAGAGAGAGAGAGAATAAATAAATAAATACAAATAAAAAAGGTCCCTGGGAAACATTTGCTTTTCGCGTAACCCCAAAATCCACGAGTGCGCCTGCGCCGGACAAAGGCGGATTTTGGCCCGGGAGCAGCCGGCGAGGGAAACGCCGGAAGGGACCACCCGACCCGGCTTGGGTCCAATCACTCAGACGAGCGCCCGTCCGACAGCTAGGAACCTCGCCAAGTCGGCTTGTGTCAACCTGAAAGGGAATGAGTTAAAATTTGACGGCACGTCGGCATTATAAGGCGAAAAGATGACTGTTTAGCTTAAATTCTTCAAAATAATATTTTATACTGGTAAGACACCAGAACAATGGTTGGTTAAATGGGGTGTAATGAAGCCAATTTATAGGAAAGGTAAGCCTTTGTTACCAAACAACTACAAACCACTTCCATTAACACTTGCAAGATGCTTGGATATTATTTTTTACTTTTCTTGTTGACAATATATTCACTACTTTCATTGAAGTAAATGGATATTATTTTATCTGAAGTCTGAACTGGTTTCAGAAAGAACTACTTTGCAACTCTGAGAGTGCTGGCGCCAGCCTACAGGATGTCAACAACAACCACACCAAATCAGAATCAGTCGTTCGGCCAGCAGCTTTCATAGAGTAAGATGAAATGTGGATTGAGAGATCTGGCAGCTGTGTTTGGATGATCTTGTGTGAGAATTGACGATTTTGTCAAAAGTACATCTATTGAGTAAATTAAAAGTGTCCAAGTTTTTCCAATATTGAGTGTTGTCTTTTTGAACAGGATGATATATACTATTTACTTTTCACTGATCATATGAGAGAGAGAGAGAGAGAGAGAGAGAGAGAGAGAGAGAGAGAGAGAGAGAGAGAGAGAGAGAGAGAGAGAGAGAAAAATAAATAAATAAATACAAATAAAAAAGGTCCCTGGGAAACATTTGCTTTTCGCGTAACCCCAAAATCCACGAGTGCGCCTGCGCCGGACAAAGGCGGATTTTGGCCCGGGAGCAGCCGGCGAGGGAAACGCCGGCAAGGGACCACCCGACCCGGCTTGGGTCCAATCACTCAGACGAGCGCCCGTCCGACAGCTAGGAACCTCGCCAAGTCGGCTTGTGTCAACCTGAAAGGGAATGAGTTAAAATTTGACGGCACGTCGGCATTATAAGGCGAAAAGATGACTGTTTAGCTTAAATTCTTCAAAATAATATTTTATACTGGTAAGACACCAGAACAATTGTTGGTTAAATGGGGTGTAATGAAGCCAATTTATAGGAAAGGTAAGCCTTTGTTACCAAACAACTACAAACCACTTCCATTAACACTTGCAAGATGCTTGGATATTATTTTTTACTTTTCTTGTTGACAATATATTCACTACTTTCATTGAAGTAAATGGATATTATTTTATCTGAAGTCTGAACTGGTTTCAGAAAGAACTACTTTGCAACTCTGAGAGTGCTGGCGCGAGCCTACAGGATGTCAACAACAACCACACCAAATCAGAATCAGTCGTTCGGCCAGCAGCTTTCATAGAGTAAGATGAAATGTGGATTGAGAGATCTGGCAGCTGTGTTTGGATGATCTTGTGTGAGAATTGACGATTTTGTCAAAAGTACATCTATTGAGTAAATTAAAAGTGTCCAAGTTTTTCCAATATTTAGTGTTGTCTTTTTGAACAGGATGATATATACTATTTACTTTTCACTGATCATATGAGAGAGAGAGAGAGAGAGAGAGAGAGAGAGATGTCTTTCGGATTTGGATGAAACGTCTTAGAATTTCAAGAGCTTTCCAACGAGCCATCATGCACGAAAATCGCTTAATATTTAAGAAAAACGTGTTTTTCACCTCTCCAGCAAAAGGCCATGCAAGTCATCAAACGGACAAGACATTGTGCAGGTCTTTTGAAACACTTTTCAGTGACCAAATCTTTTGAAAACTTTTGGAAACATTGAACGGGTTACATTGGCTGTCCAACTATGGTAAAAATAACCACAATGGTGTTGCGCATGCGCGTTCGGTAGCACCCTAACAGAGGCATCTGACGTCAATTTGGACACCTTCGAACGGTTGTATTTCCCTAACCACCTATTATATGTCTTTCGGATTTGGTATCAAACGTCATAATATTTCAAGAGCTTTCCAACGAGCCATCATGCACGAAAATCGCTTAATATTTAAGAAAAACGTGTTTTTCACCTCTCCAGCAAAAGGACTTGCAAGTCATCAAACGGACAAGACATTGTTCTACATTGTGTGTTTGAGAAACGCGACAATTTTCGCTTTTGGAGTAAATGTGCAGGTCTTTTGTAACACTTTGCAGTGACCAAATCTTTTGAAAACTTTTGGAAACATTGAACTGGTTACATTGGCTGTCCAACTATGTTAAAAAAACACACAATGGTGTTGCGCATGCGCGTTCGGTAGCACCCTAACAGAGGCATCTGACGTCAATTTGGACACCTTCGAACGGTTGTATTTCCCTAACCACCTATTATATGTCTTTCGGATTTGGTATCAAACGTCAAAATATTTCAAGAGCTTTCCAACGAGCCATCATGCACGAAAATCGCTTAATATTTAAGAAAAACGTGTTTTTCACCTCTCCAGCAAAAGGCCATGCAAGTCATCAAACGGACAAGACATTGTTCTACATTGTGTGTTTGAGAAACGCGCCAATTTTCGCTTTTGGAGTAAATGTGCAGGTCTTTTGAAACACTTTTCAGTGACCAAATCTTTTGAAAACTTTTGGAAACATTGAACTGGTTACATTGGCTGTCCAACTATGTTAAAATAACCACAATGGTGTTGCGCATGCGCGTTCGGTTGCACCCTAACAGAGGCATCTGACGTCAATTTGGATACCTTCGAACGGTTGTATTTCCCTAACCACCTATTATATGTCTTTCGGATTTGGTATCAAACGTCATAATATTTCAAGAGCTTTCCAACGAGCCATCATGCACGAAAATCGCTTAATATTTAAGAAAAACGTGTTTTTCACCTCTCCAGCAAAAGGACTTGCAAGTCATCAAACGGACAAGACATTGTTCTACATTGTGTGTTTGAGAAACGCGACAATTTTCGCTTTTGGAGTAAATGTGCAGGTCTTTTGTAACACTTTGCAGTGACCAAATCTTTTGAAAACTTTTGGAAACATTGAACTGGTTACATTGGCTGTCCAACTATGTTAAAAAAACACACAATGGTGTTGCGCATGCGCGTTCGGTAGCACCCTAACAGAGGCATCTGACGTCAATTTGGACACCTTCAAACGGTTGTATTTCCCTAACGACACATCATATGTCTTTCGGAATTGGTATCAAACGTCTTAGAATTTCAAAAGCTTTCTAACGAGCCGTCAAGCACGAAAATCGCTTAATATTTAAGAAAAACGTGTTTTTCACCTCTCCAGCAAAAGGACATGCAAGTCAGCAAACGGACAAGACATTGTTGTACATTGTGTGTTTGAGAAACGCGCCAATTTTCGCTTTTGGAGTAAATGTGCAGGTCTTTTGAAACACTTTGCAGTGACCAAATCTTTTGAAAACTTTTGGAAACATTGAACTGGTTACATTGGCTATCCAACTATGTTAAAATAACCACAATGGTGTTGCGCATGCGCGTTCAGTAGCACCCTTACAGAGGCCTTTGACGTCAATTTGGACACCTTCGAACGGTTGTATTTCCCTAACCACCTATTATATGTCTTTCGGATTTGGTATCAAACGTCAAAATATTTCAAGAGCTTTCCAACGAGCCATCATGCACGAAAATCGCTTAATATTTAAGAAAAACGTGTTTTTCACCTCTCCAGCAAAAGGCCATGCAAGTCATCAAACGGACAAGACATTGTTCTACATTGTGTGTTTGAGAAACGCGCCAATTTTCGCTTTTGGAGTAAATGTGCCGGTCTTTTGAAACACTTTGCAGTGACCAAATCTTTTGAAAACTTTTGGAAACATTGAACGGGTTACATTGGCTGTCCAACTATGTTAAAATAACCACAATGGTGTTGCGCATGCGCGTTCGGTTGCACCCTAACAGAGGCCTCTGTCGTCAATTTGGACACATTCAAACGGTTGTATGTCCCTAACGACACATTATATGTCTTTCGGATTTGTATGAAACGTCTTAGAATTTTACGAGCTTTCCAACGAGCCATCATGCACGAAAATCGCTTAATATTTAAGAAAAACGTGTTTTTCACCTCTTCAGCAAAAGGACTTGCAAGTCAGCAAACGGACAAGACATTGTTCTACATTGTGTGTTTGAGAAACGCGCCAATTTTCGCTTTTGGAGTAAATGTGCAGGTCTTTTGAAACACTTTGCAGTGACCAAATCTTTTGAAAAATTTTGGAAACATTGAACTGGTTACATTGGCTGTCCAACTATGTTAAAATACACACAATGGTGTTGCGCATGCGCGTTCGGTAGCACCCTAACAGAGGCATCTGACGTCAATTTGGACACCTTCAAACGGTTGTATTTCCCTAACGACACATTATATGTCTTTCGGAATTGGTATCAAACGTCTTAGAATTTCAAAAAGCTTTCTAACGAGCCGTCAAGCACGAAAATCGCTTAATATTTAAGAAAAACGTGTTTTTCACCTCTCCAGCAAAAGGACTTGCAAGTCAGCAAACGGACAAGACATTGTTCTACATTGTGTGTTTGAGAAACGCGCCAATTTTCGCTTTTGGAGTAAATGTGCCGGTCTTTTGAAACACTTTGCAGTGACCAAATCTTTTGAAAACTTTTGGAAACATTGAACTGGTTACATTGGCTATCCAACTATGTTAAAATAACCACAATGGTGTTGCGCATGCGCGTTCAGTAGCACCCTTACAGAGGCCTTTGACGTCAATTTGGACACCTTCGAACGGTTGTATTTCCCTAACCACCTATTATATGTCTTTCGGATTTGGTATCAAACGTCAAAATATTTCAAGAGCTTTCCAACGAGCCATCATGCACGAAAATCGCTTAATATTTAAGAAAAACGTGTTTTTCACCTCTCCAGCAAAAGGCCATGCAAGTCATCAAACGGACAAGACATTGTTCTACATTGTGTGTTTGAGAAACGCGCCAATTTTCGCTTTTGGAGTAAATGTGCCGGTCTTTTGAAACACTTTGCAGTGACCAAATCTTTTGAAAACTTTTGGAAACATTGAACGGGTTACATTGGCTGTCCAACTATGTTAAAATAACCACAATGGTGTTGCGCATGCGCGTTCGGTTGCACCCTAACAGAGGCCTCTGTCGTCAATTTGGACACATTCAAACGGTTGTATGTCCCTAACGACACATTATATGTCTTTCGGATTTGTATGAAACGTCTTAGAATTTTACGAGCTTTCCAACGAGCCATCATGCACGAAAATCGCTTAATATTTAAGAAAAACGTGTTTTTCACCTCTTCAGCAAAAGGACTTGCAAGTCAGCAAACGGACAAGACATTGTTCTACATTGTGTGTTTGAGAAACGCGCCAATTTTCGCTTTTGGAGTAAATGTGCAGGTCTTTTGAAACACTTTGCAGTGACCAAATCTTTTGAAAAATTTTGGAAACATTGAACTGGTTACATTGGCTGTCCAACTATGTTAAAATACACACAATGGTGTTGCGCATGCGCGTTCGGTAGCACCCTAACAGAGGCATCTGACGTCAATTTGGACACCTTCAAACGGTTGTATTTCCCTAACGACACATTATATGTCTTTCGGAATTGGTATCAAACGTCTTAGAATTTCAAAAAGCTTTCTAACGAGCCGTCAAGCACGAAAATCGCTTAATATTTAAGAAAAACGTGTTTTTCACCTCTCCAGCAAAAGGACTTGCAAGTCAGCAAACGGACAAGACATTGTTCTACATTGTGTGTTTGAGAAACGCGCCAATTTTCGCTTTTGGAGTAAATGTGCAGGTCTTTTGAAACACTTTTCAGTGACCAAATCTTTTGAAAACTTTTGGAAACATTGAACGGGTTACATTGGCTATCCAACTATGTTAAAATAACCACAATGGTGTTGCGCATGCGCGTTCGGTAGCACCCTTACAGAGGCCTTTGTCGTCAATTTGGACACCTTCGAACGGTTGTATTTCCCTAACCACCTATTATATGTCTTTCGGAATTGGTATCAAACGTCATACTGTTTCAAGATTTCGGGTGGATTTGCACATATATAATAACTAGTAGTAAGATATAATACATACGTTGAGACACGTATTAAGTATTAAACAGTTAAATAGCTTTTCTTATGAAACCCCTTTCCATCAACCGCACTGTTGACCTATCTTTTTTGTTCTGTTTTGATGTATTGATGTATTATTTAATACAATATGTATATCTCCCCTCATCCCAATGTTAATTAAAGGAAGCTTGGTGGGGACTTTTGGGATATAAGAAATGAATACAGACTGCCATATTGTCTGAATGACTTAACAAACACCGGGTGTGACCACGTAGACAGGATATCATTCGGGTTTCTCATAATTACTCCATGAGCATGCTTGGTATTGTAGCTTGGGGATATTAAATTTAAGTTTGTTATCAGAGGAGATTGATAGTGAACTTTTAGTACCAGTTAGATATGATATCTATATGACTTCTTTCTGTTTGACAAAGGATTAAGGGTATATGTGTGGGTAATCCTTCCACGCTGATGAAAGAAAGTCACTCTACTAGTTCATGTAATCTACGTCAAATAAGATCAGAACACATGCATTAATACAACATACTCAGGATACCAATAACAACGAAATGTACAAATTAACAAACATGATCAATATTATTACTACATGTTAATGCCATGTATGTAAATATAGCTATATAAACATATGTTTAATTTTTCAACTTGTATGAAGTCGTCCATAAATACAAGAAAACGTATATTTTCCCAAAATTATATTACCCTCAAAAGGGCAATTATATTCATGTTACATTTTTTCAGTCTCTTATTTAATTCGAATTACGTAACATTTATGTTACTTTGATTTTATTAGATCCATGTTGTTGTTACAGACCCAGGGATTGACTAGGTTCATTACGTGTCATAAAAGTGCCGGGACATAATATGGTGGCAATACATTCTCTAATTAACACCTGTCACAAAGGGACGGGCAATTTGGGTTTGTCCTCAGAGAATGTGTTATGCAATTTGTGTATTCACGAAATAACATTCAACAAATTATGCACATGGTCCTGTGATGTAGGATTGATGCATTCGTACTTCTTATAAATATATGAATTGCATTTTATTTCTTAACCGTGTGCGAAATACGCATAATGTCGGAAAGCGCAAGTTATATACTGAATTCATCCCAAAATAAATCACAAACCCTCTCTTATAATTTGTATATTATTCTATATTTTAATTATGTAAATCACGTTCCTGTCACTTTTAAAGTAGAATACGTTAGTCACTCAACCAATTCCATTATTATTTTCCCAAAGATCAAAGATTAAAGCAGTTATCAAGATTTATTTTCCATATCTTTAGAAATACTTAATCTTTACATTGAAACTGCCATCATGATGTATTATTATTATTATTATTATTATTATTTTTATTATTATTATTGATGTACATATGGTTTGCACCCAACCATGCGCGTGCCAAATTATACAGCGTCAAGCTTTTAGTTTTCCAAAGTAGAAATTAAGCCAAATGAATATATATCAAGTTTCCTTTTGCTAGAACATATGCATGCTGTTGTGTTTTTTCAAGGTAATCTTCGTTCTCGCCTTGATAACAATATTAAAAGAACAAGTATTATAAAATATAATACGGGAATATATTACACACGTTATTTACGCATCCGGTTGCTCATAATACAATTTTCCCCAAGGACTACCGTTTTACAAAACGCGATTTTCCGCGTTTCCGCCGAGATTTCACATTATAACAATGTATATCTACAATGAAACCGACAGCTCAGAACAAACCAAATTCAACACTTTTAAGTAGTGATAAAATAGTTTTCATCCTCTGTGCAATCCCCTCTGTTGGCATATGTGCACGAGAGCATGTTAAAAAAACACATCGCTGCCTCCCCACCAAACCAATGCAAGCTCAAACACTTTCAATACAGAAGTTACCGCCAATGCAATCACCCCCGACAGCTAATCCTCTCTGTGCATTTGACCATAAAGTCTACTCACATACCAAGCACCGCGCCAGGAAAAGTACCAGACGCCTCAACCGCCCACCCGTCAATATCATTGCAAGGACAGTATGTACTCCCGCTAACAGTGTGGAGTACTAATTAAACATTCCAGTAATGTTTCCTGCCACTATATCATTTTTTTGTAACTTCTGATACTATTTTGCACATACAAAACAATTATAGAGCAATACATAGCAATTATCCTCCTTTACCAACATATACAAAGAAACACAGTGCTCAACACTTCAATTTGCACATATATAATAATTATACACAAATACATTATAATTATCTCCCTTTACCAATACATACAAACAAAACAAATTTGGATACACCATATATACAAATTTGTATATTTTGGTATATGTCATATATACAAACTTGTATATTTTTGTATATATCATCATTCCAATCTTGTATATCCTTTGGAAATATCATCTTTCCAAAGGATATACATGCTTGTACATATGGATTTTTTTTGCAGTGTGCACATGCATGTCATGTTGGTGTGTTTTGGCACGCAAGTGCTTTCAAGTGGTTGTGTTGTCTATCTTGTCATCAGATTTCTGTTATACGAGTATCTTATTCTTTCCACACAAATCAAGCAATTTCCCAATCCATACAGAAATGAACAATCCATTTGCGGTATCAATTTTGTATAGATGTGTTCAACAGTCTGTCAAATATTTATGTTTTTGTGTGTGCAGAGTATATGTTTCCACTTAGTAAATTTCATTTAGTTGGTGACTTTCTTCGTCTGATAAAAACTTGTCATTTTCACTCATCCTAATATAAATATATTCCCTCTTTACTTTTATCAGTTGTTTGTTTCTGCCGTCTTTTATCAGTCTTGTGTATCATTGGAGAAGCACGGGCTATGAATTATGACTTTCTTTCTTCGAGGGCAAACCATTCGTTTCCAAAGGTTTTTGATTAATGTGTTGTATATAATAACTAATAATCGAAAATATACTGCTCGGATATATCACGTAGCTGTTTTGTTTGACGCCAGAAACACATGCAAGATACTATACCCATCAATAATCCATACTTATCTGTCTGCAACAAATATATGCACTATATATTTTCGATACCTGTTACTTATAGAGCTGATAAGTTGTGTGTTCCTTTAAGTTGATGTACTGCTATTTGAAGCTAATGTAGTTTGAAACATTATCGTCCC
This sequence comes from Haliotis rufescens, assembly GCF_023055435.1. Lineage (NCBI taxonomy): Eukaryota > Metazoa > Mollusca > Gastropoda > Lepetellida > Haliotidae > Haliotis > Haliotis rufescens. The sequence continues at coordinate 838,580 of NW_025963788.1, forward strand.
ACTTACTAAATTCTGTTGATATACGTGCGTGCCATAAACTATGCAATCTATTAGGGTATGTCACTAACGAGATGGACGGAAAAGGTTCGCTCAATTACGACAATAACAGTTTCCCCCTTTTCAGTTCTATTACAAATGCATTATTCATACTTTGGCTTCAACATTCGTCTTTCTTATGTGTGTCTTTGTTTGTGTATCTGTGTATATATGTGTGAGTGTATTTCTGTGTGTGTCAGTGCGTGTTTGTGTGTCTGTATATATCTGGGTGTTCACGTTTGTTTCAGTGTGTCTGCGCTCTGTGTGTTTGTCACTGTGTGGGTTTATGTGTGTGTGTGTGTGTGTGCGTCTGTGTGTGTGTGTGTGTGTGTGTGTGTGCGTGTTTCTACTTGTGCCTGTGAGACATACATCTGTGAGTGTATGTTTGTGTCTATGCATGGATATGTGTGTGTGTTTTTGTCTCTGTGTGTTTGTATCTGAGTGTATCTCGCTAACTGTTTAATCGTGCATGTGAGCGTATCTGTGTGTGTGACTCGGTGTGTTGTTTGTGTGTACCTGTGTGTCTCTATATGTTTGTATCTCTGTGTGTGTGTGTTTGTTTGTGTGTGTGTGTGTGGGGGGGGGGGGGGGGGGGGGGGGGGTGTGAATATTTGAAGTAACTGTTACCAGCATCATATCATAATCGCGGGAAGATTACTTTTGAGCAGTACTGTAGGTTTCGTTCGTCATATATATTGAACAAAGGTGACAGTCAGTCTTTCTGTTACTGCTTCCACAGAAACGCACGAGGTGCACTATGTTCTCGGCGGCTGTGCCTATATTGATACTGCTGGGGGCCTCACTTCAAGAAGCAACAGTACTCTCAAGAAGGTTTAAGAAAATTGACACACCTTTTGATGATGAACTAACGGCTTTACACGAAGTTAGTGTTGTATCTCTCTTGAAATGCAATGTAGTATGCAGTGTTCTTCCCGGATGTCTCGCCCTGGAGTACAAGCGTACCATCTCCCACTCTACCATGTACGGCCACCTCAGTGTGACAGACGGGGGTCCAGTGTCAGTGGGCCGAGTCTCAGCTGATGCACGTCGATATGCAATTTCGGACAGTAAGTGGAATTTCATTTCATGGTACTCACATCAGAAAAGTCACATAATTTCCAATGGGTGTCTGAAATGTGGATCGAACGTTAACCACCCGATCCATTGTGAAGCCTCTTACGACCCTCATAGGACCTTCATAGGTTTCTAAGGATCTATTTTAACTCTGATTCCCCATTGCCTGTCGTTTAGACGATTGCAATGAATGATTGGATGGGTACAATGTAAACCTAGATTGTGGTTATGGCCTGATTACTTCTCTTTACACAGGCATACACCAGTTTGCCTAGTTCAGAGTTCCATAGGGGTGGTAGCCTGGTGGTTAAGCTTGTCAGGCCAACGACCCGGTTCGAATCCCCACAGGAGTACAATGTCTGGAGACAATTTCTTCACTCACTCACTCACTCACAGGCCGAAATGACCAAATCAATTATTCGCGATTGGTCGCCTTTGACTGATATAATTGATGAACGAATTGGTAAGGTTGAAATACATGCTAGAATTAACAAACATAAGGCTAATAAGGCAGATAAGGTAATGTAGGCGTAGGGTAAGCGAAATGTTAAAATCATCAGGCAATTTTCTTTTCTGAAATTTTATTCAATTCCTTATATGATCATGGAGAGTTTCCTACACCTTGGTCATAAGCTTGTTTTATCCAATTTTATGACCTTGCCTCGGTGCATCGAGGTCATGTTTATATTTTTGTTCATTTTCCTGTTACCTATATTTAAGATTTGATTAATCATAAGTATTGTTTGTAAATTTGTTTGGAGAAAAAAATTATGTTGATGCTAACATATTTTCAGATTATGTTGTATATATTCAAATAACTATTTCTCTTTTAGTAACTGAGTATGTGTGGGGGAACGTATGTGACCGAGAGCCGGCAAATACCAACAAAATAACATTGTTTCAATGTTCTTCGGCAAAAACTGAGGACTTCAGATTTAAGCAAACGTTGTTACGATATTTTTCAGCGAACCCAGTACACTGCAAAGTATGAAATTATAAGAACTGAAGGTCAGTTTGGATGGGTTTATTGAAGTGTGAACGATTTAAAAGCGCTGGTAAACTGTATGAACCTCCGAGCTTGTTGCGATCTTTGTACCACAATGTGAACGTCTGTGTGCGTTCACCGACAAATGGAAATACAGAGGTGTTTGAATGTTTAGTTGTGCGACAAGGATCTGTTCTGAGTCCGTTTTTTCTCAATTTTCATTTATGAATTGGTAAATGAAATCACGTCCACATTTGGTATTCAGTTATTCCGAGATTTAGTGGAGATGTTCCTTCTTTAATATGCTGACAATGTTGTTGTTTTTTTACATTTTTTATTCCTTTCGAAGAGTTGTACATCAGGTTCAGAGGTTACACAGTAGGTTTAGTCAATTGTAGTGAAAATACGTTACATAGATGTACATTTTTGTGATATAAATATAGCATGCATAATTGAAACACACCCACGCACACGCACACGCACACACACAGACACACACACACACACACACACGATATGCCTCAAGAAGAGCATGAAAAGTTGTATCGATAGTCAGATAGAACTAAAACAATAATGGTAGTATTGCTATTTGAGGCATAGCTGATCTATAGCCTTATTGTACAGGGCGTGATTATTATATTAATTTGTGAAGGATTTTTCCCCATTTTCGTTCAAATTGTAATAGACCATTGTTTTTGGTGGCAATGAATTTTTCAGTCATCGCTGTCTCTTTTAGTATTTTCCTAAAATTATCAAAAATTGGTTTCTCACCCTTAATACTTGATATATATATATATATCTTTTACTGGATATTATAATATGATTAAGTAAAAGTTTATTTTTTTCGAATCCAAAAATAACTGAGTATTTGGTAAGTGAGATCCTAGTATTTGTGTCAAGGTTTAAAAAGGTTTCCAGTTTGCTCCAAAAGTGTTTAACATATTTACATTCCCAATATACATGTATAAGGTTTTCGCCATTTAAGTCACACAAAAGGAGCAAATATCATTATCAACTAGTTTCATTCTTAATAATTCCTTTTTGGTGTAAATTATTCTGTGGATAAAGTTAAACTGATAGTCAATCAATTTAGTATCTTTAGTACATTTTCTGAAATCTGAATAAACTTCTTTCCATTGAATATCATTATCAAAAAGAGATTGCCATTTTCCATTTACTAAGGGTGGTTTTGTTATTGTAATTAGTCTATCATAAAAGTACCTAGATCCTTGAACGGGTATAAATAAATTCCTCAATTGTGGACTAAGATTTAAGTCATATATTGGTATTTTGACATAATGATTGACAGTGTCTCTCCATTCTTTAGGTATACTAAGTTTAACCTTATTATAATCTAATATTGTACCCTGTATATCATAACGTACTTTCAATATTTCAAATGGCAAAAATCCATTCTCATTACATAAGTCCTTAATTGTCACTATACCCTTTTTAAACCAATTTTTAATTATGTAGTTTTCATGTTTAAATTGGTGATTTAGCCATAGGGGCTGTTATAGAATTTCGGAGATCCTTTCTGAATTTGTTGTAAATTTGCTGCCGTAATTTCCCCAAACATTTAACACATCTCTCCAAAAAGGGTTTTTCACACATAAATATTTATCAGCATTGACTCCTAAATTTATCATATCAGTGAAATAAAAAACTGAGGGATTATCACATGTACTCTTTTTTGAATACTTTCTTAAAGTAGATAATTTTAGTGATTCTATAAATATTTTAATGTCCACCATTCTAAGCCCACCATCAGCATACTTTTTTTTTCAGATTTTGCCTTTTAATTTTATCTGGTTTATTATTCCATAAAAAACTAAACAAAATTTTATTTAAATTTGTAATAAAGTCTTCTGGGGGGTTTGGAAGTGCCATAAAAATATGGACAAGAGTTGAGAGAGCCAATGACTTGATAACAGTAATTTTACCTATAAGAGTCAAGTTTCTTCTTCTCCAGTTTGCCAATAACCTATTTATTGTTTCAAGTCTTTTTCGGGTATTGATAACCCATAGATCTTGCAAATGGGGGTTGAGAATAATTCCCAACACTTCAAAATTGCCTACATGCCAGTCTAACTTTAAGTCTTCACAAATATTTGTTGAGCTCTCTGCTTTCGACCCGATCCATATGGCTTTTGTTTTATTAATATTTATTTTAAGTCCAGACATTTTAAAGAAACAATCAAGTATATTTATTGCTGCATACAGGTAGTCAGCCTCTCCGTTTAAGAATAATTGTGTGTCGTCTGCATACTGACCTAATTTGTACTCTTTCTCATTCAATACAATTCCTATAATGTTTTTATTGTCTCTTGTCATACAGCCTAATATTTCCACAGCAAAAAGAAAGAGATATGGTGATATTGGGTCTCCTTGTCTGCAACCTCTTTCATTAATAAAGAAAGAAGACATATGACCGTTTTGTATTACACAAGAGGATGCATTATTAGTTAGTAGGTGTATCCATTTTATCATATAAGGCCCAACACCATACTTTTCTAATGCCCTGGAAATAAACTGTCTTGATATTGTGTCAAACGCTTTCTCAAAATCAATCAGCAGCAACATTCCTGGTCTATTTAGTCTTTTACATTCAAACATAATGTCATACAAAAGTCTTGTGTTTTCGCTAATACATCTTCCGGGAATAAAGCCAGTTTGATTATCATGAATTAGGTGATCTAAAGTTGTTTTCATTCTATTTGCAATACATGTACTAATTATTTTATAAATATGCTGACAATGTTGTTATGTTTCCTGATTCTGCAATTGGACCCCACTAGCAAATCGGTATTTTAGAGAATTACTGTGAAACATCATCTCTTTTAAGTGAATTTAGACAAAACAAGAATGTTGTTTTTAAACGAAGGCAAAATTTCTAGAACAGAAAAGTGGATTTACAATCTTGTACTAATTCAAGCTTCATCGTCGTATAACATCCCTGAGGCTAATTTCTAGAAGTCTCACTTGGCAAGCATCGAAAAACACTCTGACTCTTAAAACCAAGAAGGTTATCAAAACTGTTCTGCGCAGCTTATTTAAGTTTCAAAATCTTTCACATCAACTTTATTTTATACCTTGAATCGAATATCTTGCCAATCATATTGTATGGTTCTGAGGTTTGACATATTCAAAGGTATCAATTTAATGGAAAAAAACAGACACGTCCATGCGCCCTTACCACTACTCTTCTAAAGCCTATATGATGTTAGTTTATCTGGGTGAAAATGCAAGTGATACTAGAAATAAACATATCTGGTGTACATTAATTAAAATTACAGTGTTTCAATTGGGCGATGGATATGCGCGGATTAGACACGGGGTTTGGAATGTACCCCATAGAGATGTAAAGATGGACTGGTAATAATCAAAATGCAACATTGTATTCACTGTATAGGTAACAGTGTCAATGTGAAAAAATATCTGATCACCGTAAATATAAGACAATTAAGAATATCATTCAGGCAATTTTGACGTAAGTAGCATGATCAAATGTTTCATTTTGAACAATGTGTGACAAAGATTATATGAAGACGCGTGAGTGAGTATGGTTTTACGCCGCTTTTAGCAATATGCCAGTAACATCACGGCAGGGGACACCAGAAATGGGCTTCTTTTTGTACCCATGTCGGGAATCAAACCTTGGTCTTTGGCGTGACGAGCGAACGCTTTAACCACAAGGCTACCCGACCACCCCTATATGCAGACGAACATCGTGCCCTTATCTGAACACAATATTGAGATCTGAGGAATCATTATATTCCATCTAAATTAATATTTTTTTTAATATCAATTGGACCCCACTAGCAAATCGATATTTTAGAGAATTACTGTGAAACATCATCTCTTTTAAGTGAATTTAGACAAAACAAGAATGTTGTTTTTAAACGAAGGCAAAATTTCTAGAACAGAAAAGTGGATTTACAATCTTGTACTAATTCAAGCTTCATCGTCGTATAACATCCCTGAGGCTAATTTCTAGAAGTCTCACTTGGCAAGCATCGAAAAACACTCTGACTCTTAAAACCAAGAAGGTTATCAAAACTGTTCTGCGCAGCTTTTTAAGTTTCAAAATCTTTCACATCAACTTTATTTTATACGTTGAATCTAATATCTTGCCAATCATATTGTATGGTTCTGAGGTTTGACATATTCAAATGTATCAATTTAGTGGAAAAAAACAGACACTTCCATGCGCCCTTACCACTACTCTTCTAAAGCCTATATGATGTTAGTTTATCTGGGTGAAAATGCAAGTGATACTAGAAATAAACATATCTGGTGTACATTAATTAAAATTACAGTGTTTCAATTGGGCGATGGATATGCGCGGATTGGACACGGGGTTTGGAATGTACGAGATGTAAAGATGGACTGGTAATAATCAAAATGCAACATTGTATTCACTGTATAGGCAGCAGTGTCAATGTGAAAAATATCTGATCACCGTAAATATAAGACAATTAAGAATATCATTCAGGCAATTTCGACGTAAGTAGCATGATCAAATGTTTCATAAGAAACAATTTCATGCCAGTGGGAAGCAATTTTGAACAATGTGTGACAAAGATTATATGAAGACGCGTGAGTGAGTATGGTTTTACGCCGCTTTTAGCAATATGCCAGTAACATCACGGCAGGGGACACCAGAAATGGGCTTCTTTTTGTACCCATGTCGGGAATCAAACCTTGGTCTTTGGCGTGACGAGCGAACGCTTTAACCACAAGGCTACCCGACCGCCCCTATATGCAGACGAACATCGTGCCCTTATCTGAACACAATATTGAGATCTGAGGAATCATTATATTCCATCTAAATTAATATTTTTTTGTATGATGACGTTTATGCACCATGTAGTGTCAAAACGTAAACTTACATGTACCACTCACCCATAATAGTCGATGCACTTTTACTTCGGGCCTTTGGACTATAGATCACAAAGACATCAAAGTGCAATCTTACTTTGTGACGTCACAATAACACACATAACATTGTCTAGAGCAGGCGTACGGCGCATACAGAAATAAGTATTGTAGTGGCAGTAAAATGTACAGTAACTGCATAAAATAATTCAATTAAAGGAGACCATTTAATTTTGGCTTGAAAGTATTAATAAAGTTAGTTTTTTTTATTTTTCTCAGTGCTTCATTTCCACATTTATAGAACGGGAATACCACGAACTTTGGTGTTTTATTCCCGGCACATTGATCAATGTGTTGACTGAGTGGGATACACTGACAAGAGGGGTCCCTTATTTGTTGTCGGTGGACTCTCGCTCTCGCTCTCTCTCTGAGGGTGTCCCTTGTTTGTCCAATGTATTTGGCGTTGCATATAGTTCATTGTTTGACATAAATAAACGTTTTTGAAGCACTATCTATATTTGCAAGGACATAGAAAGTGTTTCCGTCTTCGAAAGTAAAAAGAACAACATTGTAAAACTTTCTTGTATGGTTTATCTTTAGGTTTTTAAAGAGCACGCCAGTTTTGTGATTTAACCTTTTTTATTGCCTATTCTACTATTTTTCTTGGGTTGTTTCTTTCCAATAGAGACTCCCTCAGTCCATCGATTCTACATTATTCACAATCTTAGTTAGACGCTATCGCAGAATATCTATGTGCTAATGAGTAAGGGACACTGTTTGTAATATGATGGGGGTGACAGGAATTGTAATTGATCTATTGTTTGGAATCGTTTGGGTCGAAATTTACATCTTTTTCTGTGTTATTGTTTGATGAAGTGTCTGTAAAATATCCATCAATACACTGTAGATCGTCTTGATCATTCCGATTCCTCAGAACAAAACAATCATCTAAAACTCTTGTCCATTTATCTTGAAATCCCTGTCCAAATTCGATGCCGAATTTTCATCAATTTTTTAGAACAGTATTTCCTCCAAATAAACAAGTACAAGGGTTGCATAAGTAGGGGCCATTTTTGTCGCCATTGCAGTTATCATGAGAACCTTCAAAATTATTAGGTTTATTGTTTTGAATGTCCTTAATACTATCTATAATGAAAACAGAGGACAATGTCTTCTAAGATTTCCGAACGGTGTTATTTATCCAGTATTCAATCTGTTCTATGCCGAGATCATTGGGAATGTTTGAGTATAAACTGCATCAAAAGTGACAAATTTGGTACCATTTTCCACTGATCCAGAAAGTTGGTTCACAAAATCAGTGTAATCTTTCATGTAGCTCTCGGCATGTTTAGTTTTTGGTTTTAGCACTTTATCCATAAGGTAACCGATTCTGTGTGGGCGACATTTGGGTTCCGCGATAATTGGCCGTAATATTAAATCATTTAGGGGGTATTATAACAGAATTCAATGTGCTCTCTTATGAACTTTAGGGAGGCCATAAAAAATACTTCCTTTCGAATCAAAATTTAATAAATAATTATCTTTGCTTTTAGTCAGGCATTGAAAATCTTATCAATTACGGTCAGTTGGCCAACACACTATTTCGCTAAGGCTGCGTTCACACAGTGCCGATTAGGTCTCATATTTGAAATTAGATGGGGCAACGACATGAAAAGTGAAAAAGTCAGATTACTATCCTCAATGATCTGTCATTGTCTCAACGCAATCGTATACGTTCGTAACAGAGTCTTGCGGATCGGGAAAGGTCCAGAGAGGTCGGCCAAGCACTCCCGACAAACTTAAAGCTGAAGAAAAGAGATACACAACTTTCCCATTTGAGGGAAGTGAGATCCACCTGAAGAGGTACGATGTGAGACGTACATGGGACGGAGCCTTAGAGATGTGCAGGTCTGACGGCGCTACACTGGTCAAGATAGACAACGCGGAGAAACAGGACATCGTCAGAGGCTTGTTCAACTTCAAGGACTACGAAAACAGCAGTAAGTGACACTGTGAGGATAGCTCCTGGTTTCTACAGATTTCTGTAATCAACATATACTCCTCAGAAAAAGTTAAGCAACAAGTATTATTTTCCGTGCAACAGTCTCATCAGTGTTGAATGCCATCCAATGAGAACAAATTCAGGCAGGAGAATAACCTACGAATACTCGACTTAAAGACTTTTTCATGTAGATTTTCCCGATAACACTGATAACATCGCCTGAACACAACCACCCTCAAAACACACATGCAAAATGCACAACATGCATGTTTTACATACTTCACCCATGCACCCTGATTGCTTAAAAACTGCCAGCAAGGGCAATTTGTCGACATTCACACTTTAGACATGGCTAGGCGTCACTTAACGCCAACTGAGGTTGCTTGTTGGAATGGGACAGGGGGGGTCTCACCCAAACTGCTGTTGCCAATCATTTTAATGTTCACCGCAGTGTCATCTCTAGAGTGATAACTCGATACCATCAAACTGGACTGATGACAGAGAGACCACACTCAGGTCGTCCAAGGGTGACAACTCCTCGTGAGGACCGGTATTTAGCCACCCCGGCCCGGAGAAACAGGTTTACTACGGCCAGATCTCTCCAGAATGACCTTCAGAGAGTTGCAGGAAACAGAGTCTCAACACAGACAGTAAGAAACAGACTTCACGTTCAGGGTCTGAGGTCCAGACCACCTGTTCGACGTATCCCACTGCCTGCACACAATCGACAACAGAGACTTGCTTGGGCCAATCAACGCCGTAACTGGAGGGTCAATCGCTGGCGTAATGTTCTCATCACAGACGAGTCAAGATTCTGCCTTGACTTCAACGATGGTAGGGCACGTGTGTGGAGAAACCGTAATGGACGATACCCCAACCGTACAGTTGCTGAACACGACCAGTACGGAGGTGGAAGTTTGATGATCTGGGCTGGCATCAGGGTTGGACACAGAACTGATCTTGTGGTCATCAGACGTGGTACCTATCTGGTGTACGGTACAGGGACGAGATTGCCACACCTGTGATCATTCCCATGGAACAACAAACAGGTCCTAACTTCATCTTTATGGATGAAAATGCTCATCCACATTGAGCAAGAGTTGTCACTGATCTTCTTCAGACCAACAACATCACGCATATGGACTGGCCTGCAAGGTCTGCGGATCTTAATCCCATTGAACAAGCATGGAACATTCTTGGAAGGCATGTTGATGGTCTTCATGTTCGTCCTCAGAATCTGGATCAACTTCAACAGGCCTTAAGGAGAGAATGGCAGAACATTCCACCACAGACACTTGATAGGCCTATCTGGTCAATGCCAAGACGTGTAGAAGCTTGCATTCAAGCCAATGGTGGACATACACGTTACTGAACATTGGATCATTGTTTCAAAATGACTTAAACTCATTTTTTTTTAAAAATCATCTTTCAGGGCAGCACATTTTGCACGACTCTTTTCATGATACTGGTTTTGATCATTTGTAAACATGTTAGGCATAAACGCTTTTCAGTTCCCTTTGAGGACAATGTGTGTTTGTGCTCTTTCTTTGTATTGCTTTAGTCAGTTTTTAGGTATTGGAATATTTGAACATGACTGACACATAATAGATTTGTTGCTTAACTTTTTTGTGAGGAGTATATGTGAGACTAATAACTCACCAATATCTAATTCTAACGGTGTTTTTATTTTGAAGTTATCAAGCTGTTATCATCTGATTTGTAAAATCATGCAAGTCATGCAAACTAGCAATATCAACGACACCTCATCACGCATGTGTTTCATCTGTCCTCGTTGTCCCTTTTTGCCCACCCAACAGTAACCCAATCTATGTCAGATTAATCCTACTGCCTTACGCTTTGTATGTCGTTGTCCCAAAACCAACGCATCAGTTTTGATAAAAAACTACCAAAAAACCCGAGGACTTTATTCAAAACACTTTAATTAGCTAGTTTGACAATTTATCACTTGAGGAGAAACATGGACAAGGTGTTGTTAGCCCAGGAGTCACTTCCAGCTGTGCTTGAATTGGTCTTCAGCAACCCATTCTTGTCGTAAAAGACGACTTTGCTTGTTGTAAGAGTCGAGAAATGCAATCGGGTGATCAGTCACATTCACCCTCCAGTCATAACCTCCAGGAAAGCACAATCTCCCATACTGTCGCGTCTGTCACACCATTACGCCAGTCACACATGCCCCTCAGTATCAGTCTCCCGTCAGTCAGAACCTCTCGTCAGCCGTTCCTGGTGGTGTTTCAGCTGAACCCTGGATTGGACTGCGGGACACGAACAGGTCCAACATCTACAGATGGACTGACGGTTCCGTCCCGACGTACACGAAGTGGTGCAAAGGGGAGCCCAGCTTTACTTCTGGAGGCCAGGACCAGGACTGTGTCGTGATCTCTTTAGGGATATTTGTGTCTGCATGGGATGATCGTGACTGTAAGATATTACGCTGGTTTGTGTGTGAAATGTGATTTGAACATGTTCACCAAATATATTATCATGTTTCTTTTGTTTCATAAGTCGTTACATGCGATTATGAATTTGTATGAGTATATTGGAAAACTTTCGACAATCAATTTGTGTCCATATTTAATAAGTCAAAGTGGCCCATTGTGGCTTTGGCAAAGTGACTGAAGCATGCGCAAAAGAACTCTGAATATCATGGAAGTGTTGAATAATTCCCTGACTTCCCTACCGCCAGGATACAAGATAACTTGAATGTTTGTGTACTTAAATGCGTTTGATGTAAAACTGATTGTTTGTTTGAAAATTATTTCGGGAACTTCCCAATGTTTATTGTTCAACAAAGATTTAACTGTGTAACATTGTTGTGGATATTTTGTTGACACTCATCACATTGTTTTTGGACAGTGATTTGACGTCAGGAATGTAGTGCCATTTAATCTCGGCAGTCGTCAGGAAGTTACTATACAAGTATTTGGATGCTAGTGTGAGGTATAGACATCTGGAAACGGCGAGACTTGTCCAGCAATGTATAGAGCCTTACAGCATTGTCTGGGAAGTTCTGCGAGCTCGGAAGGTTGTATATTTAGTGGGACAAGAGCATGCCTGCCTGGTCTCTATCACATTCTGTCTCACACCTATTTTCATCCAGTCAAGAAAGCTTTCATGTGAGGATCGCTTACCGTCCTTATACTCCCTGCCCAGCCAATATTCGTCTGCTTGACCACTGTCACCGCTGGGTGGATATATATTATTATCAATGACTTTAGCTATCACCACTGTATTTTGTATTTGATACTGACAACTACCATCTTGGTAGAAAGAGCATCCTCGATTGTTGATTGTATACCAGTTGTTTGTTGTTTGTTTGTTTCACACCAAATTCTTTTTCGTACATATTTCTGGATTAACATATTATTTCAATTTGAGAATAGACATGTAACAGGTGGTTAATCTTTTCATCCAAGCACACATGAATGGTCTACGAATCAATACGACAGTCAGTAGATGTTGACTGTTCACATAAGTTGCATTGGCATTTCCTATATCAATTAGCAGCTTTAGAAAACATGCTGATTAAATATATTATTCACGACATGGAAGAGTTAATGCAAATCATGCTGATCATTAAATTTCAGGACGTTAGTAATAAAACTACACACAAAAAATCCGAAGGTCTGTTGTCTCGTTTCTTTACTTTATCATGGGATAACATTTATCCTAAGTTATCCTATAATAATTAGATCCACATCAAGTGCTTTTATGAGTTATCATGGTGTAATATTTATACATCATTTCATATAATTATAGTTTAGCAAGTAATATTTATCATCAGGTAAAATGTATATATAAAATATCAGTAGTTTCAGTTATAGTTTTGTAGATAGATGCTAGCCTAAGGTAATGGATGCGCATCTAGACATACTATTCAATAAGACAAGTGTTACGTCTACATAGTTTATTAGATTTAAAGCTTTTAGATAAATGCTAGCCTAGGTATCAAGATCCCATGTCCCAGACAAAAGATATGTCTACATAGTCTTATAGATTACCTTGAACTATTTTATTTAAGTAAATCTGTCATCACCTATATTAGAATAACATTCAGCAATTTAGACTCATTAAGGATTAGCCCCCATACAAGCTTGTTTATAGTGCATTAAGGATTAGCCCCAACACAACCTCGTCTATAGTGACACCATAATCTCTTTCCAAAGCATCCAGTAAATATGTCAGCATGATTAGTGCCAGTCCAACAGGATTAACAGGATTAAGTATTCCTCTCTGTCTAGCCATCCATTTAGCATAGGGCACAACCAATCGTGTATCAACCAATCCTATTCCTTTTTATTGTTCAATTTTTTGTTAAATACATACTGTAGCCAAGTTTTAGCAGAGAAGGGGTTTGACTCTCTTACCAAGCAGACCTCACTCCCACAGCCCAGAGTGTTGTACCGACTCTCTGTGGCACCCTCAGTTATTTTCTAAGTATATGGTAAATTGTTAATTGTTCTTGTAAACAAAATTGTGATTAGACTCCTGTGACTCTGGCTCTTTGCTGACTAATTCCCCAAGAAAACCAGCACGTCATTTGGAAGGTATTGTTCACCCAGAACAGTTCCATGATAATTTTGTGAACTATGTTGTCCTCACGAAATATTGATGTTCATTCTATAACCACGTTCAGATGGCATCATTAGTCTGACAGCTCATTAGTGAGCACGAACAGTAATCATCATGCGAGACATCACCAGTCATATTGAGCACCATGTGTTTCAGGCGGGTATTTGTAACACATTCAAATGCACAAGTTTTGTCAACATTATGTTGCAAAGGCGATGGTTATTTTCTATAATTTACGCTATAGCAAGTGCAAGAAAAATAATACCATGTACCGAGATCAAATGTAAATGGAGAAAAGAACACGATCTTATACAAATACTAGACAGATGGTTTACGTACATGTCCGTCCAGAAATAATTCGTTTTACATTTTCCCAGGCATGAATTCGATTGATTAGTCAGTCGATTAGGCCACACCTGCCGGATGCAAGTTCTTGTTTGGGAAATATTCTTGAACGGATTCCACAGGAGATTTAATTCCTTGTCACCCAACGAGAGTCGTGATTGTTCATGTCATTTCAAGGCTGTCAAAGTGTCAGGTTACGGAAAAGGACAAGTGGTGACGAATTTCAATTTATAATACACATGACAATCCCCAAGCTTGTTGGTTGATATATCAAAGTGAATGGCTGATTAAATCAATACAAACTATCGGTAATGAATGTAAGTAAAATCGTAGAAAATCAACACAACCTTGATTGACTTGAGATTATAATGCAATTACCAATACTGTTTGAATAGTGAAATACTTCAAAGCAGTTAGCACTTGGCTTGTTTTTCTAATGACCGGATGCCAGTGGGTGAACTTTTACACCTTCTAATAGAAGTTACGGGACAGACTATAATCATAGACATAAACCTCCCCAGACATTAACCAGGTGAGGACAAAAGGTGGTTGACCAACATGTTAAAGTATGACAATCACAACTACTACTACTACTACTACTACTACTTCTACTACTACTACTACTATTACTACTTCAAAATGTTGATTCTTGTCCACGATTTCTGGTTGTTCAAGGGGTTGTTAGTGAGCCCCTCAAACTCAATCCTTTTGTAGTTTCAAATTCAATTGAAAGTATGTGTGGTACAATGACAAATGTTTCTACTCTCTGGTCTGGTTCACTGCTTGTGGAGTGTGCAAAGAGACTGCAATCTTCGAATCAACTTCGAATACAGAGCAGAGATTGGTGTATCAAGGTGCGTCTTAGGTGAGATCGTAACAACATCTAAATAACAAATATGTATGCCTTTACATTTACCCCAACTAAGCTTCCTTCTTCAATGCCGGATTTTTCAACATCGGAATTGAATTGTATACGACAAACACTCTCTTTATGTAAATACCAATAATTTGAACATGGAGCAAAAGCCTGTCGCCATACCCAAGTTTGCTCTCGCTGCAGTAAGGCCCATGGTAGCAGTGACTGCATGGATACCATCAAATGTGCCCAGTGCAGTGGTGATCACATGTCCACTTCAAAATCATGTTCTCTTTTGTAACACAGACCCACATTCTGAAAATAAAGTGCACAGGTGATATTTCCTTTTCAGACGCGAAGAAACTGGTATCAACCACTTCCACTTCTTCACTTTTCTGATTCAATCTCCTCTTCTTTGCTTATTTGTCTATATGTACGCCAATCAAAGTGGTTAAAATTTAAAATTCATTCAAATTGTTGATCAAAGGATGGCGACGGAAAAAAACGTTCTGCCTTTTCCCTCGCCGTCCTAGTTTGTTGGCAGTTATCGTGAAATCATCAGTCGAATATATGTATAGTGCCCATATCTTGATCATGTTTTATGAACCTATGAATTGCTACACTTATATACCTCATGCACATATGTTACAGATGTATGTCTATTGAATTCAAATTAATAAATGTTTGACAAAAAGAAAAACAGTTTTGTACATTTTAGCCACCTTTTTTCACATAAGGACATGGGTATTTCCTACAAAAGGTGCAAATTAATAACATGTTTAAGTATGACAGTCACAACTAGTAGTAGCAGTAGTAGTAGGAGGAGTAGCAAACACAGTAGGCCTGAAGCAGGGTCGTGGAATATTCTCCATTTTTTTCATTATGGCTACCCCATAATTCGCTCCACAAAAGAATAAAAGACGGCACATTGATACAGATACTGCAATAACTTCTGATGAGTATTCTGTGGAAAATATTGATTCTTGGCCACGATTTCCGATTGTTGAAGGGATTGTTGGTGAGCCCCTCAAACTCAATCCTTTTGTAGTTTCAAATTCAGTTGAAGGTATGTGTGGTACTTTGACAAATGTTACTCGTCTCTGGTCTGGTTCACTGCTTGTGGAGTGTGCAAAGAGACAGCAATCTTTGAATCAACTTAAGCAGATCATTTTGTAAATACTGAGATTGTTGTCTCAAGGTGTATTTGAGGTAAAACGGTTCAACAGGAAAGGTAGGTGACAACATTTTTTTAACAAATATGTATCATTTTATATTTACCCTCACTAAGGTTCCTTCATCAAAATAAGGCTGGATATGTTTCTTTAAATACCAATAATTTGGACATGGAGCAAAAGCCTGTCGCCATTGCCAAGTTTGGTCACGCTGCAGTAAGACCCATGATAGCACTGACTGCGCGGATCCCCTCAAATGTGCACCGTGCAACGGTGCTCTCACGTCCACTTCAAAATCATGTCTAGGATGATATATCTCCTTTAAAGACGCGAAGAAACTGGTAACAAGCACTTCCACTTATTCACTTACCTTTTCTTCACTGATCTCCTCTTCTCCTGTCATGGCTGATAATGGTTGTCAAACAGCTATTACCTCGGAATGACCAGAAAAATATATTGGATCAAATTGATGCTGGTGGCAGCAGGTACATATTTAGATAAGGAAGAGTGCTCAGCCAACTTTTCATCTAGCAACATCTGATTGATGAGTTAGTAGTTGGTCCCAATTTTAAAGATGGTGAATACTAGATTAAGTACCCTTTTTGGACCATATTCCATTACGTGGACATTGGACTTAGTTAAATTATTTGTTGACACATTATTTCGTCAAGATGTGCGTTTACTTTGTTTCAATTTACACCATGCTTTGGTGTTAAACATTCAAAATTTATTCAGTTTTTTTTTATCAAAGGATGGCGACGGAAATAACGTTCTGCCTTTTCCCTCCCCTTCCCAGTTTGTTGGCAGTCATCGTCAAATAATGGTTTAGGTATGTGTGGGATTGCAGAGGCCTTTGGAACGCATTCTTCAATTTTTTCATCAGTTCATCAGAAAAGCATTTTTTTGTCTCAGGAACGTGAGTAAGGCGATCAACCTTTAGGTTGACTGTACAGTGATTCAAATGCAAGCCCTCCGTGAGCGGATACCGGATTCACAGAAACGATTACACTCTGTCCAAGCAGAAACATTAACGCTATTAGCATTCCAGGTGTTATTTGTGACCAGTCACTTTTAGTAAGGAGGAACATCAGATGGGATACTCATTACAAATCATCATCTATTGTGGATCTTTTAAATAGTAATAGTTCTCATTCAGTTATTTTTTGTTTTTGTTTTGTTTTTTAAATATATATATTGAACGAAGCGATAACATTTGAAATGAATAGATAATAATATTTCATAATAGTGTGTTTAATTCGAAATGTAGATTGTTAGCGGCCGATCTTCAAAGGGGTTAAATAATTGCAAACTTACTGTCTCCTGAAAGGATATCATTCAAAGTACCTTCCACAGTTTGAAACCTGGTATATGTGTCATTGTAATTGATGATTAACTTATGTATCATTGGGAGCAGCTGAAGGGATGGTGTGTCATCCTGCTGGGGAACCGTGAAGGTAAGATAAGTACCGTAAGTCCCCAGGGTCCTTAGTTTGGTGGCCTAACTTTGGTTGCCGGTGATCAATAGCCCGGTTTAATAATGTCTTGTCATAAATAGATACAACCTTTAATGGTTACCAACTAGTTGTATAAATATACATCTGTGATATATCTCGTTATTCTACTGTCCTTGGTTTGCAGGTTCTTATATAATAGTCTCACTGTATTTATTTTGTATAATATTTTATAATTACCATATTGCTGAAATACCGCCAATGTGACGTTAACTTTTAACTCACACAATCACTCACTCCTCCACACTTGTCATATTGAGCACATTGGAATCCTGACATGTTTTTTTCTGGTTTCTGCAACTATCGACCACCACGATCTGTGAAATCTAGACAGTGTCACGTTTCATAATTGGAAAGTCCTGGTCTGCCCAGCTGACGTGTTCTCCAGCCGAATCAAAACATGTCAGTTTGTGATTTTGGGTAAGTGGGAGTCCAATGCATGCCTTCTGTGACAGGATACCAGCTTCACGGAACCATTACGCACTGTCTGAGCAGAACATTAACGCCTTTGGCTTTTCAGGGTTTGTTTGTGAGCGAGGTGACAGTCACAAAGTGCAAAAAGGGGAAACATGTCTTCCTGCTGTGGCAACATGCAAGGGTGCCACAATGGGTAGTTGATCCTAACTATCGATTCCATCACACTTTGGCTGATACCAAAGACATTTGCAACGTGACGTTGTGTTGACCCAGATTCTAGCCTGCCTTTGCATCTTCCTAATTCTCCAGACGTCAAACAACGTCCTTGACACTGAGGGGTTAGAAGTGCATTCAGTTGGTGCTACATCAGTAGCAAATGTTGTTAATGATGTGCATGTTATGATACACCCAAACACATGTTTTCAAGCACATCGTGCACACATCGTTTCTATGACGTCATGAGGGTTACCCAATAATTGTGTACTGGAAAAATCCTTTTCTGTTTGATTTTTTTTTTATATAATCAAATTTTGATCCTCAACAAATTAATTAGTGTATTTAAATACTCTCTGCAAATATAGAAACGCAAAAGTACTTTTAGATGTATATTTTATGCATCATATTAATAATCAAGAGATGGTTATTGATTGATCAATGTCTGGGCTGATTACCTATGCAGTCCTGGTATTGTCATTGTTGTAGAGGTGGATTAATATGTCATGTGCTCTAATTTGTTTGTTCGTTTGTTTGTTTGTTGTGTAACGCCGCACTCAACAAAATTCCATCTATATCACGACGGTGTTACAGCAATGTAATAAACTGCGGTAAATTGTAATAAAAACTGCAGTAAATTGAAATCAAAACTGCGGCAAATTGTAATAAAATATTATTAATTTGCAAGTATTCAAAGAAACATGCATGAAGTAAAGAATGTGCGACTAAGCTGTTTGGAAATCAAAATCCGGACTTTGAAACGACTGAATGATCAATACTAGTGGTCATTAAATTCTTCATATTTATATTTACTCAGAACAGTTCCAGTGTTTGCTAGCCTGAATATGATCAATTCCAACCTCCAGCATGTTTAAGGAAATAAAGAAAGCAATGTTGTTTCACTTTCAGTCATTCCTCTTGAGAATATGTCATGTGCTCTAACTTGTTTGTTTGTTTATTTGTTGTTTAACGCCTCACTGAGCAATATTCCAGCCATATGACGGCGGTCTGTAAATAATCAAATCTTGACCACACAATCCATTAAATGAGACCATGAGCATCGATCCACACAATTGGGATACGATGACATGCATCAATCAACTATGTCAGCGAGCCTGACCACACGATCCCATTAGTCACCTCTTACGACGAGATTAGTCGGCTTTAAGGGCACGCTTGAGTTGTGGAAGACCTACTCTACCCCGGATCTTCACGGGTCCCTGTGCTCTTTCGTATTGATTCGTAATCGATCGGATCTGGAAAGGTCACGTGTTGTCCCATGTGTCTCATATCGGTCCCACAGCCTTGTAATGGTGCTTGGTGCCACGTTAAAAAACCCTGGATACGGCCAAAGATGATTCTTCTGTTTGAAGTCGACTGATGGCGTTGTTGCGTTGGGCTTCCTTCAGTTGTGGCATGTTTTTGCTGTTCACTTGCTGTAATCTTGTGATAACGTGGTTGTACTGTCCATCTTTTCACCAAACCTTTGCAATATCTCATTTTTTCCACACAAATCAAGTCATTTCCCAACCATACATAAATGAACAATTCATTTCCGGTATCAATTTTCACTCATCCTAATATAAATATATTCCCTCTTTGCCGACATCCATCAGTCTTTTGTATCATTGGAGAAGCACAGGCTATGAATTATGACTTTCTTTCATCGGGGACAAAAAATTCGCTTCCAAAGGTTTTTGATAAATGTGTTACATATGAGAACTGTTAATTGAAAGAACTGCTCGGATATGTCAAGTCGCTGTTTCGATGGACGCCAGAGACACATGCAAGACAATATACCCATTACTAATCCATACTTATCTGTCTGCAACAAATAAATGCAACATATATTTTCGATACCTGATATAGAGCTGATAAGTTATGTGTCATCCTTCAAGTTGATCCACTTTTTGAACATATATAGTTTCGAACATAATCGTCGCACTTACTGAATTCGGTTGATATATATGCATGCCATTAACTATGCAATCTATTTGAGTATGTCACTAAAGAAATGCATGGAAAAGGTTCGATCAATTACGACAGTAACAGTTTCACCCGTTTCAGTTCTAAAACAATTGCATTATTCATACTTTGGCTATAACATTTGACGTTTTGTCTGTTAAAAATTATTTCTTAGGTATGTTGTTTGATAGTGTATTTCACACAACTCCAGTTCTTGGTCTATTTGTATGAATACTAGAGTCTGGACCAAATAATCCAGTGATTGGTATCATGAGCAATTATTTACGAGATTGGGATACAATGACAAGCTTCAACCTATTCAGAAAAATATGGCCCCTGTATATATATATCTCGTAACTGTTATCCTCCGGTCAGTCTCACCTTGTCGCCAGTCACGCCCTCCCGTCAATCACACCAACAAATCAGTCACACACTTCCGTCAGTCACATCAATCCTCCGGTCATAACCTCGAACAAAAAAATAATATCCAATACTCTCGCGTCTACACATCATTCCGCCAGTCACGCACACCCCTCAGTCTCACTCTCCCCTCATCCCCTCCAGTTGGTGTTTCAATGGAGCCCTGGATTGGACTGCGGGACACGACCAGGTCAAACATCTACAGATGGACTGACGGTTCCACCCGACGTACACGAACTGGGACAAAGGGGAGCCCGCCTTTACATATGAAGGCCATGACGAGGACTGTGTCCTGATCCTTTAAGAGAAGTTTGGGTCTGTATGGAACGATGATGACTGTAGTATATTACGCTGGTTTGTGTGTGAAATGTTTTTTGAACATGTTAGCCAAATACTGCCTGCAGCACCTGCCTATCTAATCATCGTTCATCGGGGGGGGGGGGGGGGGGGGGGGGGGGGATGTCAATAGACAGACAAGCATTTCAGTTATAGCTTGGCGTGAGAAGTGATGCAGATCTTAGACAAAGCCTTGTTGTGTGAAGGAGATGTCATGTCGATCTATAACATACCCAGAAACATATCAGGGACTCATGGCCGAGTAGGGTGCAACCCATGGATGAACAGGAATACCACAAAGCCCAAACACAGATTTACTATAGTCATATGAAACAAGAGCGAGTTGTTTAGCTTCTTTTGAGTAGTGTACTGTGATTCCCTGCCTTCATTACCGCCAGGAGACACATCAAGTTGAATCAGTGTGAACTTGAATGTATGTGATGTAAAACTGATTGTTTGTTTGAAAATTATTTTGGAAATTTCAAAATTGTAGTGTGTTTATATTTCAGTGTATTTTATTGGTTACCAAAGATTGAAAACTGAGTAACATTGTTTTTGTTGAGATTCGATAGAAACTCATTGCGTTGTATCTGGACAGTGATAAGTCATCAGGAATGTCAGCAGTCGTGACTAGTTGTTATCCTCTAATGAAGCTAAAATGATTGTGGGTGAACTTTGGCACCTTCTCATAGAGGTTAACGATGCATGGGACAGATTATAATCGTAGATATAAATCATCCCCGGCATTAACCACGTGAGGACAAAATGTGGTATATACAAAATAACACACAGAGGTGGGGTAAAAAAAGTTGTTTGGTTACTTTCTTACGCCTTTATGCCAGATAACATTATGGAAACATAAACAGCTCAAATTGGTTATGCAAATTCTGAAAACACAGGGACAGGATATTCTTTATACACTATATTGCCTGTGAGATTTACTGTGCACAGGTGTTTACATGTATATTTCATCGTTTCTGCCGTTCTTTATTGGAAATAAAATTACACTGTGGTGTCATGGCAATTGCTGCGTAAGGAGTAGTACTATTTGACTCCCGGCCTTTATTACAACGGCTTGTATTTGTTTTCTGTTTAACACCGCACTGAGCAATATTCCAGCTATAAGGTGGTTGGTTGATTTGCTGTTTAACACCGCACTGAGCAATATTCCAGCTATATGACGGCGGTCTGTAAATAATCGAATATGGACCAGACAATCCAGTGATTAATATCATGAGCAACGATCGACGCAATTGGGATTGATGACATGCATCAACCAATTGAGCGAGCCTGAACACCCTATCCCGTTAGTCGCCTTTTACGACACGCATAGTCACCTTTTACGGCAAGTATGGGTTGCTGAAGACCTATTCTACCCTGGAATCTGTATGGGTCTATAGATATAGGAAGACAGTCTGTGAATAATCGATTCTGAACCAAAACGTCCAGTGACATCATGAGCATCGATCTACTTAATTTGGATGCGATGACATGTTATCAGCCAAGTCAGCGAGCTTAACCACCCATACCTGTTAGTCATCTCTTACCATACACATTGGTTGCTGAAGATCTATCCTAACCGGTCAGTATTCTTCCCCCGTCTGGTGACCTGTGAAATGGCGTGCATGCTTAGTGTTGGAACATTGTCATGAATACTGGATGATTTGCGAGTACTTATTTTGTTGTTGTAAAACACACCCGATAATGATGTTACACATTTATTAGAATTTGAATAGTTAAAGGATGATGCAGAAAGGGGAAGGCAAATAAGAAGTTGGATTCAGTTTGAAAATCCGCCTAAGTATTTTGTCACATGGAAAACTGAACTTACACAAATAAGACTATTAATAATTTAATTTTAACATATGACAATGGTTAAAGTGTCACTGAAGGATACAAAATAATAGGAAACACACTTTTGAAATCAGACAAGTATTAGATGGTGTCTATAATCACTTGCGGATAGCATTGAAAAACCTAATGAACTCGTAAAAGTTGTAAACAAAAGGCCTTGCCTGAATGTGTCCCCAGTTGATTGTGTTTCATTCTTTTAGAATGACTTAGGTGTGTGGGTTTTTAGGTATGTATAAAAAAATCAGATTAATCAGATAATCTTAACTATGGTTCGAGGAATAATTACATGTATTCCGAAAAAAGATCCAGAAGGTTTCTGAGAAACAGGCGACCGATTGCACAATTTTAAGCTCTTGTACAGAAACCAGAACTAGGAAAACGTTGGGCACATTAATTCTTAGTAACCAAACCGGAAGCTGGTCTGAGAATGATTGAAACCTGCAAACATATTAATTTGTTGATTTTTATATTCATTTTTAAGGAGAAGTTTACAAAAAACGACCTTGTCAACATTGAAGAATTTTCAATCAAAATATATTTTCCTTGTTGGGTGCAAATATTGTTAAGTTTCTTACTTTTGAAAATCCCTTTTGAAGGGATATATTTAATAGTTGGTGTAATTATTACAGAAAACATAAAGTTAACAAACAAACGGTTGAAGAACCAATATTTTTCGATCACTGATCTAAAAATAATTTCATCTTAAAACATTGGTTTGATAAGGGTATTGATTGTTTAAAAGATTTATGTAGCAACAACAGATCTTTAACATTTGAAGAATTGCAAGACAAATTTCAAACCAAAGGTACTTTACTTGATATAAAGCATCCCTAAATTATGGACAAAATAATGAATGGCCGATATTGAATCACAGTTAATTTAAAGAGAAATATCCAAATTGTTAATAAGAAGAAAGTGCTCCAGATTATTTTGTGATAAACTCATAGCTTCCACTAACTTTTCTCTGATGTGTGCCAAAATCTTAATCAAAGCATTTTGTGGAATGTTTTTACTAACTGTAAAATATGTACCAATGATGTGAAACTAATAGATTTCTACTACAAATTCATAAATATAGCTCTTTATACCCAAAAGTAATGATTGAAAATAAATTAAATTGATGATAGTATATGCTCAGATCAAAACGTATACCATGTATACGTAGAATGTGTTTTTGGAATTGTGGTACCTGAACACGAAACGTGCATATGATCTTCATTTCACCAGTACAGATAACTTACTTTTCTACAGCAAAAATAACTGTCATTTCAACCCTTTACTTCTTCTTGCAAAACAATACATTCACCAGTCAAGTATTAAGAAAATCCCATATAGTTTCCTTCCTTCAGCAAAAAATATTGAAAGATATAGTAAAAATGAAAATAAATTATTGCAATGAAAACTAGTGGTATTATTAATTTTGACAGCCTGCTTATTTTTTTTACATCAGTCAGTCGAATATACGTATAGTGCCCATATCTTGGTCATGTTTCATGAACCTTTGAATTGCTACACTTATATACCTCATGTACCTATGTTACAGATATATGTCTAATGAATTGAAACATAAAATATTTAACAAAAAAAAAAAAGGTTTTGTAAATTGTAGCTGCTGAATACACGTAAGGCTTTGGTTTTTTTCCACAGCAGGTGTCCAAAACCTAGAAGTAGTAGTAGTAGTAGTAGTAGTAGTAGTAGTAGTAGTAGCAAACATGGTGTATGGGGAGTAGTGGTGTCAAATGTCCTTTCTGCATCATTGCTTCCCCATAATTCACTGGTTCTCGACAAACAAATAAAAGAAGGCACATTGATACAGATGCTGCAATATCTTCTGATGAGTGTTCTGTACAAAATGTTGATTCTGAGCCACGATTTCTGGTTGCTGAAGGGGTTGTTGGTGAGCCCCTCAAACTCAATCCTTTTGTAGCTTCAAATTCAATTGAAGGTATGTGTGGTACTATGACAACTGTTACTACTATCTTTTCTGGTTCACTGCATGTGGAGTGTGCAAAGAGACAGCAATCTTCGAATCAATTAAGCCGATCATTTTGAGAATACAGAGCAGAGATTGGTGCATCAAGGTGCATCTTAGGTAAAACAACTAGTTACACAGGAAAGATCATGACAGCATCTTAATAACAAATATGTACCCCTTTACATTTACCCCAACTAAGCTTCCTTCATCAATGCCGGATATTTCAACATCGAAATTGAATTGTATATGACAAACACACTCTGTTTATTTAAATACCAATAATTTGGACATGGAGCAAAAGCCTGTCGCCATACCCAAGTTTGCTCTTGCTGCAGTCAGACCCATGATAGCTCCTCTGACTGCATGGATACCATCAAATGTGCACACTGCAGTGGTGATCACATGTCCACTTCAAAATCATGTCCTCTTTTGTAGCACAGACACAAAGTCTTTTCAGACGCGAAGAAACTTGTATCAACCACTTCCACTTTTTCACTGACCTTTTCTGATGCCATCTCCTCTTCCCTTGTCAAGGCTGATAATCGTTGTCAAACAGCTTTTAACGGGGTGTCGAATGATCAGAAAAAATATTGTATCAAATTGATGCTGATGCAAACAGGTACATACTTAGATGACGAAGAGTGCTCAGCCAACTTTTCACCAAGTAACATCTGATTTATGAATAGTTATAGTGAATAACTAGATTAAGTTCCCTTTTTGGATCAAGTTCCATACCTTGGACATTGGACTTTGTTAATTTTTTTCAGAGTTTTATTTGAATAAATGTACGCCAATCGATTAGCGGTGGTACCCGTTTGCTGTAGACGCGTCTGCAAATAATAAACAGTCCGTCGACTACAACCTATCGTCCTTGCGACTTCAGCTTCGGACGTTCCCGTCTGCAACATGCCGATGACACGTTCACGTTGCACATTTGAAAGGCGTGGCATGACAAATGGCCGTAAAGACTTTTGTTTTCTTGTGTTTTTCTTTTTTCGTTAATCACTGCTGACAAGTATGGCTGAAAACACGTGCGGTATTATGGCCACGTGACCAGTTGCACGTGAAAAAAATCACTTTTGCCACTATAGTGCCGTGCACATGATTTTGATCAATTTACCTGCACATAAACGGGTGTTATCTGAAGACAAAACGTAGTCATTACTGTTTAAATACACAATAAGGGCCAGCAATGATAACTGGTCAAAATGTTAAAATTTTAGGATTGTGAATTTTTTAGTTTGATTCAGTATAGTTTCAAACGTAATCGCCCCACTTACTGAATAATGTTAATAGATACGCGTGCTATAAACTATGCCATCTAATGGAGTATGTCACTAAAGAGATGCATGAAACAGGTTCGATCAATTACGACCGTAACAGTTTCACCTGTTCAGTTCTATAACAATTCCATTATTAATACTTTGGCTACAATAGACGACGTTTTGTCTAATAATACTCCACTTCTAGGACTATGCATATGAAACTTGAGCACCGATCTACGAAATAGGGATACAATGACATGCATCAAACTATTCAGACAACCATGATCCCGGTATTTATGTGTATATTTGTGTGTGCGTGTGTGCGTGTGTGTGTGTGCGTGTGCGCGTGTGTGTGTGTGTGTGTGTGTGTGTGTGTGTGTGTGTGTGTGTGTGTGTGTGTGTGTGTTTATGCGTATAGCATGTGTAACTCGATATGTATGTTGTGTTTGTGTCAATGTGTGCGTGCGTGCGTGCGTGCATGTGTGTGTGTGTGTGTGTGTGTGTGTGTGTGTGTGTGTGTTTATGCGTATAGCATGTGTAACTCGGTATGTATGTTGTGTGTGTGTGGGTGTGGGTGTGTGTGTGTGTGTGTGTGTGTGTGTGTGTGTGTGTGTTTATGCGTATAGCATGTGTAACTCGGTATGTATGTTGTGTTTGTGTCAATGTGTGTGTGTGTGTGTGTGTGTGTGTGTGTGTGTGTGTGTTTATGCGTATAGCATGTGTAACTCGGTATGTATGTTGTGTGTGTGTGTGTGTGTGTGTGTGTGTGTGTGTGTGTGTGTGTGTGAATATGTGAAGTAACTGTTACCAGCATCATATCATAATCGCGGGAAGATTAGTTTTGAGCAGTACTGTAGGTTGCGTTCGTCATATATATTGTACAAACGTGACACTCAGTCTGTCTGTTACTGCTTCCACAGAAACATATGCGGTGCACTATGTTCTCAGTGGCTGTGCCTGTGTTGATACTACTGGGGGCCTCACCACAAGAAGCAACAGTACTTGGAAGAGGTTTTAAGAAAATTGACAAACCTTTTGATGATAAACTAACGGCTTTACACGAAGTTGGTGCTGTATCTCTCTTGAAATGCAATGTAGAATGCAGTGTTCTTCCCGGATGTCTCGCCCTGGAGTACAAGCGTAACACCTCCCACTGTACCATGTACGGCCACCTCAGTGTGACAGACGGGAGTCCAGTGTCAGTGGGCCGAGTCTCAGATGATGCATGCAGATATGCAACTTTGGACAGTAAGTGGAATCTCATTTCACTGTGCTCATGTCAGTTAGATAATTTGCAATGGCTATTCCCAACCAGCTGATGCTGATGTGTAAGGGTGTCTGAAATGTGGATTGAAAGTTAACAACCCAATCCATTATGAAGCCTCTTACAACCTTCATAGTATTCTAAGGATATATTCTAACTCTCATTCGCCACTACCATGTCGTTTAGATGATTAAAATTAACCATTGGATTGGTAATAGCCGAATTTACTGATGACATACACCCGTTTGCCTAGTTCAGAGTTCCATAGGGGTGGGGTAGCCTTGTGGTTAATCTTGTTAGGCCAATGACCCCGTTCGATTCCCCGCAGGCGTACAATGTGTGGAAACAATTTCTTCACTCCCTCCCTCCCTCACTCACTCATAGGCCGCAATGACCAGATCAACGATTCAGCTTTCGAGGACTATATCCCGTCTAACCAATTTGAATGGTCGCCTTTCACTGATATAATAGATGGACGGATTGGTAAGGTTGAAATACATGTTAGAATTAACAAACTTAAGGCTAATAGGGCGGCTTGGGAAGTTTACACAATTGTCAAAATGTTAAATTTACCAGGTAATTTTCTTTTCAAGATTTTTTTTTTCAATTCTCAAAATGATAATTGGGAGTTTCCTGTGTCGTTGTCAAAAGCTATCATTACCCCATATTATGAGGGGAGATAAAACCTTACCTGAAAATACTACATCTCTTCCAAGTGTTATGAGCTGATATATAAAATACTCCGTTCAATCTTCACTCATTTAATCATCATAACTATAGTGTGCCTGAGAGTTAGAACATGACTGTGCTCTCTTTCTCTCTCTCTCTCTGATTTCAGAAAATGCGTGATTTCATAAACAAACAAAAAAATAAATAAACATGCCAAAATGTCAATTCACAAATCAATAGTGTATGTCAACCTCTGGTTGCGATGCAAGCAACAAATGTTCTTCTCATAGAATGGACCAGGCGTCGCACAAATTCCTGTGGGATAACCGTCCATATCTGCTGGAGCACGTTTCAAAGTTCCTGGAGTGTCTGTGGAACACGTGGTTGACGTCGAAGGCGCCGATGCATCTCATCCCACATGTGCTCTATTGGTGAGAGATCAGGGGAGCGAGCTGGCCAGCGGATGACATTCACGTTGTTGTATTGAAGAGACCTGAACAAGTCGAGCAATATGAGGCCGGGTGTTGAAAGGTAATACCTGGGCCATGACGACGCAAAAACGGTAGAACAACAGGGCCGGTGTTTTCATCGATTATTGGTTACGCGTGGCCTGCCACTCCTTTGATGGTCTTTGACTGCATTCCCCTGTTGCCAATGTTGCCATAAACACCAAATGGTGTTTCTGTGGACGTTAAATTGTCTTGCAACATCACGTTGACTCAATCCTACTTCAAGCATACCAATGGCTCGCAGACGCTCATTTTCGGACAGACGTGGCATTTCGTAATGTTGGATATTTGCGTAATTTTTGTTGTTTTTCTGAGTGGTTGTCAGCACGATGCTAAACAATGCATATGGAATCCCGTTAACATATGTTTTTTATACCCATTCTTGGGTAGTGAAATGCATGGGGCTTGCATAAAAGTCATCTTTTGCATGGAATGCATGTTTTTCTTTAGAGTTGCGTTTTTTGTGACTTGATTCCATTCATGTACTAAAATACTGTTTGAAATACTTGTTTGAAAAATGCACTAAAATATTGGTGTCACAGGAACTTTTGTTGTTGAGTATATATTTGCAGTCAGTTGGCCTATTACTGTTTCGTTATGTGAGTGAGTTCTGTGTTCAACATTCAGCTGAAGAAAAGGGATACACGACTTTCCATGTTGAGGGGGGCGAGATCCATCTGAAGAGATACAATGTGGGACGTACATGGGACGGAGCCTTAGAGATGTGCAGGTCTGACGGCGCCACACTGGTCAAGATAGACACCGTGGAGAAACAGTACATCGTCAGAAGCTTGTTCAACTTCAACTATGAAAAGACAAGTAAGTGACACTGACAGCACAGCTTCTGAATTCTACAGGTTTCTGGTTTCAACATGTGTGAGACTAAAACCCGACATATCCAAGTCTAAGCAACACATTCTTGCCATAAAAGGCGACTATGCTTGTCGTAAGAGTCGAGAAACGCGATAGGGAGGTACGGCTCGCTGATTTGGTTGATTCATGTCATAGTATTCCAAATGCGTAGATCGATGCTCATGATGTCAATGACTGAAGTGTCAGGGGACAAGATTCGATTATTTACAGATCGCCTTCATATAGCTGGAATATAGTTGGAACAAAAGATGTGTCAGTCACACAAACCAATCAATCACAGCCTCTAGTCCGCCATTACCCTCGTCTGCCCCCTTCCATCAGTTACACAGTAACATAAGTGACAAACCGTTCAATCACCACCTTCTGTAAAGCATATTCTCCCGTCAGTCATACAGTTCTGTCAGTCACACAAACCAATAAGTCAGCCATTCCGGTCAATCACACTCTTTCGTCAGTCACACCCTCTCGTGATTTACGCTAAACATTTAGTTTAATCACGCCCTCTCGTCAATCACACCAACAAATAAGTCACAAACGTCCGTCACTCACATCCATCCTCTAGGCATAACCTCCAGAAAAAACAAAATATCGATACTGTCGCGTCTTCACATCATTTCGCCACTCACTCACCCCTCCATCTCACTCTCCCGTCAGTCACACCTTTCCCTCATACCCTCCAGTTGGTGTTTCAGAGGAGCCCTGGATTGGACTGCGGGACACAACCAGGTCAAACGTCTACAGATGGACTGACGGTTCCGTCCCGACGTACACGAACTGGTACAAAGGGCAGCCAAGCTTTACATATGAAGGCCATGACGAGGACTGTGTCCAGTTCCTTTCACAGATGTTTGGGTCTGCATGGAACGATGATGACTGTAGTAAAATACGCTGGTTTGTGTGTGAAATGTGATTTGAACATGTTCACCAAATAATGCCTGCAGCACCTGCCTATCCAATCATCGTTCATCAGGGTAGAATGTCAACAGACAGACAAGCATTTCTGTTATAGCATGGCGTGAGAAGTGATGCAGATCTTAGACATAAGCAACTTTTCACATACACATCTATCCCTCTTACATTTAACTCTCTGTCACTAAGTACCAAGCCTCATCAACCAGTGTAACTGACGGCACTAATATCCCGTGGAGATGGGACAAGAAAGGACAGATGCCTTGTTGTGTGAAGGAGATGTCATGTCGATCTTTCACATACCCAGAAACATATCAGGGACTCAGGGCCGAGTAGGGTGCAACCCGTGGATGAACAGGAATATCCCAAAGCCCAACCACAGATTAACTGTAGTCATATGAAACAAGCGCGAGTTGTTTAGCTTCTTTTGAGTAGTATATATATAAGACAGAACTACTTGTATACTATCGAGTTGTTTCAGTTAGCAATTCCAAACTTAATGTTAACTAAATATAACCCTTAAATTAAAGTATTATGCTACTTTTGTTTTATACAAAGTCGTTAGATCAGATTATAAATTTGTTTGAGTTGATTGGAAAATGTTCGTCATTCAGTTTGCGTCCATGTTTAATCAGTCAGGGTTGCCTATCGTGGAATTTCAATTCCTGCTGTAGAACCCGGCTTTTCGCGTGCTTTGGCAAAGTCACTGGAGCCCGCATAAAAAGACTTATAACATCCTGTGTACTGTGATTCCCTGCCTTCATTACCGCCAGGAGACACGTCAAGTTGAATGTGTGTGAACTTGAATGTATGTGATATAAAAACTGATTGTTTGATTGAAAATTATTTTGGAAACTTCAAAATTTTAGTGTTTTTATGTTTCAGTGTATTTTATTGGTTACCAAAGATTCTTACTGAGTTACATTGTTATTGTTGAGATTCGGTAGAAGCTCATTGCGTTGTATTTGGACTGTTATTAGTCGTCAGGAATGTTGTGCAATTTAATCTAAGCAGTCAGGAAGTTGCTTTACTAGTATTTAGATGCTACAGAGGGGTGTAAACTTCCACAAACGGCGAGACTGGTCTCGCATTGTATAGGGTCT
The DNA here is from genome assembly GCF_023055435.1 of Haliotis rufescens. Taxonomy (NCBI): domain Eukaryota; kingdom Metazoa; phylum Mollusca; class Gastropoda; order Lepetellida; family Haliotidae; genus Haliotis; species Haliotis rufescens. The sequence goes on from NW_025963788.1 coordinate 869,801, forward strand.
TACAGCAGTGGACAAGTGGGTCAAGAATACGTGTGCCTGATCTCTCACACATTCTGTCTCACACCTATCTTCATCAAGTCAAGACAAGCTTTCATGTGAGGATCGCCGATCGTCCCTAAATTCCTTGTCTAGCCCATCTCGGAAGCTTGACCACTGTCACTGCTGGGTGAATATATATTATTATCACTGACATCAGCTAATCACCTTTGTATTGTGTATTTGACACTGACCAATGCATTTGGCTTGTTTTTCTAATGATCGGATGCCTTTGTGATGTGTGATTTTTATCCTCTAATGAAGCTATAATGATTGTGGGTGAATTCCGACCTTCTCATAGAGGTTACCCATGCATGGGAAAAATTATACACGTAGAAATAAATCATTCCCGGCATTAACCAGGTGAGGACAAAATGTGGTAAATACAAAATTATCACATAGAGGCGGCGTAAATAAAGTTGTTTCGTTATTTTCTTACGCCTTAATGCCAGATAACATTATCAAAACATAAATTGGTTTTGCAAATTCTGAAAACACGGGAACAGGATATCCTTTACACACTATATTGCCTGTTAGATTCACTGTGCACAGGTGTTTACATGTATATTTCATCGTTTCTGCTGTTCTTTATTGGAAATAAAATTACACTGTGGTGTCATGGCTATTGCTGCGTATTTGAATCCCGTCCTTCATTACAACGAGGTGACTTGTATTTGTTTTCTGTTTAACACCGCACTGAGCAATATTCCAGCTATAGGTTAGTTGGTTGGTTGGTTTGTTGTTTAACGCCGCACTGAGCAATATTTCAGCTATATGACGGTTGTCTGTAAATAATCGAGTCTGGACCAGACAATCCAGTGATTAATATCATGAGCATCGATCCAAGCAATGGGGTTGATGACATGCATCAACCAAGTCAGCGAGCCTGACCACCCGATCCCATTTGTCGCCTTTTACGACAAGCATAGTCACCTTTCACGGCAAGTATGGGTTGCTGAAGACCTATTCTACCCTGGAATCGTCATGGGTCTCCACATATAGGAAGACAGTCTGTGAATAATCAATTCTGGACCAAAAAATCCAGTGACATCATGAGCATGGATCTTCTTAATTGGGATGCTATGACATGCTATCAGTCAAGTCAGCGAGTTTAACCACCCGTTCCCATTAGTCGCCTCTTACCATACACATTGGTTGCTGAAGATCTATCCTAACCGGTCTGTATTCTTCACGGGTCTGGTGACCTGTGAAATGGCGTCTATGCTTAGTGTTGGAACAATGTCATGAATACTGGATGATTTGTGAGTACTTGTTTTGTTGTAAATGTTGTAAAACACACCCGATAATGATGTTACACATATATTAGAATTTGAATAGTTAAAGGATGATGCAGAAAGGGGAAAGCAACTAAGAAGTAGGATACAGTGGGAGAAGCCGTCTAAGTATTTTGTCACATGGAAAACTGAACTTACACACATAAGACCAATAATAATTTAACAAATGCCAATGGTGAAGGTGTCACTGAAGGATACAAAATACTGCCTGAACAGAAAGAACTTTACAAAATCCTGTATTCATCTAGAGTTCTAATAGGGAACACACTTTTGAAATCAGACAAGTATTAGATGGTGTCTATAATCATGTGCAGATAGCATTGAAAAACCTGCTGAAATGTTTTAACTCCTAAAAGTTGTAAACAAAAGCCCTGGCCTGATTGTGTCCCCAGTTTTTCATTCTTTTGGAATGACTTAGGTGTATGGGTTTTTAGGTATATATACAAAATTCAGATTAATCAGATAATCTCAACTATAGTTAAAGGAATAATTGCATGTATTCTGAAACGAAACAAAGACAGAAGGCCTCTGAAAAACAGGCGACTGATTTAACAATTTTAAGCTCTTGTATAGAAACCAAAATTAAGAAAACTTTAACATTAAAATGCAAAACATTAATTCATAGTAACCAAACCGACTTCATACCTTGTCCATGGATAAGTGAAACTGACAGAAGCATGTATAATTATCATGTGTGTAGCTGAAAGAGCAAAATAGGGCAGGACGTTTATTACTGTATGTTTTTGATGAGGGTTTTGACACAGTTTCCAAACGATTTATTGACTTGGTTATGAAATAATTTGGTTTCAGACCAAATATCATGAAATGGGTTTTTATCTTAAATAAGAATGCATCATAGACCATACCATATGGATATCTCTCCAGTTTCTTTTCAGAACCAAAGAGGATGTAGGCAAGAAGACCCACTTTAACCATTACTTATTTTGCTTGTAGCTTAGATACCAGGAATAATGATTAGGAATAAGAAAGGCTTAAAAGGAATAACAATAAACGATGTGGAGTATACATCAGGTCAATATCTAGATGATACACAATAAGGTTTAGATGGCTCTGAAGAGTGTCTTAGAGCTGCATAGATACTTTGAATATATTTTACAGAAACTCTGGCCTTGAGGAAGATATAGACATCACTAAAGCTATATGGGTAGGTTCAATGGCACGAAGCAGCACCAAACTCTGTTAGGACACAACAATATACTGGCATGAGGGAAACTTTGAAGCTTTTGAATAATATTTAGTCCCACGTTACCAGTCTTTGGGTAATCAATACAAGAACAAACCTCGAACATATTTACAGGTTATTGGGGAGCTAGAAAAAACCACATTGAATATTAAAAGGTAAAATCACATTTAATAAGACTCTGGCTCAGTCAACATCAGCACTTTCAAACCCACCCAAGGTTATATTTCGAATTTGAATAAACTTTTTATATATATTCATTTGGAATTATAAATCAAACCAAAGCAATCCGCTTTGAATAGGAAAAATGAAGAAGCTGGTCTGAGAATGATTGAAACCTGCAAATTTATTAATTCGTTGATTTATTGATTTATGTTTAAGGAGAAGTTTACAAAAACCGACCTTGTAAACATTAAATCATTTTCAAACAAAGTATATTTTCCTTGTTGGGTGCAAATATGGTTAAGTTTCTTACTTTTGAAAATCCCTTTTGGAGGGATATATTGAATAGTTGGTGTAATTATTACAGAAGTTGTCAAACAAACTATAGAAGAGATTTTATCAGAGCCATTATGGTTAGATGACCGATCTAAATATAATTTTATCTTAAAGCATTGGTTTGATAAGGGTATTGATTGTTTAAAAGACTTATGTAGCAACAACAGAACTTTAACATTTCAAGAATTTCAAGACAGATTTCAAAGCAGAGGTACTTTACTTCATTTATTAAGTATCCCTAAATCATGGAAAAAATAATGAATGGCAGATTTTGAATCACAGCTAACTTATACAGAAGTAACAGTGTGAGAGACTTGTTGATGAGAACAAAAGGCTCCAGATTATTATATGATAAACTCATAGCAACAACTCACGTTTCTCTAATGTGTGATAAATGGAAAAATCTTAATCTAAGCATTTTGTGGAAAATGTACTAACTGTAAAATGTGTACCAATGATGTTAATCTAATATATTTCCACTACAAATTCATAAATATAGCTCTTTATACCATAAAGTAATGACTGAAAATACATTTAATTGATGATAGTATATGCTCTGAATCTCAAAACATACCTTATATATGTAGAATGTGTTTTTCGAATGTTGGTACCTGAACACGAAACTTCTTCTTGCATTCACCAGTCAAGCATTATACTTTCCTTTCTCCATGAAAAAGAAATATTGAAAGGTGTGTGTAAAATTGAAAACAAATTAGTGCAATGAAAAATAGTGGTATTAATGAATTTGACAAAATGGAAAGAATTATCAGCCTGCTTATTTTTTTACATCAGTCAGTCGAATATATGTATGGTGCCCATATCTTGATTATGTTTTAAGATCCTATGAATTGCTACACTTATATACCTCATGTACCTATGTTACAGATATATCTCTAATGAATTGAAACATAAAATATTTAACAAAAAGAAAAAAAAAGGTTTTGTACATTGTATCTGCTGAATACACATGAGGACATGTTGTTGTTTTTCACAGCAGGTGCCAATAAAAAAACATGTTTAACTATGACAATGACAACTAGTAGTAGTAGTAGTAGTAGTAATAATAATAATAGTAGTAGTAGTAGTAGTAGTAGTAGTAGTAGTAGTAGCAAATATGGTGGCTGGGGAGTAGTGGTGTCGAATATCCTTTCTGCATTATGGCTATCCCATAATTCACTGGTTCTCGACAGAAGGATAAAAGACAGCACATTGATACAGATACTGCAATATCTTCTGATGAGTATTCTGTACAAAATGTGGATTCTGGGCCACGATTTCTGGTTGTTGAAAGGGTTGTTGGTGAGCCCCTCAAACTCAGTCCTTTCGTAGTTTCAAATTCAATTGAAGGTATATGCGGTTCTATGACAGATGTTACTCGTCTCTTATCTGGTTCACTGTGGAGTGTTCAAAGAGACAGCAATCTTCGAATCAACTTAAGCCAATCATTTTGTAAATACAGAGATTGTTGTATCCAGGTGTTTCTTAGGTTAAGCGGTTCAACAGGAAAGATAGTAATAACAAATATGTATCCTTTTACATTTACCCCAACTAAGCTTCCTTCATCAATAAAGCCGGATATGTAAACATAGGAATTGATGTGTGTATGGCAAATACACTCTGTTTCTTTAAATACCAATAATTTGGACATGGAGCAAAAGACTGTCGCCATATCCAAGTTTGCTCTTTCTGCAGTAAGACCCATGATAGCACTGACTGCATGGATACCATCAAATGTGCACACTGCAGTGGTGATCACATGTCCACTTCAAAATCATGTCCTCTTTTGTAACACAGACCCAAATTCTGAAAATAAAGTGTGCAGATGATATCTCCTTTTCAGACGCCAAGAAACTGGTATCAACCACTTCCACTTCTTCACTGACCTTTTCTGATGCAATCTCCTCTTCCCCTGTCAAGGATTGATAATGGTTGTCAAACAGCTATTAGCTGAGTGTTGAATGATCAGAAAAAAAAATATTGTATCGAATTGATGCTGATGACAACAGGTACATAGATAGAAGAGGAAGAGTGCTCCCTCAAAGTTTCACCAAGTTTATAAGCAGCATCTGATTTATGAGTTAGTAGTTGGTCCCAAGTATTAAGATGGTGAATACTAGACTTAGTTCCCTTTTTGGACCATGTTACATACCATGGACATTAGACTTTGTTAAATTATATCAGAGTTTTATTTGTCTAAATGTACACCAATCAAAGTGTTTACAATTTAAAATTTATTCAAATTGGTGACGGAAATAACATTCTGCCTTTTCCCTAACCTTCCCAGGTTATTGTCAAGCATCGCTAAATCACATTTTAAGTATGTGTGGCATTGCAGAGGACTTTGGAACACATTTTTCAATTGTTTTCATTAGTTCATCAGGAAAGCATTGTTTGGGATCAGGAACGTCAGTAAGCCGATCAACCTTTGGGTTGATTGTACAGAGATTCAAATGCAAGCTCTCCATGAGCGGATACCAGCTTCACGGAAACGATTAAGCTCTGTCCATTCAGAAACATTAACACTATGGTGTTCCAGGAGTTATATGTGACCAGTCACTTTTTGTAAGGAGGAACATCAGATGGGATACTTATTTCACATCAACATCCATTAAGTTTCTTTGCAATAGTAACAGTTCTCATTTTGTTATTTTTTCAAAAAGATAGTGTGATGATCTTGTATTCCAGCGAATGTGATACGGAACGCCCGTCAAGATCCCAACTTGTCTTTTTTGCATCTTCTGACATTGGTTTAGGATTCCGACAATACAGAGTGGTTTGAAGCAGTTTAGTATTTATTTGCAACGATAGCAATTTTCACTTTGTGTTTGACACATATGTCACAGCTTTCTTCATAATGCAAACATTGTCATTATTATAAATATCATTTTTCCGATTTAAACCCTTGGTTCTTTATCATTGCTGACTCTTGATATCAGGAAACAACATCGGATACTGTTCTATCGATTTTACACGAGGCCGCAGAGAAAAGTGGCTCATCCATGAGATATGAATTTCCAGGTGAATATTTATAATGCAAATTCTGTAATCTTTTTGGTTTACTATTGGTAGTTTGAAAGGCCTACTCAGGAGCTTTAAGAAAATTGGTGTAGGGATCCTAACAAGTATTGATTAGCGCCCATAACGTGGTGGTTCCACGACTGTCGGCCAGTTGCTGTAGGTTTTTGCTGGAGCAATGATCACGAATATCCTGCTGTGTTTCAACATAATAATAGCTATGGCAGCCCGGTTCCCGAACTCGGAGAAAGGTTAGCAGTGCTGTCAGGGTGATATCACAGTCTCTCTCGGGGTGCTGTGAGATTCTGCTGTCAGGGTTCGTGAGAGTATGTTGTCAGGGTGATGTCATAGGCTGCTGCTACCATAACGAGAAAGGCCGTTGTTTGTGTGCGGTGAGAGGCTGTTGTCAGGGTGCTGTCATGGGCTGTTGTCATGATGCTGTGAGAGGTTGTTGTCAGGGTGCTGTGAGAGTATGTTGTTGGGATGCTGTCATAGGCTGTTGTCAGGGTACTGTCACGGGCTGTTGTCAGTGTGTTCTGAGAGTCTGTTGTCGGGATGTTGTCATATGTTGTTGTCAGGGTACTGTCATGTGCTGTTGTCAGTGTGTTCTGAGAGTCTGTGTTCGGGATGCTGTCATAGGCAGTTGTCAGGGTGCTGTCAAAGGCTGTTGTCAGGGTACTGTCACGGTCTGTTGTCGGGATGCTGTCATGGGCTGTTGTCAGTGTGTTCTGAGAGTCTGTTGTCGGGATGCTGTCATAGGATGTTGTCGGGATGCTGTCATAGGCTGTTGTCAGGGTACTGTCACGGGCTGTTGTCAGGGTACTGTCACGGTCTGTTGTCAGGGTACTGTCATGGGCTGTTGTAAGGATGCTGTGAGAGTCTTTTGTCAGGGTGCTGTGAGAGTCAGTTGTCGGGATGCTGTCATAGGCTGTTGTCAGGCTGCTGTCACTGTTGTCAGGGTGCTGTCATGGGCTGCTGCTGGCGTGTCGAGAGAGGCTGTTGCTAGGATGCTGTGAGTGGCTGTCATCAGGCAGCTGAGATGGACTGTTGTCAGTGAGCTCTGAGAGGGGTTGTTATTAGTGTGTTGTTTGGGGCTGTCGTAAGGCCCGTGAGATGGAGCGTTGCCATCTTGTTCAGAGGGAGTGTTGTTAGTGTGCTCTGAGGGGCTGTTTTTAGTGCTCTGTGTGTGGCTGTTGTAAGGCAGCTGTGTGGGGCTGTTGCCAGGTTGCTGAAAGAGACTGCTGTCAGTGTGTTCTGAGAGGGACCTATTGTCAGGGTGCTCTGGGAGGGGCTGTTATTCGTGTGCTGTCTGGGGCTGTTGCCAGGTTGCTGAGAGAGAGTGTTGCCTGGTTGCTGAGAGGGACTGCTGTTAGTGTTCTCTAAGAGGGGCTGTTATTCGTGTGCTGTCTGGGGCTGTTGTCAGGGTGCTGAGAGGGAGTGTTGTCAGGTTGCTGAGAGGGAGCGTTGTCAGGGTACTAAGAGGGATTGCTGTAAGTGTGCTCTGAGAGGGGATGTTATCAGTGTGCTGTGTGGGTCATGTTGTCAGGGTGCTGTGTGGGCCATGCTATCAGTCTGCTGTGTGGGCCATGTTGTCAGGGTGCTCTGTGGGCCATGTTTTCAGGGTGCTGTGTGGGCCATGTTGTCAGGGAGCTGTGTGGGCCATGTTATCAGTGTTCTGTGTGGGCCATGTTGTCAGGGTGCTGTGTGGGTCATATTGTCAGGGTGCTCTGAGGGCCATGTTGTCAGGGTGATCTGTGGGCCATGTTGTCAGTGTTCTGTGTGGGCCATGTTGTCAGGGTGCTGTGTGGGCCATGCTATCAGTCTGCTGTGTGGACCATGTTGTCAGGGTGCTCTGTGGGCCATATTGTCAGGGAGCTGTGTGGGCAATGTTGTCAGGGTGCTGTGTGAGCCATGTTATCAGTGTTCTGTGTGGGCCATGTTGTCAGGGTGCTCTGTGGGCCATGTTGTCAGAGTGCTGAGAGGGACATATTGTCAGAGTGCTCTGTTTCATCTGCATTCTGTGCTAAAAGGTGCTCGTCATCTTTTATTCGGAGATAAATTCTTCGTCATTTAGGCAAGTTCTTTATTAAATGTTCTATTATTCAATAGTGTGTCAACAGTAAGATGATGTATTTCTGCAGTTTACTTTCTCTCCAAGTCAGCTTTAATTCCTTCAAGATTATGTTTTATTGATGGTCTTTTAATGAAATCAATATGAAACTATACTAACAACAAAAGTTTTTGGGCTGCGCTTTGTCACACAATGCAAGACACTAACTTATCTCTATAATGAAAACTTTATTCGATTCGGGTTAACAGCATCTTCCCAGGGCAAGTGAGTTAACTGACTATAAAAGTCCAGTTTCCACCCTTGCCGAACTAGGCTGGTATTATGGAGTTACATTTTGGCTGGGCTAACGAGTCTATGCATAGTCCAATCAAAATCGCGCACCGAAATCGAAATCCGGTTTGTAAAATGTAAATGTAAAATTTCTGTCGAGGGCAGGATTTGCAAAGCATGTGCACCGCCAACTCGTTGTCAACACATATTTTCCAAGTATTTTCATGTTTTTGATCAAGGTGCTCACGTAATTTGATGCACTTCGCTATGTAAGAGACGTTTTATCACAATATAGATCTCGATTATCAATCAGATCGTTTTGACTGGGCGGCACCATTTTCTTTGAAACAAATGCAAGTGATACGAGAGGTGGAATTTGATTGGTCGATAGGAGAGGCTTAGAAGGAACATAACTCGTAATAACCACTGGTGGCGCTACGGTCGAGCCCAGGAATTCCAGCCTAGTTCGGCAAAAGTCAGTAATCTCCCTTGCCTCGGGAAACTGGACTTTTATAGTCAGTTAACTCGGGAAGATGGGTTAATAGAAAAATGAAGAGATAATGTCTGATGATGGCTCCTCCTGCTCTTCTGTTTGCAGGCCGATCTTTAGTGTTGTTAGTTTGTTTCCAGAAGCTCCAGACTGCGTTCCTGCGCAGATTATACCTTCAGTAGAACTGACTAACTTGAATTTACATCCAGTGTTTGGATTTTAGATTTCAGGACTCACAGTATCTTGTTAAATTAGGGAATGAAACATTGAGATAAGTAGTAGGTATTCCCGTGGCTATTGATTTTGTCCCTCTCCTAGCCTAGTGGGTTAAGCATTCGATCGGCTAGCCGAAGACCCGGGTTCGATTCCCAGATAGGTACAATGTGTGAAGCCCAATTTTGGTGTCACCCGCCTTGATATTGTTGGAATATTGCTAAAAGCGACATAAAACCATACTCACTCACTCTTTGATCTGTTTCTCTTTGAACATGTATTGGAAGTTTTGGACTACCTTATTTAAATCTGAGAGAGGACATATTGTGAAAACGTTCAACAATAGTTGCAGATGTATAATGACCTCATTTCTTTTAAACATGTCTAATTAAATAAATATCTTCAACTCATCTATCTACCAGCTTGGGAATCAAAGAAACCACTGAGAAACTATTCAGTATCTGAATCTACGTGTATTTAAATACATTTTAAATCTATTGAATAAAATCACATTAAATAAATAGTAAATAGTTTGACGAGTTTCATCTATCCTTTCCTGTTTGGACCCAATACACAGAACAAAATAGTGAGTCGGTCGTTAGGTCAGTCGGTTTGCAAAACGAAAATATTTCTTCAACATTTTGTCATCACAAGCAGAAGCATCTCTGCACTTGTACACAGCAGGCGTAATTCAAAATTAACATAACGGTTTTAGTTCCGTGTGATTGGATCTGGTTTGTGTGCATGGTAGGAGTACTGTTGTAAAACCATACACTTTTTATGCAACTTGTATGAGTCGCAGGTGCTATCAGCAGGACAGAACATGCTTGTCCCTTTTCGCTGGCATCACTGGTTTTCAGTGGTCCGTTCATATAGTTTTCACCACTGTATGCCTTTCTTGCCCAATGGGGGGCACGGGTAGCCAAGTCGTCTAAGGCGCCGCGATTCGCTGTGCAGAAATGCGTCCCTTGGGCACGCCAGAAACCTATGATTGTTGGTTCGAATCCCGGTTCGCCCCGAGTACGTTTCTAGGTTTGTCAGCACCATACCCGTGCTCGTGGGTTTCACCGAAGTGGTAAACGTCTCAGACCTACATCACTTCGGGCCTTCCTCCCACATCAAGCTGACACGCCGTGATATTACTGGAATAATGTTAAAAGCGGCGTTAAAACCAACTCACTCACTCACTCTTGCCCAATGGGATCCATTACGTCGCTTGATAGAGGCAAGCGCTGGCGTTATTTATTATGGATGGAGATAACGAATATAAGTTGACTTCCAATGTAGGATGAGATCATGTTACTGACTAGGGCTGGATTACACATCTCAATTTTGTTTGTCGATGGTTTTAAAGCATTCTTATATGATACAGTCTAAATAATTTACTTAGTTTGCTATCGCGTGATGGAGGCAAGCGCTGGCGTTATATATTATGGATGGAGATAAAACATATAAGTTGACTTCCAATGTAGGATGACTGTGTTGAAGGTGAGATCATGTAACTGACTGGGGCTGGATTACATATCTCAATTTTGTTTGACGAGGGTTTAAAGCATTCTTATATGATACAGCCTAAATAATTTACTTAGTTTGCTGCACAAGAAAACACATTCAGCATGATTGATGGGTGAAATGTAAACCAGTAGGGACAATAATTGTGCAACAACTCAACTAATAGGATGTTACTTGGTTTCTTCGACCAAAAAACTTAACAAATGTGATATAAAACTTAGAAAAAATACATTTTGAGACTGTACAGTTTTTTTCCCTTTTTTAAAGATAAAAGTCAATTATCCAAGAAGGAAACTCTATATTATGACATTTACTGAACGACACACATTAGGGTCAATGAAGAAAGAACCAACAAGAAAAACAGCCTTATCACTATGCCCCGCCATGGGGCACATTAGAATTTTGTTTGTTCATAGAGAAGACATTAACATGGAAGTTAATGTTAACTCCAAAACAGAATCCTATACATCCTTAAGAACAGATAGTGTGGCTTTATGTCATGAGAAAATCTGTTTTTTCGAACTCAGTCTTGATAAGTATCTCTTTCATAAGCTAGCCAAGTTTCATTCATGTAACTTCAGTAGTTTGAGAAAACTTTCCCAATTGCCGACTCGATGCATTAAAATGAAAAGGATTGATCAAAGGCCACAAGCCTGTAAACAAATATCGACGGCACCACTGTTCATACTCAGTCTTGACAAGTATCGCTTTGATGTGCAGGCAAACTTCCATTCATGTAACTTCTGAATAGGAAAATGTGTCCCCATTTCACACAATATGCACGAAATTAAAAACCACGGGCAACAAATCTGTAAAAATAATTTAAGACACCAATGTTCGAACTCATTAACGATCATGATCAGTAACATCAGGGTATAAAATGTGATTTAAATATTTTTTTAAGAAACAGACGGAAGGACGTAAGAACAAACGCTGTTCCTACATCCCCTGGTCAAAATTTGAAAGCCAGGGCCTCGAGCTGCTAATTTTAGATGGACTCCGTGGAGATTTAGAGTGTCCCCAGCTTGTCGTGAACGACCGCAAATGTGATCAAAACTGCTGAATTGGTTGATGTATGGCATTGTATCCCAATTGCATGGGTTGATTATCTTGATCATTGCATTGCCTGGTATACATGCTGTCATTGACTGCGGTTATTGAGGGTTATGCAACAAGCAAACAAACAAGTTGTCTTGGAGATATTGACCAATCAGAGAGATGCTTTCTGACCTAAACAATTTGTGTCGAGTTGGTCTCAAAATAGCGAGTGGGCCGGCTATCGATAGATATGATTTCATAGCAATAAAGAGAGAGAGGTATCGTGTATTGGGATCGATAGAATAATCATCTTATATATATGTATATGTACTCGGATTTTATTGCTTTTAGTGAGGAGAGGAACATGTGTTTTTCAAAACTTCCAGATAGGCCTACAGATCTAAATTGTTCTTCTCAACTGATCACTGAAACTTCAGGTCGAAAAAACGTTGTGAGTTCAAGATGTTTTCTCGGGTCGCAACGTTATTTCAACGTTGAGCAACGTCGCGACCAGGAATCAATCATCGTTCAACTTTGAAACAACGTTGTGTGCCTGCTGAGATGTAAATGTTTCATGGTAACTTTATTTGTTCGAGTATTTTCTGGGACAACGTATTTATAAAGCAATACAGCTATAATTCATGAATATTCGGATTAACAGAAAAAAATAAACTTCTGCTTCAAGGCCGAGTTATCGTGTAGTTTGTTTGTCCAGATTATGTGGACTGGCTTCAAATGGGTTTCTCACCTACAGGTGGTTACGAGAAATAAAACACCAACTATTCCCTCTCAGCACTCGCGGGTACTAGAATAGGGAGCATTGTATATGGAACCTCTGCTTCTGAGACATGATTTCTCAAGTTTTTATAAAACATGTCTACCGTTGCAGAGAAGAAACCGCAGATGCATGCAGGGGGCATTCATCACATCGCCTGTGTACAACGCTGGCGACTGGCGTCGAAGTGCGCGGTCGGTGCATGGTTGAAGTGTCCACTGGATCCAGACAGGGTCAACATCAGAGGTAAGGGTTTTGTTGAAGCGTCCTCCGGATCTCAACAGGGTTATTTCAGAGGCAAGGGTTTTGTTTGAGAATCTACCTGATCCAGACAGGGTCAAGATTAGAGGTAAGGTTTTTTGGTGGAGCGTCCACTATTCCAAACGGAGTCAATATCAGAGGTAAGGGTTTTGTCGAAGCAACTACTGGATCCAAACAGGGTCAGCACCAGAGGTAAGGGTTTTGATGAAGCGTCCACCAGGGTTAATTCAGAGGCAAGGGTTCTTTTTGAGAATCTGCCTTATCCAAACGGAGTCAAGATCAGAGGTAAGGTTTGGTTGGAGCATCGACTGTATCCAAACAGGGTCAGCACCAGAGGTAAGGGTTTTGATGAAGCGTCCACCGGATCTCAACAGGGTTAATTCAGAGGCAAGGGTTCTTTTTTAGAATCTGTCTTATCCAAACGGAGTCAAGATCAGAGGTAAGGTTTGGTTGGAGGATCCACAGGATCCGAACAGGGTCAGTATCAGAGGTAAGGTTTGTTTTGGAGCGTCCACAGGATCCAAACAGGGTCAACTTTAGAGGTAAGGGTTTTGTTGGAGCGTCCACAAGATGCGAACAGGGTCAGCATCAGATGTAAGGTTTTTGTTGGAGCGTCCACAGGATCCGAATAGGGTCAGCATCAGAGGTAAGGTTTTTGTTGGAGCGTCCCCAGGATCCGAACAGGGTCAGCATCAGACGTAAGGGTTTTGCTGGAGCATCCACATGATCCAAACAGGGTCATCATCAGAGATAAGGGTTTTGTTGGAGCGTCCACAAGATCCGAACAGGGTTAGCTTCAGAGGTAAGGGTTGTGTTGGAGCGTCCACGGGATCCGATCACTGTCATGTCCACATGGTTCAAGGAAGGACCGAATCATAGGCAGGAGTTTTGTTGAAGTGTCCACGGAATTCAAACATGAACAAAATAGAGGTCAAGGTATTGTTGGAGCGTCCACAGGATTCAAACTTGAAAAAAGGAGAGGTAAGAATTTGTTGGAGCATCCACAGGATCCAAAGAGGACAGAATTACAGCTAATGGTTTTGTCGGAGAGTCCAAGGGATTCAAACAGGGAGGGAAATGCATAGATAAGGGTTTTGTTGGAGCGTCCACGGGAGAGAATCTGAGGTTAGGGTTCGTCCACGGGATTGAAACAGTTTCAGAATCACAGGTAATGGCATTTTGAGTGTGTGAGTAGCGCTTCGTTTCCACCGGTTTCTAGCATGCCTTTGCTTCTTCCTAATTAACGTCAAACACTGAAGGGGTGGGGCAGCCTTCTGGTTAAAGCTTGTCAGGAAAAAGACCCGGTTCGATTCCCAGCAGGCGTACAATGTGTTGAGACAATTTCTTCACTCCCTAACTCACTCACAGGCCGAAATGACCACATCAACGATTCAGCTTTCGATGTTCATATCCCGTCTGACCAAATTGATTGGTCGCCTTTTTACTGATAAAGTAGATGAACGAATTAGTAAGGTTGAAATACATGTTACAATTAAGAAACTTCAAGCTTTGGAAGATTACAGAATTGTCAAAATGTTATAATTATCAGGCAATTATCTTTTCTTAATTTTGTTTTCAATTCTCTATATGATAATGGGGAGTCTCCTGTGTCGTGGTCAAAAGCTATCATTATCCCATATTATGAGAAGAGATAAAACCTTACCTGAAAATGCGACATGTCTTCCAAGTTTTTTGGGCTTACATATATAAAACTCTGTTCAGTCTTCAATCATTTAATCATCATTATTATATTGTGCCTGAGAGTTAGAACATGACTCTCTCTCTCTCTCTCTCTCTCTCTCTCTCTCTCTCTCTCTCTCTCTCTCTCTCTCTCTCTCTCTCTCTCTCTCTCATGACGACGCAAAAACAGTAGAACAACAGAGCCGATGATTTCGTCGATGATTGGTAACGTGTGGCCTGCCACTCTGTTGATGGTCTCTGACTGCATTCGCCTGTTGCCAACGTTGCCATAAACACCAAATGGTGTTTCTGTGGACGTTAAATTGTCTTGCAACATCACGTTGACTTGATCCTGCTTCAAGCATACCAATGGTTCTCAGACGTTCATTTTCGGACAGGCATGGCATTTTGTAATGTTGAATAATTGCGTTATTTTGTTGTTTTTCTGAGTGGTTGTTGTCAACACGATGCTAAACAATGCATATGGAATCCTGTTAACGCACATGTGTTTATACCAATTCCTGGGTAGTGAAGTGCATGGGGCTTGCATAAAAGTCAACTTGTGCATAGAATGCATGCTTTTCCGTAGCAGCTGCGTTTTTGTGACTTGATTCCATTCATGTGCTACAATATTAAAAACAAAACTTTACTTGTTTGAAAAATGCATTAAAATATTGGTGTCACGGGAACTTTTGTTGTTGAGTATATATTTGCAGTCAGTTGGCCTATTACTGTTTCGTTATTTGAGTGAGTTCCATGTTCAACTTTCAGCTGAAGAAAAGGGATACACGACTTTCCATGTTGAGGGGGGCGAGATCCATCTGAAGAGATACAATGTGGGACGTACATGGGACGGAGCCTTAGAGATGTGCATGTCTGACGGCGCCACACTGGTCAAGATAAACACCGCGGAGAAACAGGAAATCGTCAGAGGCTTGTTCAACTTCAACTATGAAAAGAAAGGTAAGTGACACTGACAGCACAGCTTCTGATTTCTACAGGTTTCTGGTTTCAACATGTGTGAGACTAAAACCTGACAATATCCAGGTTTAAGCAACCCATTCTTGCCATAAAAGGCGACTATGTTTGTCGTAAGAGTCTAGAAACGCGATCGTGTGGTACGGCTCGCTGATTTGGTTGGTGCATGTCATCGTATCCCAACTGCCTATCTCACATCATCCCGTCAGTCACAAACAACCATCAGTCTCACTCTCCCGTTAGTCACATCTTCCCGTCATCCCCTCCAGTTCGTGTTTCAGTGAATCCCTGGATTGGACTGCGCGACACGACCAGGTCAAACGTCTACAGATGGACTGACGGTTCCGTCCCGACGTACACGAACTGGTACAAAGGGCAGCCCAGCTTTACATATAGAGGCCATGACGAGGACTGTGTCCATATCCATTTACAGAAGTTTGGGTCTGTATGGAACGATGATTACTGTAGTAAATTACACTGGTTTGTGTGTGAAATGTGATTTGAACATGTTCACCAAATAATGCCTGCAGCACCTGCCTATCCAATCATCGTTCATCAGGGTGGAATTTCAACAGACAGACAAGCATTTCAGTTACAGCATGACGTGAGAAGTGATGTAGATCTTAGACATAAGCAAGATTTCACATACACATTTATCCCTCTTACATTTAACTCTCTGTCACTAAGTACCAAGCCTTATCAACCAGTGTAAATGACGGCACTGATATACCGAGGACAGATGCCTTGTTGTGTGAAGGAGAGGTCATGTTGATCTATAACATACTCAGAAACATGTCAGGGACTCATGGCCGAGTAGGATGCAACCCATGGATGAACATGAAAACCACAAAGCCCAACCACAGATTAACTATGGTCATATGAAACAATAGCGAGTTGTTTTGAGTAGTGTACTGTGATTCCCTGCCTTCATTACCGCCAGGAGACACGTCAAGTTGAATGTGTGTGAGCTTGAATGTATGTGATGTAAAAATGATTGTTTGTTTGAAACTTATTTTGGAAACTTCAAAATTGTTGTGTGTTTATATTTCAGTGTAATTTATTGGTTACCAAAGATTGTAACTGAGTAACATTGTTTTTGTTGAGATTCGGTAGAAACTCATTGCGTTGCATTTGGACAGTAACTAGTCGTCAGGAATGTTGTGCCATTTCATCTTAGCAGTCAGACAGTTGCTTTACTAGTATTTAGATGCTACAGAGGGGTGTAAACTTCCACAAACGGCGAGACTGGTCTCGCATTGTATAGGGTCTTACAGCATTGGACAAGTGGGTCAAGAGTACGTGTGCCTGATCTCTCACACATTCTGTCTCACACCTATCTTCATCAAGTCAAGACAAGCTTTCATGTGAGGATCGCCGATCGTCCCTAAATTCCTTGTCTAGCCCATCTCGAGAGCTTGACCACTGTCACTGCTGGGTGAATATATATTATTATCACTGACATCAGCTAATCACCTTTGTATTTTGTATTTGACACTGACCAATGCATTTGGCTTGTTTTTCTAATGATTGGATGCCTTTGTGATGTGTGATTTTTATCCTCTAATGAAGCTATAATGATTGT
The DNA here is from genome assembly GCF_023055435.1 of Haliotis rufescens. NCBI lineage: Eukaryota > Metazoa > Mollusca > Gastropoda > Lepetellida > Haliotidae > Haliotis > Haliotis rufescens. Next base: position 886,716 of record NW_025963788.1, read on the forward strand.
GGGTGAATTTTGGCACCTTCTCATAGAGGTTACCCATGCATGGGACAAATTATACACGTAGATATAAATCATTCCCGGCATTAACCAGGTGAGGACAAAATGTGGTAAATACAAAATTAACACATAGAGGCGGCGTAAATAAAGTTGTTTCGTTATTTTCTTACGCCTTAATGCCAGATAACATTATCAAAACATAAATTGGTTTTGCAGATTCTAAAAACACGGGAACAGGATATCCTTTACACACTATATTGCCTGTAAGATTCACTGTGCACAGGTATATTTCATCGTTTCTGCTGTTCTTTATTGGAAATAAAATTACACTGTGGTGTCATGGCTATTGCTGCGTATTTGACTCCCGGCCTTCATTACAACGAGGTGACTTGTATTTGTTTTCTGTTTAACACCGCACTGAGCAATATTCCAGCTATAGGTTAGTTGGTTGGTTGGTTTGTTGTTTAACGCCGCACTGAGCAATATTTCAGCTATATGATAGTTGTCTGTAAATAATCGATTCTGGACCAGACAATCCATTGATTAATATCATGAGCATCGATCCACGCAATGGGGTTGATGACATGCATCAACCAAGTCAGCGAGCCTGACCACCCGATCCCATTAGTCGCCTTTTACGACAAGCATAGTCACCTTTTACGGCAACTATGGATTGCTGAAGACCTATTCTACCCTGGAATCTTCATGGGTCTCCACATATAGGAAGACAGTCTGTGAATAATCAATTCTGAACCAAAAAATCCAGTGACATCATGAGCATGGATCTTCTTAATTGGGATGCTATGACATGCCATCAGTCAAGTCAGCGAGTTAAACCACCCGTTCCCATTAGTCGCCTCTTACCATACACATTGGTTGCTGAAGATCTATCCTAACCGGTCTGTATTCTTCACGGGTCTGGTGACCTCTGAAATGGCGTCTATGCTTAGTGTTGGAACAATGTCATGAATACTGGATGATTTGTGAGTACTTGTTTTGTTGTAAATGTTGTAAAACACACCCGGTAATGATGTTACACATATATTAGAGTTTGAATAGTTAAAGGATGATGCAGAAAGGGGAAGGCAACTCAGAAGTAGGATACAGTCGGAGAAGACGTCTAAGTATTTTGTCACATGGAAAACTTACACACATAAGACCATTAATAATTTAACAAATGCCAATGGTGAAGGTGTCACTGAAGGATACAAAATACTGCCTGAACAGAAAGAACTTTACAAAATCCTGTATTCATCTAGAAGTTCTAATAGGGAACACACTTTTGAAATCAGACAAGTATTATATGGTGTCTATAATCATGTGCAGATAGCATTGACAAACCTGCTAAAATGTTTTAACTCCTAAAAGTTGTAAACAAAAGCCCTGGCCTGATTGTGTCCCCAGTTTTTCATTCTTTTGGAATGACTTAGGTGTATGGGTTTTTAGGTATATGTACACAATTCAGATTAATCAGATAATCTCAACTATAGTTAGAGGAATAATTGCATGTATTCTGAAACGAAACAAAGACAGAAGGCCTCTGAAAAACAGGCGACTGATTTAACAATTTTAAGCTCTTGTATAGAAACCAAAATTAAGAAAACTTTAACATTAAAATGCAAAACATTAATTCATAGTAACCAAACCGACTTCATACCTTGTCAATGGATAAGTGAAACTGACAGAAGCATGTATAATATCATGTGTGTAGCTGAAAGAGCAAAATAGGGCAGGACGTTTATTAATGTGTGTTTTTGATGAGGGTTTTGACACAGTTTCCAAACGATTTATTGAATTGGTTATGAAATAATTTGGTTTCAGATCAAATATCATGAAATGGGTTAACATCTTAAATAAGAATGCATCATAGACCATACCAAATGGATATCTCTCCAGTTTCTTTTCAGAACCAAAGAGGATGTAGGCAAGAAGACCCACTTTAACCATTACTTATTTTGCTTGTAGCTTAGATACCAGGAATTATGATTAGGAATAAGAAAGGCTTAAAAGGAATAACAATAAACGATGTGGAGTATAAATTAGGTCAATATCTAGATGATACACAGTTATGTTAAGATGGCTCTGAAGAGTGTCTTAGAGCTTTATAGATTCTTTGAATATATTTTACAGAAACTCTGGCCTTGAGGAAGATATAGACATAACTAATGCTTTATGGGTAGGTTCAATGGCACGAAGCAGCACCAAACTCTGTTAGGACACAACAATATACTGGCATGAGGGAAGCTTTAAAGCTTTGGAATAATATTTAGTCCCACGTTACCAGTCTTTGGGTAATCAATACAAGAACAAACCTCGAAAATATTAACAGATTATTGGGGAGCTAGAAAAAAACACATTGAATATTAAAAGGTAAAATCACATTTAATAAGACTCTGGCTCAGTCCACATCAGCACTTCCAAACCCACCCGAGGTTATATTGCAAATTTGAATAAACTTTTTCTCTATTTTCTTTTGGAATAATAAATCAAACCAAAGGAATCTGCTTTGAATAGGAAAAATGAAGAAGCTGGTCTGAGAATGATTGAAACCTGTAAATTTATTAATTCGTTGATTTATTGATTTATGTTTAAGGAGACGTTTACAAAAACCGACCTTGTAAACATTAAAGCATTTTCAAACAAAGTATATTTTCCTTGTTGGGTGCAAATATGGTTAAGTTTCTTACTTTTGAAAATCCCTTTTGGAGGGATATATTGAATAGTTGGTGTAATTATTACAGAAGTTGTCAAACAAACTATAGAAGAGATTTTATCAGAGCCATTATGGTTAGATGACCGATCTAAATATAATTTTATCTTAAAGCATTGGTTTGATAAGGGTATTGATTGTTTAAAAGACTTATGTAGCAACAACAGAACTTTAACATTTCAAGAATTCAAGACAAATTTCAAAGCAGAGGTACTTTACTTCATTTATTAATGATCCCTAAATCATGGAAAAAATAATGAATGGCAGATTTTGAATCACAGCTAACTTATACAGAAGTAACATTGTGAGAGACGTGTTGATAAGAACAAAAGGCTCCAGAATATTATATGGTAAACTCATAGCAACAAATAACGTTTCTCTGATGTGTGATAAGTGGGAAAATCTTAATCTAAGCATTTTGTGGAAAATGTACTAACTGTAAAATGTGTACCAATGATGTTAATCTAATAGATTTCCACTACAAATTCATCAATATAGCTCGTTATACCATAAAGTAATGATTGAAAATACATTTAATTGATGAAAGTATATACTCTGAATCTCAAAACATATACCATGTATATGTAGAATGTGTTTTTGGAATGTTGGTACCTGAACACGAAACTTCTTCTTGCAAAACAATGCATTCACCAGTCAAGCATTATACTTTCCTTTCTCCATAAAAAAGAAATATTGAAAGGTGTGTGTAAAATTGAAAACAAATTAGTGCGATGAAAAATAGTGGCATTAATGAATTTGACAAAATGGAAAGAATTATCAGCCTCCTTATTTTTTTACATCAGTCAGGCGAATATATGTATGGTGCCCATATCTTGATTATCGTTTAAGATCCTATGAATTGCTACACTTATATACCTCATGTACCTATGTTACAGATATATCTCTAATGAATTGAAACATAAAATATTTAACAAAAAGAAAAAAAAAGGTTTTGTACATTGTATCTGCTGAATACACATGAGGACATGTTGTTGGTTTTCACAGCAGGTGCCAATAAGAAACATGTTTAACTATGACAATCACAACCAGTAGTAGTAGTAGTAGTAGTAGTAGTAGTAGTAGTAGTAGTAGCAAATATGGTGGCTGGGGAGTAGTGGTGTCGAATATCCTTTCTGCATTATGGCTATCCCATAATTCACTGGTTCTCGACAGAAGGATAAAAGACAGCAGATTGGTACAGATACTGCAATATCGTTTGATGAGTATTCTGTACAAAATGTGGATTCTGGGCCACGATTTCTGGTTGTTGAAGGGGTTTTTGGTGAGCCCCTCAAACTCAGTCCTTTCGTAGTTTCAAATTCAATTGAAGGTATATGCGGTTCTATGACAGATGTCACTCGTCTCTTATCTGGTTCACTGTGGAGTGTGCAAAGAGACAGCAATCTTCGAATCAACTTAAGCCAATCATTTTGTAAATACAGAGATTGTTGTATCCAGGTGTTTCTTAGGTTAAGCGGTTCAACCGGAAATATAGTAATAACAAATATGTATCCTATTACATTTACCCCAACTAAGCTTCCTTCATCAATAAAGCCGGATATGTAAACATAGGAATTGATGTGTGTATGGCAAATACACTCTGTTTCTTTAAATACCAATAATTTGGACATGGAGCAAAAGAATGTCGCCATATCCAAGTTTGCTCTTTCTGCAGTAAGACCCATGATAGCACTGACTGCATGGATACCATCAAATGTGCACACTGCAGTGGTGATTACATGTCCACTTCAAAATCATGTCCTCCTTTGTAACACAGACCAACATTCTTAAAATAAAGTGTGGAGATGATATCTCCTTTCCAGACGCCAAGAAACTGGTATCAACCACTTCCACTTCTTCACTGACCTTTTCTGATGCAATCTCCTCTTCCCCTGTCAAGGCTGATAATGGTTGTCAAACAGCTATTAGCTGAGTGTCGAATGATCAGAAAAAAATATTGTATCAAATTGATGCTGATGACAACAGGTACATAGATAGAAGAGGAAGAGTGCTCACTCAAAGTTTCACCAAGTTTATAAGCAGCATCTGATTTATGAGTTAGTAGTTGGTCCCAAGTATTAAGATGGTGAATACTAGACTTAGTTCCCTATTTGGACCATGTTCCATACCATGGACATTAGACTTTGTGAAATCATTTTTGACACATGATTTCGTCAAGATGTGCGTTTAAAATTTAAGATTTATTCAAATTGGCGACGGAAATAACATTCTGCCTTTTCCCTAACCTTCCAAGGTTATTGGCAAGCATCGCTAAATCACAGTTTAGGTATGTGTGGCATTGCAGAGGACTTTGGAACACATTTTTCAATTGTTTTCATTAGTTCATCAGGAAAGCATTGTTTGTGATCAGGAACGTCAGTAAGCCGATCAACCTTAGGGTTGATTGTACAGAGATTCAAATGCAAGCCCTCCGTGATCGGATACCCGCTTCACGGAAACGATTAAGCTCTGTCTATTTAGAAACATTAACGCTATGGTGTTCCAGGAGTTATATGTGACCAGTCACTTTTTGTAAGGAGGAACATCAGATGGGATACTTATTTCACATCAACATCCATTAAGTTTCTTTGCAATAGTAACAGTTCTCATTTTGTTATTTTTTCAAAAAGATATTGTGATGATCTTGTATTCCAGCGAATGTGATACGGAAAGCCCGTCAAGGTCCCAAATTGTCTTTTTTGCATCTTCTGACATTGATTTAGGATTCCGACAATACAGAGCGGTTTGAGGCAGTTTAGTATTTATTTTGCAACGATAGCAATTTCCACTTTGTGTTTAGTACAAATGTCACAGCTTTCTTCATAATGAAAACATTGTCATTATTATAAATATCATTTTTCTGATTTAAACCCTTGGTTTCTTTATTATTGCTGACTCTTTAAATCAGGAAACAACATCGGATACTGTTCTATCGATTTTACACGAGGCCGCAGAGAAAAGTGACTCATCCATGAAATATGAATTTCCAGGTGTATATTTGTAATGCAAATAATGTAATCTTGTTGGTTTACTATTAGTAGTTTGAAAGGCCTACTCAGATGCTTTAAGAAAATTGTTGTAGGGATCCTAACAAGTATTGATTAGCGCCCATAACGTGGTGGTTCCACGACTGTCGGCCAGTTGCTGTGGGTTTTTGCTGGAGCAATGATCACGAATATCCTGCTGTGTTTCAACATAATAATAGCTATGGCAGCCCGGTTCCCGAACTCGGAGAAAGGTAAGCAGTGCTGTCAGGGTGCTATCACAGTCTCTCTCAGGGTGCTGTGAGATTCTGTTGTCAGGGTTCGTGAGAGTATGTTGTCAGGGGGATGTCATAGGCTGCTGCTACCATAACGAGAAAGGCCGTTGTTTGTGTGCGGTGAGAGGCTGTTGTCAGGGTGCTGTCATGGGCTGTTGTCATGATGCTGTGAGAGGTTGTTGTCAGGGAGCTGTGAGAGTATGTTGTTGGGATGCTGTCATAGGCAGTTGTCAGGGTGCTGTCAAAGGCAGTTGTCAGGGTACTGTCACGGTCTGTTGTCGGGATGCTGTCATGGGCTGTTGTCAGGGTACTGTCATGGGCTGTTGTCAGTGTGTTCTGAGAGTCTGTTGTCGGGATGCTGTCATGGGCTGTTGTCAGGGTACTGTCATGGGCTGTTGTCAGTGTGTTCTGAGAGTCTGTTGTCGGGATGCTGTCATGGGCTGTTGTCAGGGTACTGTCATGGGCTGTTGTCAGTGTGTTCTGAGAGTCTGTTGTCGGGATGCTGTCATAGGATGGTGTCAGGATACTGCCATAGGCTGTTGTCAGGGTACTGTCACGGTCTGTTGTCGGGATGCTGTCATGGGCTGTTGTCAGGATACTGTCATGGGCTGTTGTCAGTGTGTTCTGAGAGTATGTTGTCGGGATGTCGTCATAGGCTGTTGTCAGGTTACTGTCACGGGCTGTTGTCAGTGTGTTCTGAGAGTCTGTTGTCGGGATGTTGTCATAGGCTGTTGTCAGGGTACTGTCACGGGCTGTTGTCAGTGTGTTCTGAGAGTCTGTTGTAAGGATGTTGTCATAGGCTGTTGTCAGGGTACTGCCACGGTCTGTTGTCGGGGTACTGTCACGGTCTGTTGTCAGGGTACTGTCATGGGCTGTTGTAAGGATGCTGTGATAGTCTGTTGTCAGGGCGCTGTGAGAGTCACTTGTCGGGATGCTGTCATATGCTGTTGTCAGGCTGCTGTCACTGTTGTCAGGGTGCTGTCATGGGCTGCTGCTGGCGTGTCGAGAGAGGCTGTTGCCAGGATGCTGTGAGTGGCTGTTGTCAGGCAGATGAGAAGGACTGTTGTCAGTGAGCTGTGAGAGGGGCTGTTATTAGTGTGCTGTGTGGGGCTGACGTAAGGCCCGTGAGAGGGAGCGTTGTCATGGTGTTCAGAGAGAGTGTTGTTAGTGTGCTCTGAGGGGCTGTTATTAGTGCTCTGTGTAAGGCTGTTGTAAGGCAGCTGTGTGGGGCTGTTGTCAGGTTGCTGAGAGGGACTGCTGTCAGTGTGTTCTGAGAGGGACCTATTGTCAGGGTGCTCTGGGAGGGGCTGTTATTCGTGTGCTGTCTGGGGCTGTTGCCAGGCTGCTGAGAGAGAGTGTTGCCTGGTTGCTGAGAGGGACTGCTGTTAGTGTTCTCTAAGAGGGGCTGTTATTCGTGTGCTGTCTGGGGCTGTTGTCAGGGTGCTGAGAGGGAGTGTTGTCAGGTTGCTGAGAGGGAGCGTTGTCAGGGTACTAAGAGGGACTGCTGTAAGTGTGCTCTGAGAGGGGATGTTATCAGTGTGCTGTGTGGGTCATGTTGTCAGGGTGCTGTGTGGGCCATGCTATCAGTCTGCTGTGTGGGCCATGTTTTCAGGGTGCTCTGTGGGCCATGTTGTCAGGGTGTTGTGTGGGCCATATTGTCAGGGAGCTGTGTGGGCCATGTTATGAGGGTGCTGTGTGGGTCATGTTGTCAGGGTGCTGTGTGGGCCATGTTATCAGTGTTCTGTGTGGGACATATTGTCAGGGTGCTGTGTGGGCCATGCTATCAGGGTGCTGTGTGGGCCATGTTGTCAGGGTGCTGTGTGGGCCATGCTGTCAGGGTGCTGTGTGGGTCATATTGTCAGGGAGCTGTGTGGGCCATGTTATCAGGGTGCTGTGTGGGTCATGTTGTCAGGGTGCTGTGTGAGCCATGTTATCAGTGTTCTGTGTGGGCCATATTGTCAGGGTGCTGTGTGGGCCGTGCTGTCAGGGTGCTGTGTGGGCCATGTTGTCAGGGTGCTGTGTGGGCCATGCTGTCAGGGTGCTCTGTTGGCCATGTTGTCAGGGTGCTGTGTGGGCCATATTGTCAGGGAGCTGTGTGGGCCATGTTGTCAGGGTGCTGTGTGGGCCATGTTATCAGTGTTCTGTGTGGGCCATGTTTTCAGGGTGCTGTGTGGGCCATATTGTCAGAGTGCTGAGAGGGACCTATTGTCAGAGTGCTCTGTTTCATCTGCATTCTGTGCTAAAAGGTACTCGTCATCTTTTATTCGGAGATCAATTCTTAGTCACTTAGGCAAGTTCTTTATTAAATGTTCTATTATTCAATAGTGTGTCAACAGTAAGATGATGTATTTCTGCAGTTTACTTTCTCTCCAAGTCAGCTTTAATTCCTTCAAGATTATGTTTTATTTATGGTCTTTTAATGAAATCAATATTAAACAATACTAACAACAAAAGTTTTTGGGCCGCGCTTTGTCACACAATGCAAGACACTAACTTATCTCTATAATGAAAACTTTATTCGATTCGGGTTAACAGCATCTTCCCAGGGCAAGTGAGTTAACTGACTATAAAAGTCCAGTTTCCACCCTTGCCGAACTAGGCTGGTATTATAGAGTTACATTTTGGTTGGGCTAACGAGTCTATGCATAGTCCAATCAAAATCGCGCACCGAAATTGAAATCCGGTTTGTAAAATGTACTGCAGATTTCTGTCGATTGCAGGATTTGCCAAGCATGTGCACCGCCAACTCGTTGTCAACACATATTTTCCAAGTATTTTCATGTTTTTGATCAAGGTGCTCACGTAATTTCATGCACTTCACTATGTAAGACTCGTTTTATCACAATATAGATCTCGATTATAAATCAGATCGTTTTGACTGGGCGGCACCATTTTCTTTGAAACAAATGCAAGTGATACGAGAGGTGGAATCTGATTGGTCCATAGGAGAGGCTTAGAAGGGACATAACTCGTAATAACCACTGGTGGCGCTACGGTTGAGCCCAGGAATTCCAGCCTAGTTCGGCAAGAGTCAGTAATCTCCCTTGCCTCGGGAAACTGGACTTTTGTAGTAAGTTATCTTGGGAAGATGGGTTAACAGAAAAAAATGAAGAGATAATGTCTGATGATGGCTCCTCCTGCTCTTCTGTTTATAGGCCGATCTCTAGTGTTGTTAGTTTGTTTCCAGAAGCTCCAGATTGCGTTCCTGCGAAGATTTAAATGACATACCCCTTCCCAGTGTACTGTTCCAGTTTCAATCATTCCGTTGCTCTGAACTGACTAACTTGAATTTACATCCAGTGTTTGGATTTTAGATTTCAGGACTCACAGTATCTTGTTAAATTAGGGCATGAAACATTGAGATAAGTAGTAGGTATTCCCGTGGCTATTGATTGTGTCTCTCTCCTAGCCTAGTGGGTTAAGCATTCGATCGGCTAGCCGAAGACCCGGGTTCGATTCCCAGATAGGTACAATGTGTGAAGCCCAATTTTGGTGTCACCTGCCTTGATATTGCTGGAATATTGCTAAAAGCGACATAAAACCATACTCACTCACTCTTTGATCTGTTTCTCTTTGAACATGTATCGGAAGTTTTGGACTACCTTAGTTAAATCTGAGAGAGGACATATTGTGAAAAACGTTCAACATCAGTTGCAGATGTATAATGACCTCATTTCTTTTAAACATGTCTAGATAAATAAATATCTTCAACTCATCTATTTACCAGCTTGGGAATCAAAGAAACCTCTGAGAAACTATTCAGTATCTGAATCTACGTGTATGTAAATACATTTTAAATCTATTGAATAAAATCACATTAAATAAATAGTAAATAGTTTGACGAGTTTCATCTATCCTTTCCCGATTGGACCCAATACACAGAACCAAAGAGTGAGTCGGTCGTTAGGTCAGTCGGTTTGCAATACGAACATATTTCTTCAACATTTTGTCATCACAAGCAGAAGCATCTCTGCACTTGTACACAGCAGGCGTAATTCAAAATTAACATAACGGTTTTAGTTCCGTGTGATTGGATTTCTGACTGTCTGGTTTGTGTGCATGGTAGGAGTACTGTTGTAAAACCATACACTTTTTATGCAACTTGTGTGAGTCGCAGGTGCTATCAGCAGGACAGAACATGCTTGTCTCTTTTCGCTGGCATCACTGGTTTTCAGTGGTCCGTTCATATGGTTTTCACCACTGTATGCCTTTCTTGCCCAATGGGGGCCACGGGTAGCCCAGTCATCCAAAGCGCCGCGATTCGCCGTGCAGAGTTGCGTCCCTTGGGCACGCCAGAAACCTATGATTGTGGGTTCGAATCCCGGTTCGCCCCGAGTACGTTTCTAGGTTTGTCAGCAACATCAAGCTGACACGCCGTGATATTACTGGAATAATGTTAAAAGCGGCGTTAAAACCAACTCACTCACTCACTCTTGCCAAATGGGATCCATTACGTCGCTTGATGGAGGCAAGCGCTGGCGTTATTTATTATGGATGGAGATAAAAAATATAAGTTGACATCTAATGTAGCATGAGATCATGTTACTGACTAGGGCTGGATTACACGTCTCAATTTTGTTTGACGATGGTTTTAAAGCATTCTTATATGATAAAGCCTAAATAATTTACTTAATTTGCTGTACAAAAAAACACATTCAGCATGATTGATGGGTGACATGTAAACCAGTAGGGACAATAATTGTGCAACAACTCAGCTAACAGGATGTTAATGTCAGATTACTTGGTTTCTTCGACCATAAAACTTAACAAATGTGATATAAAACTTATAAAAAATACATTTTGAGACTGTATAGTTTTTTCCCTTTTTTAAAGATAAAACTCAATTATCCAAGAAGGAAACTCTATATTATGACATTTACTGAACGATACACATTAGGGACAATGAAGAAAGAACCAACAAGAAAAACAGCCTTATCACTATGCCCCGCCATGGGGCACATTAAAATTTTGTTTGATCATAGAGAAGAGAATAACATGAAAGTTAATGTTAACTCCAAAACAGAGTCCTATAGATCCTTATGAAGTGATAGTGTGGCTTTATGTCTTGAGAAAATCTGATTTTTCGAACTCAGTCTTGATAAGTATCTCTTTCATAAACTTGCCAAGTTTCATTCATGTAACTTCAGAAGTTTGAGAAAACTTTCCCCGTTGCCGACTCGATGCACTAAAATGAAAAGGATTGATCAAGGGCCACAAGCCTGTAAACAAATAAGACGGCACCACAGTTCATACTCAGTCTTGACAAGTATCGCTTTGATAAGCAGGCAAACTTCCATTCATGTAACTTCTGAATAGGAAAATGTGTCCCCATTTCACAAAATATGCACTAAAATGAAAAGTACGGGCCACAACTCTGTAAAAATAAAATTAAGACACCAATGTTCGAACTCCTTAAAGATCATGAACAGTAACATCAGGGTATAAAATTGAATTTAAATAAAACAATTTAAGAAGCAGACGGACGGACGGAAGAACAAACTCTGTTCCTACATTCCCTGGCCAAAATTTGAAAACCAGGGCCTGGAGCTGCTAATTTTAGATGGACTCCGTGGAGAGTCAGAGTGTCCCCAGCTTGTCGTGAACGGCCCTAAATGTAATCAAAACCGCTGAATTGGTTGATGTATGGCATCGTATTCCAATTGCATGGATTGATTCTCTGGATGTCAATCATTGCATTGCCTGGTCTACATGCTGTCATTGACTGCGATTATGGAGGGTTACGCAACAAGCAAACAAACAGTTTATCTTGGATATATTGACCAATCAGAGAGATGCTTTCTGACCTAAACAATTTGTGCCGAGTTGGTTTCAAAATAGCGAGTGGGTCGGCTATCGATAGATATGCTTTCATAGCAATAACGAGAGAGGGGTATCGTGTATTGGGATCGATAGAATAATCATCTTAGATGTGTGTATATGTACTCTGTTCTTCTCAACTGATCACTGAAACTTCAGGGCGAAAATTTGTTTTTGTGAGTTCAAGATGTTTTCTTGGGTCGCAACGTTATTTTAACTTTGAGCAACGTCACGACCAGGAATCAATCTTCGTTCAACTTTAAAACAACGTGTGTGCCTGCTGAGAGGTATATGTTTTATGGTAACTTTACTGGTTCGAGTATTTTTGAGGACAATGTATTTATAAAGGAATGCAGCCTCAAGCAAGCAAATAATGCTTGACCTCAATAAAGCAGTGTCATAGATATAACGTAGTGGAAGAGAATAGGGCTTTGTGAGAGAGTGATTACTACACGCTCAGATACCAGTTATGTTACAACCAGTTGTTTCCAAACCCGAGTAATTGACCCATCTAAATCTTGAGGCTATAATTCATGTATATTCGGATTAACAGACGAATTAAACTTCTGCTTCAAGGCCGAGTTCTCGTGTAGTTTGTTTGTTTGTTTGTTTGTCAAGATTGTGTGGACTGGTTTCAAATGGGTTTCACGCCTACAGGTGGTTACGAGAAATAAAACACCAACTATTCCCTCTCAGCAGTCCCGGGCACCAGAATAGGAAGTGTTGTATGTGGAACCTGTGCTTCTGAGACATGATTTCTCAAGTTTTCTGTTTGTTATGAAAATGCCTACCGTTGCAGAGAAGAAACCGCAGCTGTATGATGGGGGCATTCATCACATCGCCTGTGTACAACGCTGGCGACTAGCAGCGAAGTGCGCGGTCGGTGCATGGTTGAAGTGTCCACTGGATCCAGACAGGGTCAACATCAGAGGTAAGGGTTTTGTTGAAGCGTCAACCGGATCTCAACAGGGTTAATTCAGAGGCAAGGGTTTTGTCGGAGCATCGACTGGATCCAAACGGAGTCAATATCAGAGGTAAGGGTTTTGTCGGAGCATCGACTGGATCCAAACAGGGTCAGCACCAGAGGTAAGGGTTTTGTTGGCGCGTCCACCGGATCTCAACAGGGTTAATTCAGAGGCAAGGGTTCTTTTTGAGAATCTGTCTTATCCAAACGGCGTCAAGATCAGAGGTAAGGTTTGGTTGGAGGATCCACAGGATCCGAACAGGGTCAGTATCAGAGGTAAGGTTTGTTTTGGAGCGTCCACAGGATCCAAACAGGGTCAACATCAGAGGTAAGGGTTTTGTTGGAGCGTCCACAAGATGCAAACAGGGTCAGCATCAGATGTAAGGTTTTTGATGGAGCGTCCACAGGATCCGAATAGGGTCAGCATGCGAGGTAAGGTTTTTGTTGGAGCGTCACCAGGATCCGAACAGGGTCAGCATCAGATGTAAGGGTTTTGTTGGAGCGTCCACATGATCCAAACAGGGTCATCATCAGAGATAAGGGTTTTGTTGGAGCGTCCACAGGATCCGAACAGGGTTAGCTTCAGAGGTAAGGGTTGTGTTGGAGCGTCCACAGGATCCGATCACTGTCATGTCCACATGCTTCAAGGAAGGACCGAATCATAGGCAGGAGTTTCGTTGAAGTGTCCACGGAATTCAAACATGAACAAAATAGAGGTCAAGGTATTGTTGGAGCGTCCACAGGATTCAAACTTGAAAAAAGGAGAGGTAAGAATTTGTTGGAGCATCCACAGGATCCAAAGAGGACAGAATTACAGCTAATGGTTTTGTCGGAGATTCAAACAGGGAGGGAAATGCATAGATAAGGGTTTTGTTGGAGCGTCCACGGGAGATAATCTGAGGTTAGGGTTCGTCCACGGGATTGAAACAGGTTCAGAATCACAGGTAATGGCATTTCGAGTGTGTGAGTAGCGCTTCGTTTCCACCGGTTTCTAGCATGCCTTTGCTTCTTCCTAATTAACGTCAAACACTGAAGGGTTAGACGTGCATGCAGTTGGTGCAAACATCGGTAGCAAATGTTGTAATGATGTGCAACGATTCTGTCAGGATACATCCAAACACAGGTTTTCAAGCACATCAGGCTCACATCACTCCTATGACTTTATGAGGGTTACCCAATCATTGTGTACCGGAAACATTCTTTCCTGATGGATTATTTGTCCTGTGTCAGTGGGCCGATTCTCAGATGATGCATATAAATATGCAATTTCGGACAGTAAGTGGAATCTCATTTCACTGTACTCATACCAGTTACATAATTTCCAATGGCTATTCCCAACCGACTGATGCTAATGTGTAAGGGTGTCTGAAATGTGGATCGACCCGATCCATTATGAAGCCTCTTACGACCTTCATAGTTTTCTAAGGATCTATTCTGGATCATCACTCTGGTTCTTCACTGCCATGTCGTTTAGACGATTGAAATGAATGATTGGATGGGTACAATGTATACCTAGGTTGTTGTAATAGCCTAATTACATCTTTTTTACTTATGACATGCATCCGTTTGCCTAGTTCAGAGTTCCATAGGGGTTGGGCAGCCTTCTGGTTAAAGCTTGCCAGGAAAAAGACCCGGTTCGATTCCCAGCAGGCGTACAATGTGTTGAGACAATTTCTTCACTCCCTAACTCACTCACAGGCCGAAATGACCACATCAACGATTCAGCTTTCGATGTTTATATCCCGTCTGACCAAATTGATTGGTCGCCTTTTACTGATAAAGTAGATGAACGAATAAGTAAGGTTGAAATACATGTTACAATTAAGAAACGTCAAGCTTTGGAAGATTACAGAATTGTCAAAATGTTATAATTATCAGGCAATTATCTTTTCTGAATTTTGTTTTCAATTCTCTATATGATAATGGGGAGTCTCCTGTGTCGTGGTCAAAAGCTATCATTATCCCATATTATGAGAAGAGATAAAACCTTACCTGAAAATGCCACATGTCTTCCAAGTATTTGGGCTTACATATATAAAACTCTGTTCAGTCTTCAATCATTTAATCATCATTATTATATTGTGCCTGAGAGTAAGAACATCTCTCTCTCTCTCTCTCTCTCTCTCTCTCTCTCTCTCTCTCTCTCTCTCTCTCTCTCTCTCTCTCTCTCATGACGACGCAAAAACAGTAGAACAACAGAGCCGATGATTTCGTCGATGATTGGTAACGTGTGGCCTGCCACTCTGTTGATGGTCTCTGACTGCATTCGCCTGTTGCCAACGTTGCCATAAACACCAAATGGTGTTTCTGTGGACGTTAAATTGTCTTGCAACATCACGTTGACTTGATCCTGCTTCAAGCATACCAATGGTTCTCAGACGTTCATTTTCGGACAGGCATGGCATTTTGTAATGTTGAATAATTGCGTTATTTTGTTGTTTTTCTGAGTGGTTGTTGTCAGCACGATGCTAAACAATGCATATGGAATCCTGTTAACGCACGTGTTTATACCAATTCCTGGGTAGTGAAGTGCATTGGGCTTGCATAAAAGTCAACTTGTGCATAGAATGCATGCTTTTCCGTAGCAGCTGCGTTTTTGTGACTTGATTCCATTCATGTGCTACAATATTAAAAACAAAACTTTACTTGTTTGAAAAATGCATTAAAATATTGGTGTCACGGGAACTTTTGTTGTTGAGTATATATTTGCAGTCAGTTGGCCTATTACTGTTTCGTTATGTGAGTGAGTTCCATGTTCAACTTTCAGCTGAAGAAAAGGGATACACGACTTTCCATGTTGAGGGGGGCGAGATCCATCTGAAGAGATACAATGTGGGACGTACATGGGACGGAGCCTTAGAGATGTGCATGTCTGACGGCGCCACACTGGTCAAGATAGACACTGCGGAGAAACAGGACATCGTCAGAGGCTTGTTCAAATTCAACTATGAAAATAAAGGTAAGTGACACTGACAGCACAGCTTCTGATTTCTACAGGTTTCTGGTTTCAACATGTGTGAGACTAAAACCTGACAATATCCAGGTTTAAGCAACCCATTCTTGCCATAAAAGGCGACTATGTTTGTCGTAAGAGTCTAGAAACGCGATCGTGTGGTACGGCTCGCTGATTTGGTTGGTGCATGTCATCGTATCCCAACTGCCTAGATCGATGCTTATGATGTCACTTACTGTCAGGGGACAAGATTCAATTATTTACAGATCGCCGTCATATAGCTGGAAAAAAGCTGGAACAAAAGATGTGTCAGTCACACAAACGAATCAATCACAGCCTCTAGTCCGTCATTACCCCCGTCTGCCCCCTCCCATCAGTTACACAGTAACAAAAGTTACAAACAGTTCAATCACCACCTTCTGTAAAACATATTCTCCCGTCAGTCATACAGTCGCGTCAGTCACATCAACCAATAAGTCACACCTTCCGGTCAATCACACTCTTTCGTCAGTCACACCCTCCCGTGATTTACACAAAACCTTAAGTTACATTCTCCGGTCAGTCACACAAATCAGTCACACACGTCCGTAAGTCACATCATAACCTCCAGAAAAAAACAAAATCTCCAAAATCTCACATCATCCCGTCAGTCACAAACAACCATCAGTCTCACTCTCCCGTTAGTCACATCTTCCCGTCATCCCCTCCAGTTCGTGTTTCAGTGAATCCCTGGATTGGACTGCGCGACACGACCAGGTCAAACGTCTACAGATGGACTGACGGTTCCGTCCCGACGTACACGAACTGGTACAAAGGGCAGCCCAGCTTTACATATAGAGGCCATGACGAGGACTGTGTCCATATCCATTTACAGAAGTTTGGGTCTGTATGGAACGATGATTACTGTAGTAAATTACACTGGTTTGTGTGTGAAATGTGATTTGATCATGTTCACCAAATAATGCCTGCAGCACCTGCCTATCCAATCATCGTTCATCAGGGTGGAATTTCAACAGACAGACAAGCATTTCAGTTACAGCATGACGTGAGAAGTGATGTAGATCTTAGACATAAGCAAGATTTCACATACACATTTATCCCTCTTACATTTAACTCTCTGTCACTAAGTACCAAGCCTTATCAACCAGTGTAAATGACGGCACTGATATACCGAGGACAGATGCCTTGTTGTGTGAAGGAGAGGTCATGTTGATCTATAACATACTCAGAAACATGTCAGGGACTCATGGCCGAGTAGGATGCAACCCATGGATGAACATGAAAACCACAAAGCCCAACCACAGATTAACTATGGTCATATGAAACAATAGCGAGTTGTTTTGAGTAGTGTACTGTGATTCCAGCTATAGGTTAGTTGGTTGGTTGGTTTGTTGTTTAACGCCGCACTGAGCAATATTTCAGCTATATGATAGTTGTCTGTAAATAATCGATTCTGGACCAGACAATCCATTGATTAATATCATGAGCATCGATCCACGCAATGGGGTTGATGACATGCATCAACCAAGTCAGCGAGCCTGACCACCCGATCCCATTAGTCGCCTTTTACGACAAGCATAGTCACCTTTTACGGCAACTATGGATTGCTGAAGACCTATTCTACCCTGGAATCTTCATGGGTCTCCACATATAGGAAGACAGTCTGTGAATAATCAATTCTGAACCAAAAAATCCAGTGACATCATGAGCATGGATCTTCTTAATTGGGATGCTATGACATGCTATCAGTCAAGTCAGCGAGTTAAACCACCCGTTCCCATTAGTCGCCTCTTACCATACACATTGGTTGCTGAAGATCTATCCTAACTGGTCTGTATTCTTCACGGGTCTGGTGACCTCTGAAATGGCGTCTATGCTTAGTGTTGGAACAATGTCATGAATACTGGATGATTTGTGAGTACTTGTTTTGTTGTAAATGTTGTAAAACACACCCGGTAATGATGTTACACATATATTAGAGTTTGAATAGTTAAAGGATGATGCAGAAAGGGGAAGGCAACTAAGAAGTAGGATACAGTGGGAGAAGCCGTCTAAGTATTTTGTCACATGAAAAACTGAACTTACACACATAAGACCATTAATAATTTAACAAATGCCAATGGTGAAGGTGTCACTGAAGGATACAAAATACTGCCTGAACAGAAAGAACTTTACAAAATCCTGTATTCATCTAGAAGTTCTAATAGGGAACACACTTTTGAAATTAGACAAGTATTAGATGGTGTCTATAATCATTTGCAGATAGCATTAAAAAACCTGCTGAAATGTTTTAACTCATAAAAGTTGTAAACAAAAGACCTGGTCTGCTTGTGTCCCCAGTTTTTTATTCTTTTGGAATGACTTAGGTGTATGGGTTTTTAGGTATATATACAAAATTCAGATTAATCAGATAATCTCAACTATAGTTAGAGGAATAATTGCATGTATTCTGAAACGAAACAAAGACAGAAGGCCTCTGAAAAACAGGCGACTGATTTAACCAATTTTAAGCTCTTGTATAGAAACCAAAATTAAGAAAACGTTAACATTAAAATGCAAAACATTAATTCATAGTAACCAAACCGACTTCATACCTTATCCATGGATAAGTGAAACTGACAGAAGCATGTATAATATCATGTGTGTAGCTGAAAGAGAAAATAGGGCAGGACGTTTACTACTGTGTGTTTTTGATGAGGGTTTTGACACAGTTTCCAAACGATTTATTGACTTGGTTTCAGACCAAATATCATGAAATGGGTTAATATCTTAAATACGAATGCGTCATAGACCATACCAAATGGACATCTCTCCAGAACCAAAGAGGATGTAGGCAAGAAGACCCACTTTAACCATGACTTATTTTGCTTGTAGCTTAGATACCAGGAATAATGATTAGGAATAAGAAAGGCTTAAAAGGAATAACAATAAACGATGTGGAGTATAAATTAGGTCAATATCTAGATGATACACAATTATGTTTAGATGGCTCTGAAGAGTCTCTAAGAGCTGCATAGATACTTTGAATATGTTTTACAGAAACTCTGGCCTTGAGGAAGATATAGACATAACTAAAGCTTTATGGGTAGGTTCAATGGCAGGAAGCAGCACCAAACTCTGTTAGGACACAACAATATACTGGCATGAGGGAAACTTTGAAGCTTTGGAATAATATTTAGTCCCACGTTACCAGTCTTTGGTTAATCAATACAAGAACAAACCTCAAACATATTACCAGATAATTGGGGAGCTAGAAAAAAACACATTGAATATTAAAAGGTAAAATCCCATTTAATAAGACTCTGGCTCAGTCAACATCAGCACTTCCAAACCCACCCGAGGTTATATTGCAAATTTGAATTACCGTTTTCTATATATTCATTTGGAATTATAAATCAAACCAAAGCAATCCGCTTTGAATAGGAAAAATGAAGAAGCTGGTCTGAGAATGATTGAAACCTGCAAATTTATGAATTCGTTAATTTATTGATTTATGTTTAAGGAGAAGTTTACAAAAACCGACCTTGTAAACATTAAAGCATTTTCAAACAAAGTATATTTTCCTTGTTGGGTGCAAATATTGTTAAGTTTCTTACTTTTGAAAATCCCTTTTGGAGGGATATATTGAATAGTTGGTGTAAATATTACAGAAGTTGTCAAACAAACTATAGAAGAGATTTTATCAGAGCCATTATGGTAAGATGGCCGATCTAAATATAATTGTATCTCAAAACATTGGTTTGATAAGGGTATTGATTGTTTAAAAGACTTATGTAGCAACAACAGAACTTTAACATTTCAAGAATTTCAAGACAAATTTCAAAGCAGAGGTGCTTTACTTCATTTATTAAGTATCCCTAAATCATGGAAAACATAATGAATAGCAGATTTTAAATCACAGCTAACTTATACAGAAGTAACAGTGTGAGAGACATGTTGATGAGAACAAAAGGCTCCAGAATATTATATGATAAACTCATAGCAACAACTAACGTTTCTCTGATGTGTGATGAATGGAAAAATCTTAATCTAAGCATTTTGTGGAAAATGTACTAACTCTAAAATATGTACCCCATGATGTTAATCTAATATATTTCCACTACAAATTCATAAATATAGCTCTTTATACCATAAAGTAATGACTGAAAATACATTTAATTGATGATAGTATATGCTCTGAATCTCAAAACATACCTTATATAAGTAGAATGTGTTTTTGGAATGTTGGTACCTGAACACGAAACTTCTTCTTGCATTCACCAGTCAAGCATTATACTTTCCTTTCTCCATAAAAAAAGAAATATTGAAAGGTGTGTGTAAAATTGAAAACAAATTAGTGCAATGAAAAATAGTGGTATTAATGAATTTGACAAAATGGAAAGAATTATCAGCCTGCTTATTTTTTTACATCAGTCAGTCGAATATATGTATGGTGCCCATATCTTGATTATGTTTTAAGATCCTATGAATTGCTACACTTATATACCTCATGTACCTATGTTACAGATATATCTCTAATGAATTGAAACATAAAATATTTAACAAAAAGAAAAAAAAAGGTTTTGTACATTGTATCTGCTGAATACACATGAGGACATGTTGTTTTTTTCCACAGCAGGTGCCAATAACAAACATGTTTAACCATGACAATCACAACTACTAGTAGTAGTAGTAGTAATAATAATAATAATAATAGTAGTAGTAGTAGTAGTAGTAGTAGTAGTAGTAGTAGTAGCAAATATGGTGGCTGGAGAGTAGTGGTGTCGAATATCCTTTCTGCATTATGGCTATCCCATAATTCACTGGTTCTCGACAGAAGGATAAAAGACAGCACATTGATACAGATACTGCAATATCTTCTGATGAGTATTCTGTACAAAATGTGGATTCTGGGCCACGATTTCTGGTTGTTGAAGGGGTTGTTGGTGAGCCCCTCAAACTCAGTCCTTTCGTAGTTTCAAATTCAATTAAAGGTATATGCGGTTCTATGACAGATGTCACTCGTCTCTTATCTTGTTCACTGTGGAGTGTGCAAAGAGACAGCAATCTTCGAATCAACTTAAGCCAATCATTTTGTAAATGCAGAGATTGTTGTATCCAGGTGTTTCTTAGGTTTAACGGTTCAACAGGAAAGATAGTAATAACAAATTTGTATCCTTTTACATTTACCCCAACTAAGCTTCCTCCATCAATAAAGCCGGATATGTAAACATAGGAATTGATGTGTGTATGGCAAATACACTCTGTTTCTTTAAATACCAATAATTGGGACATGGAGCAAAAGACTGTCGCCATATCCAAGTTTGCTCTTTCTGCAGTAAGACCCAGGATAGCACTGACTGCATGGATACCATCAAATGTGCACACTGCAGTGGTGATTACATGTCCACTTCAAAATCATGTCCTCTTTTGTAACACAGACCCACATTCTCAAAATAAAGTGTGCAGATGATATCTCCTTTTCAGACGCCAAGAAACTGGTATCAACCACTTCCACTTCTTCACTGACCTTTTCTGATGCAATCTCCTCTTCCCCTGTCAAGGCTGATAATGGTTGTCAAACAGCTATTAGCTGAGTGTCGAATGATCAGAAACAATATTGTATCAAATTGATGCTGATGACAACAGGTACATAGATAGAAGAGGAAGAGTGCTCACTCAAAGTTTCATCAAGTTTATAAGCAGCATCTGATTTATGAGTTAGTAGTTGGTCCCAAGTATTAAGATGGTGAATACTAGACTTAGTTCCCTTTTTGGACCATGTTCCATACCATGGACATTAGACTTTGTGAAATCATTTTTGACGCATGATTTCGTCAAGATGTGCGTTTAAAATTTAAAATTTATTCAAATTGGCGACGGAAATAACATTCTGCCTTTTCCCTAACCTTCCCAGGTTACTGGCAAGCATCGCTAAATCACAGTTTAGGTATGTGTGGCATTGCAGAGGACTTTGGAACACATTTTTCAATTGTTTTCATTAGTTCATCAGGAAAGCATTGTTTGTGATCAGGAACGTCAGTAAGCCGATCAACCTTTGGGTTGCTTGTACAGAGATTCAAATGCAAGCCCTCCGTGATCGGATACCAGCTTCACGGAAACGATTAAGCTCTGTCCATTTAGAAACATTAACGCTATGGTGTTCCAGGAGTTATATGTGACCAGTCACTTTTGGTAAGGAGGAACATCAGATGGGATACTTATTTCACATCAACATCCATTAAGTTTCTTTGCAATAGTAACAGTTCTCATTTTGTTATTTTTTCAAAAAGATATTGTGATGATGATCTTGTATTCCAGCGAATGTGATAGGGAAAGCCGATACGGAAAGCCCGTCAAGGTCCCAACTTGTCTTTTTTGCATCTTCTGACATTGGTTTAGGATTCCGACAATACAGAGCGGTTTGAAGCAGTTGAGTATTTATTTTGCAACGATAGCAATTTCCACTTTGTGTTTGGTACAAATGTCACAGCTTTCTTCATAATGCAAACACTGTCATTAATATAAATATCATTTTTCTGATTTAAACCCATGGTTTCTTTATTATTGCTGACTCTTTAAATCAGGAAACAACATCGGATACTGTTCTATCGATTTTACACGAGGCCGCAGAGAAAAGTGACTCATCCATGAAATATGAATTTCCAGGTGTATATTTCTAATGCAAATTCTGTAATCTTTTTGGTTTACTATTGGTAGTTTGAAAGGCCTACTCAGAAGCTTTAAGAAAATTGTTGTAGGGATCCTAACAAGTATTGATTAGCGCCCATAACGTGGTGGTTCCACGACTGTCGGCCAGTTGCTGTGGGTTTTTGCTGGAGCAATGATCACGAATATCCTGCTGTGTTTCAACATAATAATAGCTATGGCAGCCCGGTTCCCGAACTCGGAGAAAGGTAAGCAGTGCTGTCAGGGTGCTATCACAGTCTCTCACAGGGTGCTGTGAGATTCTGTTGTCAGGGTTCGTGAGAGTATGTTGTCAAGGTGATGTCATAGGCTGCTGCTACCATAACGAGAAAGGCCGTTGTTTGTGTGCGTTGAGAGCCTGTTGTCAGGGTGCTGTCATGGGCTGTTGTCATGATGCTGTGAGGTTGTTGTCAGGGTGCTGTGAGAGTATGTTGTTGGGATGCTGTCATGGGCTGTTGTCAGGATACTGTCATGGGCTGTTGTCAGTGTGTTCTGAGAGTCTGTGTTCGGGATGCTGTCAAAGGCTGTTGTCAGGGTACTGTCAAGGTCTGTTGTCGGGATGCTGTCATGGGCTGTTGTCATGGGCTGTTGTCATGGGCTGTTGTCATGGGCTGTTGTCAGGGTACTGTCACGGTCTGTTGTCGGGATGCTGTCATGGGCTGTTGTCATGGGCTGTTGTCAGGGTACTGTCATGGGCTGTTGTCAGTGTGTTCTGAGAGTCTGTTGTCGGGATGCTGTCATAGGATGTTGTCAGGGTACTGTCATAGGCTGTTGTCAGGGTACTGTCACGGTCTGTTGTCGGGATGCTGTCATGGGCTGTTGTCAGGGTACTGTCATGGGCTGTTGTCAGTGTGTTCTGAGAGTCTGTTGTCGGGATGCTGTCATAGGATGTTGTCAGGGTACTGTCAAAGGCTGTTGTCAGGGTACTGTCACGGTCTGTTGTCGGGATGCTGTCATGGGCTGTTGTCAGGGTACTGTCATGGGCTGTTGTCAGTGTGTTCTGAGAGTCTGTTGCCGGGATGTTGTCATAGGCTGTTGTCAGGGTACTGTCATAGGCTGTTGTCAGTGTGTTCTGAGAGTCTGTTGTCGGCATGTTGTTATAGGCTGTTGTCAGGGCACTGTAACGGTCTGTTGTCGGGATGCTGTCATAGGCTGTTGTCAGGGTACTGTCACGGGCTGTTGCCAGGGTACTGTCATGGTCTGTTGTCAGGGTAATGTCATGGGCTGTGAGAGTCTGTTGCCATGGGCGCTGTGAGAGTCAGTTGCCATGGGCGCTGTGAGAGTCAGTTGCCATGGGCTGTCATAGGCTGTTGTCAGGCTGCTGTCACTGTTGTCAGGGTGCTGTCACGGTCTGTTGTCGGGGTACTGTCACGGTCTGTTGTCAGGGTACTGTCATGCGCTGTTGTCAGGATACTGTGAGAGTCAGCTGTCAGGGTGCTGTGAGAGTCAGTTGTCGGGATGCTGTCATAGGCTGTTGTCAGGCTGCTGTCACTGTTGTCAGGGTGCTGTCATGGGCTGCTGCTGGCGTGTCGAGAGAGGCTGTTGCCAGGGTGCTGTGAGTGGCTGTCGTCAGGCAGCTGAGAAGGACTGTTGTCAGTGAGCTCTGAGAGGGGCTGTTATTAGTGTGCTAGTGTGCCACGAGAGGGAGCGTTGTCATGGTGTTCAGAGAGAGTGTTGTTAGTGTGCTCTGAGGGGCTGTTATTAGTGCTCTGTGTGAGGCCGTTGTAAGGCAGCTGTGTGGGGCTGTTGTCAGGTTGCTGAGAGGGACTTCTGTCAGTGTGTTCTGAGAGGGACCTATTGTCAGGGTGCTCTGGGAGGGGCTGTTATTCGTGTGCTGTCTGGGGCTGTTGCCAGGTTGCTCAGAGAGAGTGTTGCCTGGTTGCTGAGAGGGACTGCTGTAAGTGTGCTCTGAGAGGGGATGTTATCAGTGTGCTGAGTGGGTCATGTTGTCAGGGTGCTGTGTGGGCCAGGCTATCAGTGTGCTGTGTGGGCCATGTTGTCAGGGTTCTCTGTGGGCCATGTTGTCAGGGTGCTGTGTGGGCCATGTTGTCAGGGAGCTGTGTGGGCCATGTTGTCAGGGTGCTTTGTGGGCCATGCTATCAGTTTGCTCTGATAGGGGATGTTATCAGTGCACTGTGTGGGACATGTTGTCAGGGTGCTGTGTGGGCCATGCTGTCAGGGTGCTCTGTGGGCTATGTTGTCAGGGTGCTGTGTGGGCCATATTGTCAGGGAGCTGTGTGGGCCATGTTGTCAGGGTGCTGTGTGGGTCATATTGTCAGGGTGCTGTGTGGGCCATGTTGTCAGTGTTCTGTGTGGGCCATGTTGTCAGGGTGCTGTGTGGGCCATGTTATCAGTGTTCTGTGTGTGCCATGTTGTCAGGGTGCTGTATGGGCCATGTTGTCAGGGTGCTGAGAGGGACCTATTGTCAGAGTGCTCTGTTTCATCTGCATTCTGTGCTAAAAGGTACTCGTCATCTTTTATTCGGAGATCAATTCTTAGTCACTTAGGCAAGTTCTTTATTAAATGTTATATTATTCAATAGTGTGTCAGCAGTAAGATGATGCGTTTCTTCAGTTTACTTTCTCTCCAAGTCAGCTTTAATTCCTTCAAGATTATATTTTAGTAATGGTCTTTTAATGAAATCAATATGAAACTATACTAACAACAAAAGTTTTTGGGCTGCGCTTTGTCACACAATGCAAGACACTAACTTATATCTATAATGAAAACTTTACTCGATTCGGGTTAACAGCATCTTCCCAGGGCAAGTGAGTTAACTGACTATAAAAGTCCAGTTTCCACCCTTGCCGAACTAGGCTGGTTTTATGGAGTTACATTTTGGCTGGGCTAACGAGTCTATGCATAGTCCAATCAAAGTCGCGCACCGAAATCGAAATCTGGTTTGTAAAATGTACTGCAAATTTCTGTCGAGGGCAGGATTTGCAAAGCATGTGCACCGCCAACTCGTTGTCAACACATATTTTCCAAGTATTTTCATGTTTTTGATCAAGGTGCTCACGTAATTTGATGCACTTCGCTATGTAAGACACGTGTTATCACAATATAGATCTCGATTATCAATCAGATCGTTTTGATTGGGCGGCACCATTTTCTTTGAAACAAATGCAAGTGATACGAGAGGTGGAATCTGATTGGTCCATAGGAGAGGCTTAGAAGGGACATAACTCGTAATAACCACTGGTGGCGCTACGGTCGAGCCCAGGAATTCTAGCCTAGTTCGGCAAGAGTAAGTAATCTCCCTTGCCTCGGGAAACTGGACTTTTATAGTCAGTTAACTCGGGAAGATGGGTTAACAGAAAAAAATAAGGAGATAATGTCTGATGATGGCTCCTCCTGCTCTTCTGTTTATAGGCCGATCTTTAGTGTTGTTAGTTTGTTTCCAGAAGCTCCAGGTTGCGTCCCTGCGCAGATTTAACTGACATACCCCTTCCCAGTGTGCTGTTCCAGATTCAATCATTCCGTTGCTCTGAACTGATTAACTTGAATTTACATCCAGTGTTTGGATTTTAGATTTCAGGACTCACATTATCTTGTTAAATTAGGGGATGAAACATTGAGAGAAGTAGTAGGTGGGTCATGTTGTCAGGGTTCTCTCAGGGTGGCTATTGATTGTGTCCCTCTCCTAGCCTAGTGGGTTAAGCATTCGATCGGCTAGCCGAAGACCCGGGTTCGATTCCCAGATAGGTACAATGTGTGAAGCCCAATTTTGGTGTCACCCGCCTTGATATTGCTGGAATATTGCTAAAAGCGACATAAAACCATATTCACTCACTCTTTGATCTGTTTCTCTTTGAACATGTATTGGAAGTTTTGGACTACCTTAGTTAAATCTGAGAGAGGACATATTGTGAAAACGTTCAACATCAGTTGTAGATGTATAATGACCTCATTTCTTTTAAACATGTCTAGATAAATAAATATCTTCAACTCATCTATCTACCAGCTTTGGAATCAAAGAAACCACTGAGAAACTATTCAGTATCTGAATCTACGTGTATGTAAATACATTTTAAATCTATTGAATAAAATCACATTAAATAAATAGTAAATACTTTGACGAGTTTCATCTATCCTTTCCTGTTTGGACCCAGGACACAGAACCAAAGAGTGAGTCGGTCGTTCGGTCAGTCGGTTTGCAAAACGAACATATTTCTTCAACATTTTGTCATCACAAGCAGAAGCATCTCTGCACTTGTACACAGCAGGCGTGATTCAAAATTAACATAACGGTTTTAGTTCCGTGTGATTGGATTTCTGACTGTCTGGTTTGTGTGCATGGTAGGAGTACTGTTGTAAAACCGTACACTTTTTATGCAACTTGTGTGAGTCGCAGGTGCTATCAGCAGGACAGAACATGCTTGTCCCTTTTCGCTGGCATCACTGGTTTTCAGTGGTCCGTTCATATAGTTTTCACCACTGTATGCCTTTCTTGCCCAATGGGGGGCACGGGTAGCCCAGTCGTCTAAGGCGCCGCGATTCGCTGTGCAGAGTTGCGTCCCTTGGGCACGCCAGAAACCTATGATTGTGGGTTCGAATCCCGGTTCGCCCCGAGTACGTTTTTCTAGGTTTGTCAGCACCATACCCGTGATCGTGGGTTCACCGAAGTGGTAAACGTCTCAGACCTACATCACATCGGGCTTTCCTCCCACATTAAGCTGACACACCGTGATATTACTGGAATAATGTTAAAAGCGGGGTTAAAACCAACTCACTCACTCACTCTTGCCCAATGGGATCCATTACGTCGCTTGATGGAGGCAAGCGCTGGCGTTATTTATTATGGATGGATATAAAAAATATAAGTTGACTTCCAATGTAGGATGACTGTGTTGAAGGTGAGATCATGTAACTGACTGGGGTGGATTACAGATCTAAATTTTGTTTGACGATGGTTTTAAAGCATTCTTATATGATAAAGCCTAAATAATTTACTTAATTTGCTGTACACGAAAACACATTCAGCATGATTGATTGGTGACATGTAAACCAGTAGGGACAATAATTGTGCAACAACAACTCAACTAATAGGATGTTAATGTAAGATTACTTGGTTTCTTCGACCATAAAACTTAACAAATGTGATATAAAACTTATAAAAAAGACATTTTGAGACTGTATAGTTTTTTTCCCTTTTTAAAGATTAAAACTCAATTATCCAAGAAGGAAACTCTATATTATGACATTTACTGAACGACACACATTAGGGACAATGAAGAAAGAACCAACAAGAAAACAGCCTTATCACTAATCCCCGCCATGGGGCACATTAAAATTTTGTTTGATCATAGGGAAGAGAATAACATGGAAGTTAATGTTAACTCCAAAACAGAGTCCTATACATCCTTAAGAACAGATGTGTGTGGCTTTATGTCTTGAGAAAATCTGATTTTTCGAACTCAGTCTTGATAAGCATCTCTGTGATAAACTTGTCAAGTTTCATTCATGTAACTTCAGTAGTTTGAGAAAACTTTCCCCATTGCCGACTCGATGCACTAAAATGAAAAGGATTGATCAAGGGCCACAAGCCTGTAAACAAATATCGACGGCACCACTGTTCATACTCAATCTTGACAAGTATCAGTTTGATGTGCAGGCAAACTTCCATTCGTGTAACGTCGGAATAGAAACATGTCTCCCCATTTCACACAATATGCACGAAGTTAAAAAGCACGGGCCACAGCTCTGTAAAGATAAATTTAAGACACCAAGTTTCGAACTCATTAACAATCATGATCAGTTACATCAGGGTATACAATTTAATTTAAATATTTTTTGATAAGCAGGCGGACGGACGGAAGAACAAACTCTGTTACTACATCCCCTGGCCAAAAACAGGGCATCGAGCTGCTAATTTAAGATGGACTCCGTGGAGATTCAGATTTGTCCAAAGCTTGTCATAAAAGGCCACAAATGTGATCAGGCTCGCTGACTTGGTTGATGTATGGCATCGTATCCCAATTGCATGGATTGATTCTCTTGATGTCAATCATTGCATTGTCTGGTCTACATGCTATCTTTGACTGTGGTTATGGAGGGTTATACAACAAATAAACAAACAGTTTATCTTGGAGATATTGACCAATCAGAGAGATACTTTCTGACCTAAACAATTTGTGCCGTCTTGGTCTCAAAATAGCGAGTGGGCCGGCTATCGATAGATATGATTTCATAGCAATAAAGAGAGAGAGGTATCGTGTATTGGGATCGATAGAATAATCACCTTAGATATATGTATATGTACTCGGATTTTATTGTTTTTAGTGAGGAGGGGAACACGTGTTTTTCAAAACTTCTAGATATGCCTACAGATCTAAATTGTTCTTCTCAAATGATCACTGATACTTAAGGTCGAAAAAATGTTGTGAGTTCAAGATGTTTTCACGGGTCGCAACGTTATTTCAACGTTGAGCAACGTCGCGACCAGGAATCAATCATCGTTCAACTTTGAAACAACTTTCTGTAACTGCTGAGAGGTAAATGTTTTAAGGTAACTTTATTTGTTCGAGTATTTTTGGGGACAACGTATTTATAAAGGAATACAGCCTCAAGCAAGCAAATAATGCTTGACCTCAATAAAGCAGTGTCATAGATATAACGTAGTGGAAGAGAATAGGGCTTTGTGAGAGAGTGATTACTACACGCTCAGATACCAGTTATGTTACAACCAGTTGTTTCCAAACCCGAGTAATTGACCCATCTAAATCTTGAGGCTATAATTCATGTATATTCGGATTAACAGACGAATTAAACTTCTGCTTCAAGGCCGAGTTCTCGTGTAGTTTGTTTGTTTGTTTGTTTGTCAAGATTGTGTTGACTGGTTTCAAATGGGTTTCACGCCTACAGGTGGTTACGAGAAATAAAACACCAACTATACCCTCTCAGCAGTCCCGGGCACCAGAATAGGAAGCGTTGTATGTGGAACCTGTGCTTCTGAGACATGATTTCTCAAGTTTTCTGTTTGTTATGAAAATGTCTACCGTTGCAGAGAAGAAACCGCAGCTGTATGATGGGGGCATTCATCACATCGCCTGTGTACAACGCTGGCGACTAGCGGCGAAGTGCGCGGTCGGTGCATGGTTGAAGTGTCCACTGGATCCAGACAGGGTCAGCATCAGAGGTAAGGGTTTTGTTGAAGCGTCAACCGGATCTCAACAGGGTTAATTCAGAGGCAAGGGTTTTGTTAGAGAATCTACCTGATCCAAACAGGGTCAAGATCAGAGGTAAGGTTTTTGTTGGAGCGTCCACAGGATCCAAACGGAGTATAGATCAGAGGTAAGGGTTTTGTTGAAGCATCCACTGAATCCAGACGGAGTCAATCTCAGAGGTAAGGGTTTTGTTGGGGCATCCACTGGATCCAAACAGGGTCAGCATCAGAGGTAAGGGTTTTGTTGGAGCGTCCACTGGATCCAAACAGGGTCAGCATCAGAGGTAAGGGTTTTGTTGGAGCGTCCATTGGGTTTTGTTGGAGCGTCCACCGGATCTCAACAGGGTTAATTCAGAGGCAAGGATTGTGTTTGAGAATCTACCTGATCCAAACGGAGTCAAGATCAGAGGTAAGGGTTTGGATGGAGCGTCCACAGGATCCGAACAGGGTCATCATGAGAGGTAAGGGTTTTGTTGAAACGCCCACAGGATCCAAACAGGGTCATCATGAGAGGTAAGGGTTTTGTTGGAGCGTCCACGAATTCAAACAGGGTCAGCATCAGAGGTAAGGGTTTTGTTGGAGCGTCCACAGGATTCAAACAGGGTCAGCATGAGAGGTAAGGGTTTTGTTGGAGCGTCCACAGGATTCAAACAGGGTCAGCATCAGAGGTAAGGGTTTTCTCGGAGCATCCACAGGATCCGAACATGGTCAGCATCAGAGGTAAGGGTTTTGTTGGAGCGTCCACAGGATCCGAACAGGGTCAGCATCAGAGGTAAGGGTTTTCTCGGAGCATCCACAGGATCCGAACAAGGTCAGCATTCGAGGTAAGGGTTTGGTTGGAGCGTCCACAGGATCCGAACAGGGTCAGCATCAGAGGTAAGGGTTTGGTTGGAGCGTCCACAGGATCCGAACAAGGTCAGCATCAGAGGTAAGGGTTTTGTTGGAGCGCCCACATGATCTAAACAGGGTCAGCATCAGAGGTAAGGGTTTGTTTGGAGCGTCCACAGGATCCAAACAGGGTCAGCATCAGAGGTAAGGGTTTTGTTGGAGCGTCCACAGGATTCAAACAGGGTCAGCATCAGAGGTAAGGGTTTTGTTGGAGCGTCCACAGGATCCAAACAGGGTCAGCATCAGAGGTAAGGGGTTTTGTTGGAGCGTCCACAGGATCCGAACAGGGTCAGCATCAGAGGTAAGGGTTTTGTTGGAGCGTCCACAGGATCCAAACAGGGTCAGCATCAGAGGTAAGGGTTTTGTTGGAGCGTCCACAGGATCCGAACAGGGTCAGCATCAGAGGTAAGGGTTTTGTTGGAGCGTCCACAGGATCCAAACAGGGTCAGCATCAGAGGTAAGGGTTTTGTTGGAGCGTCCACAGGATCCAAACAGGGCCATGTCCACATGCTTCAAGCAAGGACCGAATCATAGGCAGGAGTTTTGTTGAATTGTCCACAGAATTCAAACATGAACAAAATAGAGGTCAAGGTATTGTTGGAGCGTCCACAGGATTCAAACTTGAAAAAAGTAGAGGTAAGAATTTGTTGGAGCATCCACAGGATCCAAAGAGGACAGAATTACAGCTAATGTTTTTGTCGGAGAGTCCAAGGGATTCAAACAGGGAGGGAAATGCATAGATAAGGGTTTTGTTGGAGCATCCACGGGACAGAATCTGAGGTTAGGGTTCGTCCACGGGATTGGAACAGGTTCAGAATCACAGGTAATGGCATTTCGAGTGTGTGAGTAGCGCTTCGTTTCCATCGGTTTCTAGCATGCCTTTACTTCTTCCTAATTCTCCGGACGTCAAACAACGTCCTTGACACTGAAGGGTTAGACGTGCATTCAGTTGGTGCAAACATCGGTAGCAAATGTTGTTAATGATGTGCAACGATTCTGTCACGATACATCCAAACACAGGTTTTCAGGCACATCAGGCTCAAATCATTCCTATGACTTTATGAGGGTTACCCAATCATTGTGTACCGGAAACATTATTTCCTGATGGATTATTTGTTTATAATATCAAAACTTGATCCCTTAATTAATTCTAATATTTAAATACAATCTGCAAATATAGAAACGCAAAAGTCTTTTAAATGTTTATTTTATGTATCATATTAATAATCAAGAGATGAAGGATCATAGTCCAGCTATATCACGACAGTGTTATAGCGTAAATTGTAATAACGCGGTAAATTGTAATAAACTGCAGTAAATTGTAATAAACTGTGGTAAATTGTATAAACTGTGGTAAAATGTAATAACACTGCCGTAAAATGTAATACTGTTGTAAATTGTAATAACTTCACTGCGGTAAATTGTAACAAAAACTGCAGTAAATTGTAATAAAAGATTATTCATTTGCAAATATACAAAGAAACATGCATGAAGTTTAAAATGTGCGACTAAACTGTTTGGAAATCCAAATCCGGACTTTGAAACGACTGATTGATAAATACTAATGTGCAATAAATTCTTCATATTTATATTTACTCAGAACAGTTCCAGTGTTTGTTCGTCTTAATATGATCAATTCCAAACCCCAACATGTTTAAGGAAATAAAGAAAGCGATTTTGTTTCATTTTCTGTCATTCCTCTTGAGAGGCTGGTACAGCAGATTGTAACGAGCTGCTGCAAATTGTAATACGAAGTGAGGAAAATTGTAATAACATTTATTAATCCTTCCTATTTCAAACTAAATTCAAGTGACAGTGTTTGTTTGACCTTAGCCAGATCAATTCCAACCTTCAGCATGTTTACGGAAATAAAAAAGCGATTTTGTTTCGATTGCTATCATTCCAATTGAGAGGCTGGTGAGGCAAATTGTAACAGACTGTGGCAAAATGTAATACCAAGTGCGGTAAATTGTAATAACATATTTTAATCTTTCCGATTTCAAACCAATTTCGAGTTCCAGTGTTTGCTCAAACTTAAAATGATTCCAACCTCCAGCATGTTTAATTACATAAAAAAAAGTGATTTCGTTTCAATCTCCAGTGTCAACCCTATTATGTGGCAGGTGAAAATTACATGTCTGTTGTTTTATATATCATTTTTTTATTTTTCAGTGTAGGGAAAAGCCCATTTCTTGAAATGCCAGTCTGGGTGGGTAGCATAGTAGTTAAAGCGATCGCTTGTCAGGCTTAAAACCCGGTTCGATTCCCCACATG
Source organism: Haliotis rufescens (assembly GCF_023055435.1). NCBI lineage: Eukaryota > Metazoa > Mollusca > Gastropoda > Lepetellida > Haliotidae > Haliotis > Haliotis rufescens. Next base: position 919,427 of record NW_025963788.1, read on the forward strand.
GGTATAATCTGTGGAGGCCGAAATGAATACATCAACAATTCATCTTTCGGTGATCATATCCTGTCTAACCAATTTCATTGGCCAGCATCTGCTGATATAATTGATAAACGAATTATTAAGGTTGAAATGCATGTACGGATTACTAAACTAAGACTAATAAGGCGGCTGTAAAGAGTTACACAATAGGGGTAATGTTAAAATCATCAGGCAATTTTCTTTTCTGAAAATTGTTTTCAATTCTCTATATGACAATTGGGAGTTTTCTATGTCTTGGTCAAAAACTATCATTGTTCCATTTTATGAAAGGAGATAAAATCTTACCTGGAAATGCTCTTCCAAGTGTTTTGGGCAAATTACATACTAATATCTTAAATAATAGTCTCGCATTTTGAAATGGGTATGGTGACAAAATTAAAGTAGAGCAAACTGCTTTCAGAACAGGATACTCTACCATTGATAATATTTTAATAATAACTCGCAGGCAACTCGTTAGCAATTACTTATCACTGGAACTGTTCCTTCTTTAATATGATGACAATGTTGTTCTGTTTTCTGAATCTGTAGTTGGACATGGAATTATTGTGAAACATCATCTTAAAGTGAATTTAGGCAAAACAAGAATTGTTGTATTTAAACAATGAGGCAAACCTTCTAGAACAGAAAAGTGGATTTACAATCTTGCCCTAATTCAAGGTTCATCGTCGTATGACATCTTGGTATGCTATCTTCTAGGAGTCTCACTTGGCAAGCATCTATAAACACTCTGACTCTTAAAGCTAAAAAAGGTTTTCAAAACTGTTCAGCACAGCTATTTCAAGTTTGAAAATCTTTCATATCAACTATATTTCAAAATAGTCGACTTGAAAGTCTTGCCAATGATATTGTAGGGTTCTGATGTTTGACATATTCAAAGGTAAAAATATATTGAAAAAATGAAGAAAAAAAACCAAGTAAATGTTTTCTACACATCCGTGAAACAACAGCTAGTGATATTGTACTGAGGGAATGCGGAAGATACCCACTAAACACATTCGCATTCAACTGTTGGACCTTGTATTGGATGAAGCTCCGTGCGTCCTTACCGCTATGCTTCTAAAGCCTATATGATGTTACTTTATCTGTGTGAAAATGCAAGTGATGCCAGAGCAAACATATCTGGTCCACATTAATTACACTGTTTCAATTTCAATTCAAAATACACAATTTGTATTAAAAAAATAAGCAACATTTTTTATGTGAAAAGTATTTCATCATTGTAAATATAAGAAAATTAAGAATATCATTCTCGCAATTACAGTGTCGTTATTATGATCAAATGTTTCATAAGAAATTATATCATGCCACTGGGAAGCAATTTTGTATAATGTGTGAGAAAGATAACATTGAAGACGAACATCATGTCCTTATCTGTAGACATTATTATATGGCGTGAGAAACGTGTGTTGAAGCTGTTTGGCAGTTGTAATAACGTTAATCCTCAGTAGACCATGGTTGCCGGGCTATCAGAACTTCACACTTGCTGCTTTTCACTGTATCCCATCTAAGTTCTCACGAGGTTCGGCCGCCTCTGTCGTCAAGTGAAAATACCGTCTACCCTGAAAGGTCGCTGATTCGATTCCCGGCCACATCGCTACAAAAATAGCTTTAAAAAAATATACCTGACAGGGGTCATATTTCCGCAAAACGTTCATTCGTCTGTATCAGTTCCAAACAAAATACTGATGTCCAAGAAACATGAATTCATCATGACAGTGTCAACACATGTCTTCTGTTAACGTCATCTCTGGTTGAAGGTCGTGTGACGTCAGGTTGTAGACAGACAAAGAATTTATTCCCGTCTTCCATCAGATATAATACATGTCAAGTAAAATAAGATACGATTTGACAAGAAGTGAGTCGCCCTACGTGGAGTTACATGAGACTTCTGAAACATCTAAAACGACCAATACGTAAAAGACATGCATATTAACATTCCTGGGTTGTCCCTGGGTCCACTAAAGTACAGAATGAAAGGTGAGGGTTGTGATGGAGAGTCCCTGGGATCAAGGAAGATACAGAATGAAAGGTGAGGGTTGTGATGGAGAGTCTCTGGGATCAAGGAAGATACAGAATGAAAGGTGAGGGTTGTGATGGAGAGTCCCTGGGATCAAGGAAGATACAGAATGAAAGGTGAGGGTTGTGTTGGAGAGTCCCTGGGATCAAGGAAGGTAGAGAATGAAAGGTGGGGGTTGTGTTGGAGAGTCCCTGGGATCCACTAAGGGACAGAATGAAAGGTGAGGGTTGTGTTGGAGAGTCCCTGGGATTCAGTAAGGTACAAAATGAAAGGTGAGGGTTGTGATGGAGAGTCCCTGGGATCAAGGAAGATACAAAATGAAAGGTGAGGGTTGTGTTGGAGAGTCCCTGGGATCCACCAAGGGACAGAATGAAAGGTGATGGTTGTGTTGGAGAGTCCCTGGGATTCAGAAAGGTACAAAATGAAAGGTGAGGGTTGTGTTGGAGAGTCCGTGGGATCCACTAAGGGACAGAATGAAAGTTGAGGGTTGTGTTGGAGAGTCCCTGGGATTCAGTAAGGGACAGAATGAAAGGTGAGGGTTGTGTTGGAGAGTCCCTGGGATTCAGTAAGGTACAAAATAAAAGGTGAGGGTTGTGATGGAGAGTCCCTGGGATCAAGGAAGATACAGAATGAAAGGTGAGGGTTGTGTTGGAGAGTCCCTGGGATTCAGTAAGGTACAAAATGAAAGGTGAGGGTTGTGATGGAGAGTCCCTGGGATCAAGGAAGATACAGAATGAAAGGTGAGGGTTGCGTTGGAGAGTCCCTGGGATCCACTAAGGGACAGAGTGAAAGGTGAGATTTGTGTTGGAGAGTCCCTGGGATTCAGTAAGGTACAAAATAAAAGGTGAGGGTTGTGATGGAGAGTCCCTGGGATCAAGGAAGATACAGAATGAAAGGTCAGGGTTGTGTTGGAGAGTCCCTGGGATCCACGAAGGGACAGAGTGAAAGGTGAGGGTTGTGTTGGAGAGTCCCTGGGATTCAGTAAGGGACAGAATGAAAGGTGAGGGTTGTGTTGGAGAGTCCCTGGGATCCACTAAGGGACAGAGTGAAAGGTGAGGGTTGTGTTGGAGAGTCCCTGGGATTCAGAAAGGTACAAAATGAAAGGTGAGGGTTGTGTTGGAGAGTCCCTGGGATCCAAACATGTAGAGAGTGAAAGGTGAGGGTTGTGTTGGAGAGTCCGTGGGATCCACTAAGGGACAGAATGAAAGGTGAGGGTTGTGTTGGAGAGTCCCTGGGATTCAGTAAGGGACAGAATGAAAGGTGATGGTTGTGTTGGAGAGTCCCTGGGATTCAGTAAGGTTCAAAATGAAAGGTGAGGGTTGTGATGGAGAGTCCCTGGGATCAAGGAAGATACAGAGTGAAAGGTGAGGGTTGTGTTGGAGAGTCCCTGGGATTCAGAAAGGTACAAAATGAAAGGTGAGGGTTGTGATGGAGAGTCCCTGGGATCAAGGAAGATACAGAATGAAAGGTGAGGGTTGTGTTGGAGAGTCCCTGGGATCAAGGAAGATGCAGAATGAAAGGTGAGGGTTGTGTTGGAGAGTCCCTGGGATCCACTAAGGGACACAGTGAAAGGTGAGGGTTGTGTTGGAGAGTCTCTGGGATCAAGGAAGATACAAATTGAAAGGTGAGGGTTGTGTTGGAGAGTCCCTGGGATTCAGTAAGGGACAGAATGAAAGGTGAGGGTTGTGTTCGAGAGTCCCTGGGATTCAGTAAGGGACAGAATGAAAGGTGAGGGTTGTGTTGGAGAGTCCCTGGGATCCACTAAGGGACAGAATGAAAGGTGAGGGTTGTGTTGGAGAGTCCCTGGGAGTCAGTAAGGTACAAAATGAAAGGTGAGGGTTGTGATGGAGAGTCCCTGGGATCAAGGAAGATACAGAATGAAAGGTGAGGGTTGTGTTGGAGAGTCCCTGGGATCCACTAAGGGACAGAGTGAAAGGTGAGGGTTGTGTTGGAGAGTCCCTGGGATTCAGTAAGGTACAAAATGAAAGGTGAGGGTTGTGATGGAGAGTCCCTGGGATCAAGGAAGATACAGAATGAAAGGTGAGGGTTGTGTTGGAGAGTCCCTGGGATCCACTAAGGGACAGAGTGAAAGGTGAGGGTTGTGTTGGAGAGTCCCTTGGATTCAGAAAGGTACAAAATGAAAAGTGAGGGTTGTGTTGGAGAGTCCCTGGGATCCAAACATGTAGAGAGTGAAAGGTGAGGGTTGTGTTGGAGAGTCCGTGGGATCCACTAAGGGACAGAATGAAAGGTGATGGTTGTGTTGGAGAGTCCCTGGGATTCAGTAAGGTTCAAAATGAAAGGTGAGGGTTGTGATGGAGAGTCCCTGGGATCAAGGAAGATACAGAGTGAAAGGTGAGGGTTGTGTTGGAGAGTCCCTGGGATTCAGAAAGGTACAAAATGAAAGGTGAGGGTTGTGATGGAGAGTCCCTGGGATCAAGGAAGGTACAGAATGAAAGTTGAGGGTTGTGTTGGAGAGTCCCTGGAATCAAGGAAGATACAGAATGAAAGGTGAGGGTGGTGTTGGAGAGTCCCTGGGATTCAGTAAGGGACAGAATGAAAGGTGAGGGTTGTGTTGGAGAGTCCCTGGGATTCAGTAAGGGACAGAATGAAAGGTGAGGGTTGTGTTGGAGAGTCCCTGGGATTCAGTAAGGTACAAAATGAAAGGTGAGGGTTGTGATGGAGAGTCCCTGGGATCAAGGAAGATACAGAATGAAAGGTGAGGGTTGTGTTGGAGAGTCCCTGGGATCCACTAAGGGACAGAGTGAAAGGTGAGGGTTGTGTTGGAGAGTCCCTGGGATTCAGAAAGGTACAAAATGAAAGGTGAGGGTTGTGTTGGAGAGTCCCTGGGATCCAAACATGTAGAGAGTGAAAGGTGAGGGTTGTGTTGGAGAGTCCGTGGGATCCACTAAGGGACAGAATGAAAGGTGAGGGTTGTGTTGGAGAGTCCCTGGGATTCAGTAAGGGACAGAATGAAAGGTGATGGTTGTGTTGGAGAGTCCCTGGGATTCAGTAAGGTTCAAAATGAAAGGTGAGGGTTGTGATGGAGAGTCCCTGGGATCAAGGAAGATACAGAGTGAAAGGTGAGGGTTGTGTTGGAGAGTCCCTGGGATTCAGAAAGGTACAAAATGAAAGGTGAGGGTTGTGATGGAGAGTCCCTGGGATCAAGGAAGGTACAGAATGAAAGTTGAGGGTTGTGTTGGAGAGTCCCTGGAATCAAGGAAGATACAGAATGAAAGGTGAGGGTTGTGTTGGAGAGTCCCTGGGATTCAGTAAGGGACAGAATGAAAGGTGATGGTTGTGTTGGAGAGTCCCTGGGATTCAGTAAGGTTCAAAATGAAAGGTGAGGGTTGTGATGGAGAGTCCCTGGTATCAAGGAAGATACAGAATGAAAGGTGAGGGTTGTGTTGGAGAGTCCCTGGGATCAAGGAAGATACAGAATGAAAGGTGAGGGTTGTGTTGCAGAGTCCCTGGGATTCAGTAAGGGACAGAATGAAAGGTGATGGTTGTGTTGGAGAGTCCCTGGGATTCAGTAAGGTTCAAAATGAAACGTGAGGGTTGTGATGGAGAGTCCCTGTGATCAAGGAAGATACAGAGTGAAAGGTGAGGTTGTGTTGGAGAGTCCCTGGGATTCAGAAAGGTACAAAGGAAAGGTGAGGGTTGTGATGGAGAGTCCCTGGGATCAAGGAAGGTACAGAATGAAAGGTGAGGGTTGTGTTGGAGAGTCCCTGGGATCAAGGAAGATGCAGAATGAAAGGTGAGGGTTGTGTTGGAGAGTCCCTGTGATCCACTAAGGGACAGAGTGAAAGGTGAGGGTTGTGTTGGAGAGTCTCTGGGATCAAGGAAGATACAAATTGAAAGGTGAGGGTTGTGTTGGAGAGTCCGTGGGATTCAGTAAGGGACAAAATGAAAGGTGAGGGTTGTGTTGGAGAGTCCCTGGGATTCAGTAAGGGACAGAATGAAAGGTGAGGGTTGTGTTGGAGAGTCCCTGGGATCCACTAAGGGACAGAATGAAAGGTGAGGGTTGTGTTGGAGAGTCCCTGGGATTCAGTAAGGTACAAAATGAAAGGTGAGGGTTGTGATGGAGAGTCCCTGGGATCAAGGAAGATACAGAATGAAAGGTGAGGGTTGTGTTGGAGAGTCCCCGGGATCCACTAAGGGACAGAGTGAAAGGTGAGGGTTGTGTTGGAGAGTCCCTGGGATTCAGTAAGGTACAAAATGAAAGGTGAGGGTTGTGATGGAGAGTCCCTGGGATCAAGGAAGATACAGAATGAAAGGTGAGGGTTGTGTTGGAGAGTCCCTGGAATCCACTAAGCGACAGAGTGAAAGGTGAGGGTTGTGTTGGAGAGTCCCTGGGATTTAGAAAGGTACAAAATGAAAGGTGAGGGTTGTGTTGGAGAGTCCCTGGGATCCAAACATGTAGAGAGTGAAAGGTGAGGGTTGTGTTGGAGAGTCCGTGGGATCCACTAAGGGACAGAATGAAAGGTGAGGGTTGTGTTGGAGAGTCCCTGGGATTCAGTAAGGGACAGAATGAAAGGTGATGGTTGTGTTGGAGAGTCCCTGGGATTCAGTAAGGTTCAAAATGAAAGGTGAGGGTTGTGATGGAGAGTCCCTGGGATCAAGGAAGATACAGAGTGAAAGGTGAGGGTTGTGTTGGAGAGTCCCTGGGATTCAGAAAGGTACAAAATGAAAGGTGAGGGTTGTGATGGAGAGTCCCTGGGATCAAGGAAGGTACAGAATGAAAGGTGAGGGTTGTGTTGGAGAGTCCCTGGGATCAAGGAAGATACAGAATGAAAGGTGAGGGTTGTGTTGGAGAGTCCGTGGGATTCAGTAAGGGACAAAATGAAAGGTGAGGGTTGTGTTGGAGAGTCCCTGGGATTCAGTAAGGGACAGAATGAAAGGTGAGGGTTGTGTTGGAGAGTCCCTGGGATCCACTAAGGGACAGAATGAAAGGTGAGGGTTGTGTTGGAGAGTCCCTGGGATTCAGTAAGGTACAAAATGAAAGGTGAGGGTTGTGATGGAGAGTCCCTGGGATCAAGGAAGATACAGAATGAAAGGTGAGGGTTGTGTTGGAGAGTCCCCGGGATCCACTAAGGGACAGAGTGAAAGGTGAGGGTTGTGTTGGAGAGTCCCTGGGATTCAGTAAGGTACAAAATGAAAGGTGAGGGTTGTGATGGAGAGTCCCTGGGATCAAGGAAGATACAGAATGAAAGGTGAGGGTTGTGTTGGAGAGTCCCTGGAATCCACTAAGCGACAGAGTGAAAGGTGAGGGTTGTGTTGGAGAGTCCCTGGGATTTAGAAAGGTACAAAATGAAAGGTGAGGGTTGTGTTGGAGAGTCCCTGGGATCCAAACATGTAGAGAGTGAAAGGTGAGGGTTGTGTTGGAGAGTCCGTGGGATCCACTAAGGGACAGAATGAAAGGTGAGGGTTGTGTTGGAGAGTCCCTGGGATTCAGTAAGGGACAGAATGAAAGGTGATGGTTGTGTTGGAGAGTCCCTGGGATTCAGTAAGGTTCAAAATGAAAGGTGAGGGTTGTGATGGAGAGTCCCTGGGATCAAGGAAGATACAGAGTGAAAGGTGAGGGTTGTGTTGGAGAGTCCCTGGGATTCAGAAAGGTACAAAATGAAAGGTGAGGGTTGTGATGGAGAGTCCCTGGGATCAAGGAAGGTACAGAATGAAAGGTGAGGGTTGTGTTGGAGAGTCCCTGGGATCAAGGAAGATACAGAATAAAAGGTGAGGGTTGTGTTGGAGAGTCCCTGTGATCCACTAAGGAACAGAGTGAAAGGTGAGGGTTGTGTTGGGGAGTCTCTGGGATCAAGGAAGATACAAATTGAAAGGTGAGGGTTGTGTTGGAGAGTCCCTGGGATTCAGTAAGGGACAGAATGAAAGGTGAGGGTTGTGTTCGAGAGTCCCTGGGATTCAGTAAGGGACAGAATGAAAGGTGAGGGTTGTGTTGGAGAGTCCCTGGGATCCACTAAGGGACAGAATGAAAGGTGAGGGTTGTGTTGGAGAGTCCCTGGGATTCAGTAAGGTACAAAATGAAAGGTGAGGGTTGTGATGGAGAGTCCCTGGGATCAAGGAAGATACAGAATGAAAGGTGAGGGTTGTGTTGGAGAGTCCCTGGAATCCACTAAGCGACAGAGTGAAAGGTGAGGGTTGTGTTGGAGAGTCCCTGGGATTTAGAAAGGTACAAAATGAAAGGTGAGGGTTGTGTTGGAGAGTCCCTGGGATCCAAACATGTAGAGAGTGAAAGGTGAGGGTTGTGTTGGAGAGTCCGTGGGATCCACTAAGGGACAGAATGAAAGGTGAGGGTTGTGTTGGAGAGTCCCTGGGATTCAGTAAGGGACAGAATGAAAGGTGATGGTTGTGTTGGAGAGTCCCTGGGATTCAGTAAGGTTCAAAATGAAAGGTGAGGGTTGTGATGGAGAGTCCCTGGGATCAAGGAAGATACAGAGTGAAAGGTGAGGGTTGTGTTGGAGAGTCCCTGGGATTCAGAAAGGTACAAAATGAAAGGTGAGGGTTGTGATGGAGAGTCCCTGGGATCAAGGAAGGTACAGAATGAAAGGTGAGGGTTGTGTTGGAGAGTCCCTGGGATCAAGGAAGATACAGAATGAAAGGTGAGGGTTGTGTTGGAGAGTCCCTGTGATCCACTAAGGGACAGAGTGAAAGGTGAGGGTTGTGTTGGAGAGTCTCTGGGATCAAGGAAGATACAGAATGAAAGGTGAGGGTTGTGTTGGAGAGTCCCTGGGATTCAGTAAGGGACAGAATGAAAGGTGAGGGTTGTGTTCGAGAGTCCCTGGGATTCAGTAAGGGACAGAATGAAAGGTGAGGGTTGTGTTGGAGAGTCCCTGGGATCCACTAAGGGACAGAATGAAAGGTGAGGGTTGTGTTGGAGAGTCCCTGGGATTCAGTAAGGTACAAAATGAAAGGTGAGGGTTGTGATGGAGAGTCCCTGGGATCAAGGAAGATACAGAATGAAAGGTGAGGGTTGTGTTGGAGAGTCCCTGGGATCCACTAAGGGACAGAGTGAAAGGTGAGGGTTGTGTTGGAGAGTCCCTGGGATTCAGTAAGGTACAAAATGAAAGGTGAGGGTTGTGATGGAGAGTCCCTGGGATCAAGGAAGATACGGAATGAAAGGTGAGGGTTGTGTTGGAGAGTCCCTGGGATCCACTAAGGGACAGAGTGAAAGGTGAGGGTTGTGTTGGAGAGTCCCTGGGGTTCAGAAAGGTACAAAATGAAAGGTGAGGGTTGTGTTGGAGAGTCCCTGGGATCCAAACATGTAGAGAGTGAAAGGTGAGGGTTGTGTTGGAGAGTCCGTGGGATCCACAAAGGGACAGAATGAAAGGTGAGGGTTGTGTTGGAGTGTCCCTGGGATTCAGTAAGGGACAGAATGAAAGGTGATGGTTGTGTTGGAGAGTCCCCGGAATTCAGTAAGGTTCAAAATGAAAGGTGAGGGTTGTGATGGAGAGTCCCTGTGATCAAGGAAGATACAGAGTGAAAGGTGAGGTTGTGTTGGAGAGTCCCTGGGATTCAGAAAGGTACAAAATGAAAGGTGAGGGTTGTGATGGAGAGTCCCTGGGATCAAGGAAGGTACAGAATGAAAGGTGAGGGTTGTGTTGGAGAGTCCCTGGGATCAAGGAAGATACAGAATGAAAGGTGAGGGTTGTGTTGGAGAGTCCCTGTGATCCACTAAGGGACAGAGTGAAAGGTGAGGGTTGTGTTGGAGAGTCTCTGGGATCAAGGAAGATACAAATTGAAAGGTGAGGGTTGTGTTGGAGAGTCCGTGGGATTCAGTAAGGGACAGAATGAAAGGTGAGGGTTGTGTTGGAGAGTCCCTGGGATTCAGTAAGGGACAGAATGAAAGGTGAGGGTTGTGTTGGAGAGTCCCTGGGATCCACTAAGGGACAGAATGAAAGGTGAGGGTTGTGTTGGAGAGTCCCTGGGATTCAGTAAGGTACAAAATGAAAGGTGAGGGTTGTGATGGAGAGTCCCTGGGAGCAAGGAAGATACAGAATGAAAGGTGAGGGTTGTGTTGGAGAGTCCCCGGGATCCACTAAGGGACAGAGTGAAAGGTGAGGGTTGTGTTGGAGAGTCCCTGGGATTCAGTAAGGTACAAAATGAAAGGTGAGGGTTGTGATGGAGAGTCCCTGGGATCAAGGAAGATACAGAATGAAAGGTGAGGGTTGTGTTGGAGAGTCCCTGGAATCCACTAAGCGACAGAGTGAAAGGTGAGGGTTGTGTTGGAGAGTCCCTGGGATTTAGAAAGGTACAAAATGAAAGGTGAGGGTTGTGTTGGAGAGTCCGTGGGATCCACTAAGGGACAGAATGAAAGGTGAGGGTTGTGTTGGAGAGTCCGTGGGATCCACTAAGGGACAGAATGAAAGGTGAGGGTTGTGTTGGAGAGTCCCTGGGATTCAGTAAGGGACAGAATGAAAGGTGATGGTTGTGTTGGAGAGTCCCTGGGATTCAGTAAGGTTCAAAATGAAAGGTGAGGGTTGTGATGGAGAGTCCCTGGGATCAAGGAAGATACAGAGTGAAAGGTGAGGGTTGTGTTGGAGAGTCCCTGGGATTCAGAAAGGTACAAAATGAAAGGTGAGGGTTGTGATGGAGAGTCCCTGGGATCAAGGAAGGTACAGAATGAAAGGTGAGGGTTGTGTTGGAGAGTCCCTGGGATCAAGGAAGATACAGAATGAAAGGTGAGGGTTGTGTTGGAGAGTCCCTGTGATCCACTAAGGGACAGAGTGAAAGGTGAGGGTTGTGTTGGAGAGTCTCTGGGATCAAGGAAGATACAAATTGAAAGGTGAGGGTTGTGTTGGAGAGTCCCTGGGATTCAGTAAGGGACAGAATGAAAGGTGAGGGTTGTGTTCGAGAGTCCCTGGGATTCAGTAAGGGACAGAATGAAAGGTGAGGGTTGTGTTGGAGAGTCCCTGGGATGCACTAAGGGACAGAATGAAAGGTGAGGGTTGTGTTGGAGAGTCCCTGGGATTCAGTAAGGTACAAAATGAAAGGTGAGGGTTGTGATGGAGAGTCCCTGGGAGCAAGGAAGATACAGAATGAAAGGTGAGGGTTGTGTTGGAGAGTCCCTGGGATCCACTAAGGGACAGAGTGAAAGGTGAGGGTTGTGTTGGAGAGTCCCTGGGATTCAGTAAGGTACAAAATGAAAGGTGAGGGTTGTGATGGAGAGTCCCTGGGATCAAGGAAGATACAGAATGAAAGGTGAGGGTTGTGTTGGAGAGTCCCTGGAATCCACTAAGCGACAGAGTGAAAGGTGAGGGTTGTGTTGGAGAGTCCCTGGGATTTAGAAAGGTACAAAATGAAAGGTGAGGGTTGTGTTGGAGAGTCCCTGGGATCCAAACATGTAGAGAGTGAAAGGTGAGGGTTGTGTTGGAGAGTCCCTGGGATCCACTAAGGGACAGAATGAAAGGTGAGGGTTGTGTTGGAGAGTCCCTGGGATTCAGTAAGGGACAGAATGAAAGGTGATGGTTGTGTTGGAGAGTCCCTGGGATTCAGTTAGGTTCAAAATGAAAGGTGAGGGTTGTGATGGAGAGTCCCTGGGATCAAGGAAGATACAGAGTGAAAGGTGAGGGTTGTGTTGGAGAGTCCCTGGGATTCAGAAAGGTACAAAATGAAAGGTGAGGGTTGTGATGGAGAGTCCCTGGGATCAAGGAAGGTACAGAATGAAAGGTGAGGGTTGTGTTGGAGAGTCCCTGGGATCAAGGAAGATACAGAATGAAAGGTGAGGGTTGTGTTGGAGAGTCCCTGTGATCCACTAAGGGACAGAGTGAAAGGTGAGGGTTGTGTTGGAGAGTCTCTGGGATCAAGGAAGATACAAATTGAAAGGTGAGGGTTGTGTTGGAGAGTCCCTGGGATTCAGTAAGGGACAGAATGAAAGGTGAGGGTTGTGTTCGAGAGTCCCTGGGATTCAGTAAGGGACAGAATGAAAGGTGAGGGTTGTGTTGGAGAGTCCCTGGGATTCACTAAGGGACAAAATGAAAGGTGAGGGTTGTGTTGGAGAGTCCCTGGGATTCAGTAAGGTACAAAATGAAAGGTGAGGGTTGTGATGGAGAGTCCCTGGGATCAAGGAAGATACAGAATGAAAGGTGAGGGTTGTGTTGGAGAGTCCCTGGGATCCACTAAGGGACAGAGTGAAAGGTGAGGGTTGTGTTGGAGAGTCCCTGGGATTCAGTAAGGTACAAAATGAAAGGTGAGGGTTGTGATGGAGAGTCCCTGGGATCAAGGAAGATATGGAATGAAAGGTGAGGGTTGTGTTGGAGAGTCCCTGGGATCCACTAAGGGACAGAGTGAAAGGTGAGGGTTGTGTTGGAGAGTCCCTGGGGTTCAGAAAGGTACAAAATGAAAGGTGAGGGTTGTGTTGGAGAGTCCCTGGGATCCAAACATGTAGAGAGTGAAAGGTGAGGGTTGTGTTGGAGAGTCCGTGGGATCCACAAAGGGACAGAATGAAAGGTGAGGGTTGTGTTGGAGTGTCCCTGGGATTCAGTAAGGGACAGAATGAAAGGTGATGGTTGTGTTGGAGAGTCCCCGGGATTCAGTAAGGTTCAAAATGAAAGGTGAGGGTTGTGATGGAGAGTCCCTGGGATCAAGGAAGACACAGAATGAAAGGTGAGGGTTGTGTTGGAGAGTCCCTGGGATCCACTAAGGGACAGAGTGAAAGGTGAGGGTTGTGTTGGAGAGTCTCCGGGATCAAGGAAGATACAAAATGAAAGGTGATGGTTGTGTTGGAGAGTCCCTGGGATTCAGTAAGGTTCAAAATGAAAGGTGAGGGTTGTGATGGAGAGTCCCTGGGATCAAGGAAGATACAGAGTGAAAGGTGAGGGTTGTGTTGGAGAGTCCCTGGGATTCAGAAAGGTACAAAATGAAAGGTGAGGGTTGTGATGGAGAGTCCCTGGGATCAAGGAAGGTACAGAATGAAAGTTGAGGGTTGTGTTGAAGAGTCCCTGGAATCAAGGAAGATACAGAATGAAAGGTGAGGGTTGTGTTGGAGAGTCCCTGGGATTCAGTAAGGGACAGAATGAAAGGTGAGGGTTGTGTTGGAGAGTCCCTGGGATTCAGTAAGGGACAGAATGAAAGGTGAGGGTTGTGATGGAGAGTCCCTGGGATCAAGGAAGATACAGAATGAAAGGTGAGGGTTGTGTTGGAGAGTCCCTGGGATCCACTAAGGAAGGAGTGAAAGGTGAGGGTTGTGTTGGAGAGTCCCTGGGATTCAGAAAGGTACAAAATGAAAGGTGAGGGTTGTGTTGGAGAGTCCCTGGGATTCAGTAAGGTACAAAATGAAAGGTGAGGGTTGTGTTGGAGAGTCCCTGGGATCCACTAAGGAAGGAGTGAAAGGTGAGGGTTGTGTTGGAGAGTCCCTGGGATTCAGAAAGGTACAAAATGAAAGGTGAGGGTTGTGTTGGAGAGTCCCTGGGGTTCAGAAAGGTACAAAATGAAAGGTGAGGGTTGTGTTGGAGAGTCCCTGGGATCCAAACATATAGAGAGTGAAAGGTGAGGGTTGTGTTGGAGAGTCCGTGGGATCCACTAAGGGACAGAATGAAAGGTGAGGGTTGTGTTGGAGAGTCCGTGGGATCCACTAAGGGACAGAATGAAAGGTGATGGTTGTGTTGGAGAGTCCCTGGGATTCAGTAAGGTTCAAAATGAAAGGTGAGGGTTGTGATGGAGAGTCCCTGGGATCAAGGAAGATACAGAGTGAAAGGTGAGGGTTGTGTTGGAGAGTCCCTGGGATTCAGAAAGGTACAAAATGAAAGGTGAGGGTTGTGATGGAGAGTCCCTGGGATCAAGGAAGGTACAGAATGAAAGTTGAGGGTTGTGTTGGAGAGTCCCTGGAATCAAGGAAGATACAGAATGAAAGGTGAGGGTGGTGTTGGAGAGTCCCTGGGATTCAGTAAGGGACAGAATGAAAGGTGAGGGTTGTGTTGGAGAGTCCCTGGGATTCAGTAAGGGACAGAATGAAAGGTGAGGGTTGTGTTGGAGAGTCCCTGGGATTCAGTAAGGTACAAAATGAAAGGTGAGGGTTGTGATGGAGAGTCCCTGGGATCAAGGAAGATACAGAATGAAAGGTGAGGGTTGTGTTGGAGAGTCCCTGTGATCCACTAAGGGACAGAGTGAAAGGTGAGGGTTGTGTTGGAGAGTCTCTGGGATCAAGGAAGATACAAATTGAAAGGTGAGGGTTGTCTTGGAGAGTCCCTGGGATTCAGTAAGGGACAGAATGAAAGGTGAGGGTTGTGATGGAGAGTCCCTGGGATTCAGTAAGGGACAGAATGAAAGGTGAGGGTTGTGTTGGAGAGTCCGTGGGATCCACTAAGGGACAGAATGAAAGGTGAGGGTTGTGTTGGAGAGTCCCTGGGATTCAGTAAGGGACAGAATGAAAGGTGAGGGTTGTGTTGGAGAGTCCCTGGGATTCAGTAAGGTTCAAAATGAAAGGTGAGGGTTGTGATGGAGAGTCCCTGGGATCAAGGAAGATACAGAGTGAAAGGTGAGGGTTGTGTTGGAGAGTCCCTGGGATTCAGAAAGGTACAAAATGAAAGGTGAGGGTCGTGATGGAGAGTCCCTGGGATCAAGGAAGGTACAGAATGAAAGGTGAGGGTTGTGTTGGAGAGTCCCTGGGATCAAGGAAGATACAGAATGAAAGGTGAGGGTTGTGTTGGAGAGTCCCTGTGATCCACTAAGGGACAGAGTGAAAGGTGAGGGTTGTGTTGGAGAGTCTCTGGGATCAAGGAAGATACAAATTGAAAGGTGAGGGTTGTGTTGGAGAGTCCCTGGGATTCAGTAAGGGACAGAATGAAAGGTGAGGGTTGTGTTCGAGAGTCCCTGGGATTCAGTAAGGGACAGAATGAAAGGTGAGGGTTGTGTTGGAGAGTCCCTGGGATCCACTAAGGGACAGAATGAAAGGTGAGGGTTGTGTTGGAGAGTCCCTGGGATTCAGTAAGGTACAAAATGAAAGGTGAGGGTTGTGATGGAGAGTCCCTGGGATCAAGGAAGATACAGAATGAAAGGTGAGGGTTGTGTTGGAGAGTCCCTGGGATCCACTAAGGGACAGAGTGAAAGGTGAGGGTTGTGTTGGAGAGTCCCTGGGATTCAGTAAGGTACAAAATGAAAGGTGAGGGTTGTGATGGAGAGTCCCTGGGATCAAGGAAGATACGGAATGAAAGGTGAGGGTTGTGTTGGAGAGTCCCTGGGATCCACTAAGGGACAGAGTGAAAGGTGAGGGTTGTGTTGGAGAGTCCCTGGGGTTCAGAAAGGTACAAAATGAAAGGTGAGGGTTGTGTTGGAGAGTCCCTGGGATCCAAACATGTAGAGAGTGAAAGGTGAGGGTTGTGTTGGAGAGTCCGTGGGATCCACAAAGGGACAGAATGAAAGGTGAGGGTTGTGTTGGAGAGTCCCTGGGATTCAGTAAGGGACAGAATGAAAGGTGATGGTTGTGTTGGAGAGTCCCCGGGATTCAGTAAGGTTCAAAATGAAAGGTGAGGGTTGTGATGGAGAGTCCCTGGGATCAAGGAAGATACAGAATGAAAGGTGAGGGTTGTGTTGGAGAGTCCCTGGGATCCACTAAGGGACAGAGTGAAAGGTGAGGGTTGTGTTGGAGAGTCCCTGGGATTCAGTAAGGTACAAAATGAAAGGTGAGGGTTGTGATGGAGAGTCCCTGGGATCAAGGAAGATACGGAATGAAAGGTGAGGGTTGTGTTGGAGAGTCCCTGGGATCCACTAAGGGACAGAGTGAAAGGTGAGGGTTGTGTTGGAGAGTCCCTGGGGTTCAGAAAGGTACAAAATGAAAGGTGAGGGTTGTGTTGGAGAGTCCCTGGGATCCAAACATGTAGAGAGTGAAAGGTGAGGGTTGTGTTGGAGAGTCCGTGGGATCCACAAAGGGACAGAATGAAAGGTGAGGGTTGTGTTGGAGAGTCCCTGGGATTCAGTAAGGGACAGAATGAAAGGTGATGGTTGTGTTGGAGAGTCCCCGGGATTCAGTAAGGTTCAAAATGAAAGGTGAGGGTTGTGATGGAGAGTCCCTGGGATCAAGGAAGATACAGAATGAAAGGTGAGGGTTGTGTTGGAGAGTCCCTGGGATCCACTAAGGGACAGAGTGAAAGGTGAGGGTTGTGTTGGAGAGTCTCCGGGATCAAGGAAGATACAAAATGAAAGGTGAGGGTTGTGTTGGAGAGTACCTGGGATTCAGAAAGGTACAAAATGAAAGGTGAGGGTTGTGTTGGAGAGTCCCTGGGATTCAGTAAGGGACAGAATGAAAGGTGATGGTTGTGTTGGAGAGTCCCTGGGATTCAGAAAGGTACAAAATGAAAGGTGAGGGTTGTGATGGAGAGTCCCTGGGATCAAGGAAGATACAGAGTGAAAGGTGAGGGTTGTGTTGGAGAGTCCCTGGGATTCAGAAAGGTACAAAATGAAAGGTGAGGGTTGTGATGGAGAGTCCCTGGGGTCAAGGAAGGTACAGAATGAAAGGTGAGGGTTGTGTTGGAGAGTCCCTGGGATCCACTAAGGGACAGAGTGAAAGGTGAGGGTTGTGTTGGAGAGTCTCCGGGATCAAGGAAGATACAAAATGAAAGGTGAGGGTTGTGTTGGAGAGTACCTGGGATTCAGAAAGGTACAAAATGAAAGGTGAGGGTTGTGTTGGAGAGTCCCTGGGGTCCACTAAGGGACAGAGTGAAAGGTGAGGGTTGTGTTGGAGAGTCTCTGGGATCAAGGAAGATACAAATTGAAAGGTGAGGGTTGTGTTGGAGAGTCCCTGGGATTCAGTAAGGGACAGAATGAAAGGTGATGGTTGTGTTGGAGAGTCCCTGGGATTCAGAAAGGTACAAAATGAAAGGTGAGGGTTGTGATGGAGAGTCCCTGGGATCAAGGAAGATACAGAGTGAAAGGTGAGGGTTGTGTTGGAGAGTCCCTGGGATTCAGAAAGGTACAAAATGAAAGGTGAGGGTTGTGATGGAGAGTCCCTGGGATCAAGGAAGGTACAGAATGAAAGGTGAGGGTTGTGTTGGAGAGTCCCTGGGATCCACTAAGGGACAGAGTGAAAGGTGAGGGTTGTGTTGGAGAGTCTCTGGGATCAAGGAAGATACAAAATGAAAGGTGAGGGTTGTGTTGGAGAGTACCTGGGATTCAGAAAGGTACAAAATGAAAGGTGAGGGTTGAGTTGGAGAGTCCCTGGGGTCCACTAAGGGACAGAGTGAAAGGTGAGGGTTGTGTTGGAGAGTCCCTGGGATCAAGGAAGATACAGAGTGAAAGGTGAGGGTTGTGTTGGAGAGTACCTGGGATTCAGAAAGGTACAAAATGAAAGGTGAGGGTTGTGATGGAGAGTCCCTGGGATCAAGGAAGATACAGAATGAAAGGTGAGGGTTGTGATGGAGAGTCTCGGGGATCAAGGAAGATACAGAGTGAAAGGTGAGGGTTGTGATGGAGAGTGCCTGGGATCAAGGAAGGTACATAATGAAAGGTGAGGGTTGTGTTGGAGAGTCCCTGGGATCAAGGAAGATACAGAATGAAAGTTGAGGGTTGTGTTGGAGAGTCCCTGGGATCCACTAAGGGACAGAGTGAAAGGTGAGGGTTGTGTTGGAGAGTCCCTGGGATTCAGAAAGGTACAACATGAAAGGTGAGGGTTGTGTTGAAGAGTCCCTGGGATCCAAACATATAGAGAGTGAAAGGTGAGGGTTGTGTTGGAGAGTCCGTGGGATCAAAGTAGGGCCAGCATCAAAGCATCAAAGGTGCGGGTTGTGTTGGAGAGTCCTTGGGATCCAGCAGGTACATAATCAGAGGTTGAGATTATGTAGTAGCGTCCTCGGGATTCAAGCAGGTAGAGCATCGTAGGTGAGTGTTGATTTAGAGAGTCCACATAATCCGAGCAGGGACAGAGTCAGAGGTGAGCAGTGTGTTGATATATGGCCAACAGGTCTTAAATTGTGGTCAGGTGACCAATAACTGTTTCGCTGTGTGACTGAGCTTCATGTTCATCATTCAGTTGAAGAAAAGGGATACACGACTTTCCCACTTGAGGGGGGCGAGATCCATCTGAAGAGATACAATGTGGGACGTACTTGGGACGGAGCCTTAGAGATGTGCAGGTCTGACGGCGCCACACTGGTCAAGATAGACACCGCGGAGAAACAGGACATCGTCAGAGGCTTATTCAACTTCAAGGACTACAAAGAACAAAGTAAGTGACACTGTGAGGATAGCTTCTGATTTCTACAGATTTCTGTAATCAACATATGTGAGACTTATAACTCGCAATATCAATGTGTTTAGGGGCACTTTTAGTTTGCAGTTTAGAAAAATCCCACTGCCTTATCTTTTGTATCGTTTGTAGTTGTCACTAAACCAACGTACCAGTTATGCTGTTCTTTTAAAAACAATAAACGAGGACTTCGATTATTAATTACACTTCAGTAGCTGGTGTATACCAACTAGTACACAAAGAGTACCATGGACAAGGTGTTCTCATTGAGTCACTTCCAACTGTGCTTGACGCACCACAACCACAACGGCAGTCAGAGCCGAACGTCAGACACCTCTAACAGCCAGACACACCTACGTACAGTCAGACACGCCTACTTACAGTCAGACACACCTACTTACAGCCAGACAGACCTACGTACAGTCAGACACACCTACGTACAGTCAGACACACCTACTTACAGCCAGACACACCTACTTACAGTCAGACACACCTACTTACAGCCAGACACACCTACTTACAGCCAGACACACCTACGTACAGTCAGACACGCCTACTTACCGTCAGACACACCTACTTACAGTCAGACACACCTACTTACAGTCAGACACACCTACTTACAGTCAGACACACATACTTACAGTCAGACACACCTACTTACATCCAGACACACCTACTTACAGTCAGACACACATACTTACAGTCAGACACACCTACTTACATCCAGACACACCTACTTACAGTCAGACACACCTGCTTACAGTCAGACACACCTACTTACATCCAGACACACCTACTTGCAGTCAGACACACCTACGTACAGCCAGACACACCTACTTACAGTCAGACACACATACTTACAGTCAGACACACCTACTTACATCCAGACACACCTACTTACATCCAGACACACCTACCTACAATCAGACACACCTGTTTACAGTCAGACACACCTACTAACAGTCAGACACACCTACTTACAGTCAGGTACACCTAATTACAGCTAGACACACCTACCTACAGTCAGACACACATACTTACATCCAGACACACCTACTAACAGTCAGACACACCTATTTACAGTCAGGTACACCTACTTACATCCAGACACACCTACCTACAGTCAGACACACCTATTTACAGTCAGACACACCCACTAACAGTCAGACACACCTACTTACAGTCAGGTACACCTAATTACAGTCAGACACACCTGTTTACAGTCAGACACACCTACTTACAGTCAGACACACCTACTAATAGTCAGACACACTTACTTATAGTCAGACACACCTACTCACAGTTAGACACATCGTTTTACAGTCAGACACACCGACTTAAAGCCAGACACAACTACTTACAGTCAGACATACCTACTTACAGCCACACACACCTACTTACAGTCAGACACACCTACTTACAGTCAGACACACCTAATTATAGTCAGACACACTTACCTATAGTCAGACACACCTACCCACAGTTAGACACACCTTCTTACAGTCAGACATACCTACTGACAGTCAGGTACACCTACTTACGGCCAGGCACAAATACTTACAGTCAAACACACCTACGTACAGCCAGACACACCTACTTACAGTCAGGCACACCTACTTACAGTCTGGCACACCTACTTACAGTCAGACACACCTAATTATAATCAGACACACTTACCTATAGTCAGACACACCTACTCACAGTTAGACACACCTTCTTACAGTCAGACACACCTACTGACAGTCAGGTACACCTACTTACGGCCAGGCACAAATACTTACAGTCAAACACACCTACGTACAGCCAGACACACCTACTTACAGTCAGGCACACCTACTTACAGTCAGACACACCTACTTACGGTCAGACACACCTACTTACAGTAAGGAACACCTAATTACAGCCAGACACATCTACTTACAGTCAGGTACTCCTACTTACATCCAGACACACCTACTTACAGTCAGACACACCTACTAACAGTCAGACACACCTACTAACAGTCAGACACGCCTACTTACAGTCAGGTACACCTACTTACAGTCAGACACACCTACTTACAGTCAGGCACATCTACTTATAGTCAGACACACCTACTTACAGCCAGACACACCTACTTACAGTCAGACACTGTACCTACAGTCACCTACATACAGTTAGACACACCTACTTACAGTCAGATACACCTACTTACAGTCAGACACACCTACTTACGGTCAGACACACCTACTTACAGCCAGACACTCACATTAGTCACATCCTCTTTCTATCACACGCTCCCTCAATTCACATTATCCCGTTGATCACACCCTCCCGCAAATATCTGCAGCTCCAGTCATACGCTCCCGTCATTAACAGTGTCGCCTCAGTCAAACACATTCTTCAGTTACACCAACCAATCAGTCAAAAATTCCATTCAGTCAAAAATGTCAATCAGTCAAAAATTCCAATCAGTCACACTAACCAATCAGTCACATCCTCGTGTCAGTCACACCGTCCCGTTAATCACATTTTTCCCTCAGTTACAGTCACCTTTCAGTCACACCAACCAATCAGTCACATCCTCCCGGCAGTCACACCGTCCCATTACCACACTGTCCCTTCAGTCACACCAACCAAGTTGTCAAACCAACCAAATCAGTCACATCCTCCCGTCAGACACAACCTTCAGTCACACCATCCCGTTTATCCACTGTCCCTTCAGTCGCGGACAGCCTTCAGTCTCATTTACCAATCAGTCACAAAATCCAGCCAGTCACAACAACCAGATCAGTCACATCCTCCCGTTAATCACACTGTCCCGTTAATCACACTGTCCCTTAAGGCACAAACATCCTGTGTCAGTCAGACCTGTGAGCATCTTCACCAACCCTCTCCTGGAAGTTACACCTTCTCGTCAGTCATACACACCCCACTGTCTCACTCTCCTGGAAGTCACACCCTCTCGTCAGTCATACACAACCCTCTGTCTCACTCTCCAGTCAGTCAGACCTTCTCGTCAGTCATACACATCCCTCTGCCCCAATCTCCTGTCATACACACCCAATCGTCAATCATTCACACCCATCTGCCTTACCCTGCCGAAATTCTCATCCTCCCGTCAGTCATACACACCCCTCTGCCTCACTCTCCTGGAAGTCACACCTTCTCGTCAGTCATACACACCCCTCTGCCTCACTCTCCTGGAAGTCACACCTTCTCGTCAGTCATACACACCCCTCTGTCTCACTCTCCTGGAAGCCACACCTTCTCGTCAGTCATACACACCCCTCTGCCTCACTCTCCTGGAAGTCACACCTTCTCGTCAGTCATACACACCCCTCTGCCTCACTCTCCTGGAAGCCACACCTTCTCGTCAGTCATACACATCCCTCTGCCTCACTCTCCTGGAAGTCACACCTTCTCGTCAGTCATACACACCCCTCTGCCTCACTCTCCTGGAAGTCACACCTTCTCGTCAGTCATACACACCCCTCTGTCTCACTCTCCTGGAAGTCACACCTTCTCGTCAGTCATACACACCCCTCTGTCTCACTCTCCTGGAAGTCACACCCTCTCGTCAGTCATACACACCCCTCTGTCTCACTCTCCTGGACGTCACACCTTCTCGTCAGTCATACACACCCCTCTGTCTCACTCTCCTGGAAGCCACACCTTCTCGTCAGTCATACACACCCCTCTGCCTCACACTCCTGGAAGTCACACCTTCTCGTCAGTCATACACACCCCTCTGCCTCACTCTCCTGGAAGTCACACCTTCTCGTCAGTCATACACACCCCTCTGCCTCACACTCCTGGAAGCCACACCCTATCGTCAGTCATACACACCCCTCTGCCTCACTCTCCTGTCAGTCACACCTTCTCGTCAGTCATACACACCCCTCTGTCTCACTCTCCTGGAAGTCACACCTTCTCGTCAGTCATACACACCCCTCTGTCTCATTCTCCTGGAAGTCACACCCTCTCGTCAGTCATACACACCCCTCTGTCTCACTCTCCTGGAAGTCACACCCTCTCGTCAGTCATACACACCCCTCTGCCTCACACTCCTGGAAGTCACACCCTATCGTCAGTCATACACACCCCTCTGCCTCACACTCCCGTCAGTCACACCCTATCGTCAGCCCCTGAGGTGTTTCAGTGGCGCCCTGGATTGGACTGCGGGACACGACCAGATCCAACGTCTACAGATGGACCGACGGTTCCGTCCCGACGTACACGAACTGGGATAAAGGAGAGCCCAGCGTTATCTCTGGAGACCAGGACGAGGACTGTGTCCATA
The DNA here is from genome assembly GCF_023055435.1 of Haliotis rufescens. Lineage (NCBI taxonomy): Eukaryota > Metazoa > Mollusca > Gastropoda > Lepetellida > Haliotidae > Haliotis > Haliotis rufescens. Next base: position 941,951 of record NW_025963788.1, read on the forward strand.
TCTATCTAACGATGCCTGGGTCTGTATGGAATGATCGTGACTGTCGCACATTACTCCCGTTTGTGTGTGAAATGTGATTTGAAAATGTTCACCAAATAATGCCTGTAGCACCTGCCTGTCCAATAATCATTCATCAGGGTGGAATGTCAACAGACATGCAGGTATTTTAGTTATATCATGGCGTGAGAGGCAGCCCCATCATGATTTGACATTAGCTACTTTTCGCTTACACATTTATCCCTCTTACATTTAACTCTCTGTCACTAAGTACCAAGCCTCATCAACCAGTGTAACTGACGGCACTGATATACCGTGGAGATGGGACCAGAAAGGACAGATGCCTTGTTGTGTGAAGGACATGTCATGTCGATCCATAACATACCCAGAAACATATCAGTGACTCAAAGCCGAGCAGGATGCAACCCATGGACGAAAAGGAATACCGCAAAGCCAAACCCCAGATTAAATATAGTCACATGAAACACGCGCATGTTGTGGAACTTCTTTTGATATATATATATATAATATACAATAGTATATATAGTATAACATAGTCATAATTAAAAAAGTGGAGAAAAATTGAACACAGTTTGTATTGGCTAGCGCTTTTAACCTGTACCACGTACGAGTCTCATCAGGCCAAAACTGAATAACGGACATGAAGTTGTAACATATATACGTGACCTCATAATACTAAGGAGAACTATGACGTCACAATACCAAGGTGACAATGGACAAAAAACTTTCGCCTTTACATTTAACTTTGGCGCGTATTTATGAATAAAATGCTGCTCTGTTTTAAACAATGTAGGTTCATGATCAAATTTAGTTTTTTTGCGGGAAAATTAAAACGTTGTCGCTTCCACGTGTATCTAAATGTTCACCGAGCAGAATCGTGCGGTAGTGGCTGCTTTATTTGGGTGAAGATTCATTCTTCATTTTAATTTAAGTTCTGTCTTTCAGATATACTTTGCATTGCATCCACTACAAATAATCAGGTAAATAACATTTCTGGTATCACCATTCATTGTGGTTACAGTAAATTTAGTGTCCTTTGTAATTTAGTCTGAAGAGCCTTCAGTTATACAGTTATATTGCTGCAAGTAAGGCAGCGTTTGTCACCACACATAGAAACTTGTAGTATATATATATATATATATATATATATATATATATTGTGTAAGTTCATTAAGACAGACCTACTGGTATATTATCAAGAAACAAACACAGCTGTTTTAGTAATATGCAATGTTCGACATTTAATATGTGTCCATATTCGATCAGTCATGGTCGCCCATTGTGGAATTTCAATTGCTACTTCAGAACTCCGCTTTTCGCGTGCTTAGGCACGAAAATAAAAAACGGAAATGTGGGCGAGATTTTACTAGGTGGGCCCACATTTTAAGATCTGAGTAAACCTACTAGTCTTAACTTTTCAAAATGAAAGACCATCACAGTAAGTAAACACAAACACATTCTGAAGATTAAACTAAGAAATTTATTAATTCATAACGAAACAAAACGACTCAACATATCATTTCATCCAAACATGTGACATCAGAAGTAATATAACAATGACATTCAGTATTTCATATTTTATTAAAATTAACCACTTGCAACATGTCATTTCGATCACAGTTAGTTGCACCAGAACTGTTTAAACTGGAACTATCTAACCGTAAAAGAAACGTCACTCCAAATAACATTGCATGAAAAGTTGTCATTTAAATATCTGGGTAACTTTTTGTCAAAAGCTTCTAAAATTTAACATTGCCTTGTCCGGAAAAATGAACTTTGATAATAAAACAAACAAAGCAGATGACAATAAAACCGATTGCCCAAACGCATCACGGCAACGGTCATGGTAACCCGATACAAGTGAATTTTTTTGCAAATTGAAATGAACATGCGTTCCCCCATTTCTTGACGTATAAAAATCCACCGCTTGGACAACATTCATTCGTTATCAAATTGCTACCACATGCAAAGATTGACAAGAAATCAGCGACACCAAGGCCTTGGACGATTGCAAGCTTGACAAACCGCCCGGCAAGTAGCCAATGCATTTCAAGTCTACGTAAGGACCAAATACTGGCTCCAGCAACGGTACCAGACCACCAAAATTCAGATGACCGACCACGAAGGGGAAGACAAGGGTCACTACCCGACGTCAGGATTGAAAGATTATGGAACAGCATCTTCAAGATCACTTTGTTACTGATGCGGAAACTGGTCGACAGATCATGGGGACACACCAGGGACACATCAATGCGGACAACATGCGTCGACGATTGATGAGCAGACACCTCCACTGTCACAGGCCACACCGAGGACACATTCTGACACCACGTCATCGGTGGGACCGTCTTCAGCGGGCAGCACAGCACCAGCATTGGGGCCACCATCAGCGGAGAAGAGTCCTCTTCTCAGACGAGAGCCGTTACTGCCGTCAACAGCAGATGGCAGAAAGAGAGAGTCTGACGACGCCTTGGGGAACGTTATTCGGATGCTTGTGTAGTTGAGAGGGACATTGATCATGTCATGAGACCACACGCCATACCTCATTTGGCACGCCGCCGCAACCACGAGTTTCAGCATGATAACGACAGTACCCACACTGCGATACTTCCTTCAGCACAATGGCATCAGGACCATGCACTGGCCTGCCCCCATTCCCCATTTAAATCCCAGTATATTATCAGTGGTAATATGTCCAGCACCAGCATATAACGTGTCAAGCTCGGAAACCTGAAGAACACTTTAAACACAAAACAACAAACAATGATTCTGCACTCTGCTATGATTATCACAATGATTGAGTTTCATATTGATGGAAACAATCACACTGAATACAAGAAATACAATTAAGGCAACTTGAATCATCTGCACAGATGAATAGAAAACTTTGTAGCACTATCTGTCAAACTATTGACAGGAAATATGTTATCCATACATGTGTCCTGCGTGATATGTTTGAAATATCAAGAACAACACAAACATTGCAAAGGGTAACAGTGTCACAATAACTAATGCTATGTTTATATGTTGGTTGGTTTGTTGTTTAACGCCGCAATCAGCAATATTCCAGCCGTATGGCGGCGGTCTGTAAATAATCGTGTCTGGACCAGACAATCCAGTCACTGGTATCATAAGCATCAATTTACGCAATTGGGATCGATAACATGTATCAACCAAGTCAGCGAGCCTGACCACCCGATCCTGTTAGTTGACTTTTACGACAAGCATAGTCACCTTTTACGGCAAGCATGGGTTGCTGAAGACCTATTCTACCCCGGAATCTTCATGTGTCCTATGTTCATATGAATTTGATGGAAACATTTCTCTATTTGCACAATGGGCAAATTGATGTATGAGTTAATCAATAGATTACATCAAGAGATCAGAAATGATGAAACTGGTTTGATTCATTCAAATGTTCATACACGTGTGTAGTATTTGTTCTTAAGGCCAAGGATGAGGGTAAACATAGATATATTCATTCTTGTTCCATCAGAACATAATCTCATAAAGATGAGCAGCTAACTGTTCTCTTGGGACACCATGCATTGACTTAAACTTTGCCTTTGCATTGCCCAAACACCCCCTGTGTTTCACGGTGTCATGTTCATACCCTGCCTTTTGTAGGCAAATATATGATTTGAATTCATCAGTAATTATGTGTGTACCAACTTCAACATGGGCAATGATTATTGGCAATAGGGTGTCTGTTGTCCTGTCATGAACATTAAAAGGTAGAACCTTTTTACTTTGTCTATCAATAAGGCCAAAGATTCAAAAGTCGCAACCAATGGCTCCATAGATTGAGCCACAAAAGGAATACACTCCTGAATATTATTGAGTCAGGGGGCAAGTGTTCATGTCGTTTACTATTGTTTCACTTTATTGGTTCTATTACATGCATTTTGAGTGAATAAGTGACTCTTAGATTCAGTTTTTAAGTTATCATTTTGGCAGATATATTCAATTTAAAGTCGTTAGAGTCGAAAGTCGGCTTGTGTCAACCTGAAATCGAATGAGTTAAAATCTGACGGCACTTCGGCATTATAAGGCGAAAAGATGACTGTTTAGCTTAAATTCTTCAAAATAATATGTCATACTGGTAAGACACCAGAAGAATGGTTGGTTAAATGGGGTGTAATTAAGCCAATTTATAAGAAAGGTAAGCCTTTGTTACCAATCAACTACAAACCACTTCCATCAACACTTGCAAGATGCTTGGGTATTATTTTCTACTTTTCTTGTTGACAATATATTCACTACTTTCATTGAAGTAAATGGATATTATTTTATCTGAAGTCTGAACTGGTTTCAGAAAGAACTACTTTGTAACTCTGAGAGTGCTGGCGCCAGCCTACAGGATGTCAACAACAATCACACCAAATCAGAATCAGTCGTTCGGACAGCAGCTTTCATAGAGTAAGATGAAATGTGGATTGAGAGATCTGGCAGCTGTGTTTGGATGATCTTGTGTGAGAATTGACGATTTTGTCAAATGTACATCTATTGAGTAAATGAAAAGTGTCCAAGTTTTTCCAATATTTAGTGTTGTCTTTTTGAACAGGATGATATATACTTTTTACTTTTCATTGATCATATGAGAGAGAGAGAGAGAGAGAGAGAGAGAGAGAGAGAGAGAGAGAGAGAGAGAGAGAGAGAATAAATAAATACATAAATAAATAAAAATAAAAAAGGTCCCTGGGAAAACATTTGCTTTTCGCGTAACCCCAAAATCCACGAGTGCGCCTGCGCCGGACAAAGGCGGATTTTCGACAGGGAGCAGCCGGCGAGGGAAACGCCGGCAAGGGACCACCCGACCCGGCTTGGGTCCAATCACTCAGACGAGCGCCCGTCCGACAGCTAGGAACCTCGCCAAGTCGGCTTGTGTCAACCTGAAAGGGAATGAGTTAAAATTTGACGGCACGTCGGCATTATACGGCGAAAAGATAACTGTTTAGCTTAAATTCTTCAAAATAATATTTCATACTGGTAAGACACCAGAACAATGGTTGGTTAAATGGGGTGTAATTAAGCCAATTTATAAGAAAGGTAAGCCTTTGTTACCAATCAACTACAAACCACTTCCATCAACACTTGCAAGATGCTTGGGTATTATTTTCTACTTTTCTTGTTGACAATATATTCTGTGACAGAAACGTATTTTCTGTAATGAAAATATTAACTAAAGTTCTATTAAAAAGAATACCGTAACTTATTACGTGTACTCCCGGTGACTCGTAGTCAATTTACCACCTTTGTATTCCTTTAAAACTTACCTTTTGGCCGTGGAATGGGGGAAATGTTTATTTCCAGCTAGGTTCCTATCGCATGGTCGGCACGCGGGTGCATTTTGGTTTCAAGTTCCGGTCAGAGCGTTTGATAGGAGCGTTCTGATTGGGTGACGGGCGGATTGTTGACCAATCGCGTCTAGGATGAGTACGGGAAGAGGTCAGAGGTCGGTTGGCGCGGCAAATATAAGGGGGCTTGACACCTGCGGTAGACTGTCTTGCGTTATCGGTTGACCGATAAAGGTGAGGGATCGCACCACTCATAACTCCGTGACGGAGTAGATCTGTGAGAGGGATCTATTTCCTAATGTTATTTAATAAAATATAAGAGATTTGGTAGAGTTAAGACACGTTGGGGAAACCGGTAAGATAGTGGGCGGGGCGGGTGATATTTTACGGAAGTGTAGTGCGGGATTATCTTGGGTGTGATGTAGGGCAAACTGACTGGGGAGAAAAGTGGTCAAAACGGCCGGGTGGTTAATGTTAGGATTTTGAGGGTTGGGGTTAGGTTGATAATTCGAGTTTGCTTGATTTATTTAATAAACTATATATTTTGTTACTCTGACTTTGTTCATTTATTTTTATAATCACTCCTCTACATCCTAAAAGAACTGGGAAATAGGTCGGCTGTAGGTTAGAATGAGGAACACAACGCAAAGCACGGGACATTGTCTGTGACAGCCGTTCCTATTACATTTGGTGCCGAGACCAGGATTGTAGATGTGAAGTGTTTATTTTTTTTTTTAGGGTACATTAGGAGAATAAATGGAAGCTACTTACAATTTGTCTGGCCCCTCTGATTTATTAGTACCCTCAGTCATGGAGGACGCTTATTATGACGTACCATCTGTCAGTAGGTTGCCATATACCTCAACACCTTACCATGGTTCACAACAGGTTATCCAGCCATTATTGATAGATTTTGGGGAGGGAGACCTGGAGCAGGTACATGCTGGCCCTACCGGTACAGGGAATGTGACATTCCAAATTCTGGTGTGGATTACCAGCAGCTGTCAAATCCTGGTGGTAACAGTAGTAGATCTGTTAGGTTTGAGTCATCGCAACTACAGGGTGGGCAAGGTCAACCATTAATGACACCAGTAGGTACAGTAAATATGGGTAGCACAGTGGGAACAGCAAATTCTTCCCCATATCAGAGTAGGGTTAGGGAACAAAAAATTTGTCCTAGGGTTCAGAGACGGGAAAAACAACCTGATACGTTTGATGGAAAAAAAACAGAGTGGCAGGATTATATTGTTCATTTTGAGCAAGTAGCCGCTTGGAATGGTTGGAATGAGTATGAAAAAGCTCAGCAATTGTCAATGGGTTTGCGTGGTACAGCACAAGCTTTACTTAGTAATCTTACTTATGGTCAGCTGAGCGATTTCGTAGCAATCAAAAATGTTCTGACACAACGGTTCAATCCAAAAGAGAGGAGTGTAGCATATCGCTGCGAGTTCCGAAATAGGCGTCAGGGCAAGGACGAGTCGGCTTCTGACTATGGGTATCAGCTTCGTAAATTAGCTTTGCTTGCTTATCCTGAAATCCCATATACTTCCCTTGAGCTTCAAATTATAGATCAATATGTTTCGGGTCTAAACAACTTTGAGATGAAAAAAAAGGTAACTTTTAGTCATCCCCAGACTCTAGAACAGGCTATATCCTATGCGGTGGAGTATGAAGCAGTTGAGGACAGTAGGTTCAAGAAACCATTTGATACCTCTAGTAAAATTTGCGCTGTCAAATTGGAAGAAACAGAAACCCAAGATCAAGCAAACAAAGGGCTTACTTTAGAGGCAATAGCCGAATTGATTGATCAAAAGTTAGAAACATTCAAGCAAACTATGCTGAAGCGGAAACCCAATGATGAAATTAGAAGGGGCGCTTGCTTCTACTGTAAAAAAGTGGGTCATTTTGCTAGGGAGTGTTCAAAATTGGAGAAAAACAAGGAAAATGCTGAAAAGGGTATGACCACTGGGTCGGGAAACTAAGTTGGGCTGAGGTGACGGCCGACACTTCAGCTCAGTCTTGCCAGGTTCAGGAACCGGTAGGCCTAACTGAGAGTAGGGATGTTTTTGAGTTGCCTAGTGGTAACAGTGAGGGGTCCCCAGGCCGTACTAAAGAAATTGTCTATGTACATAATGTTCAGGGGGATCAAAAGTGCCTTTATGCAAATATTGCATTGAATGGTGGTCAAAGTTCTATGCTTGTTGATACAGGTTCTCCCATTTCTCTTTTGTCCAGTCAGGAATTTACCAGACTCGGTTTTTGTCATGATCTGCTGGTGGAAAGTGAAATAAATCTGGTTACGGCAAATGGTAAGCAGTTGGAAGTCAAGGGTCAAGCCATGTTTGATTTTGAGGTTGATGGTCTGTGTTTTGGACACAGTTTTGTTGTGGCTGATCTTGACGGTCTAACTGGCCTTTTTGGTATGGACTTTTTCGAGAAATACAATGGGGATATTTTGATAAGCAAAAAGGTTTTGAAAACAGCTAAAGGCAAAATCAGGTTATTCAAACAAACATCCTCTCGTTGTGCTAGAATAAGGCTTATAGAGAAGGCAAAAGTTCCCGCACAGTCCGAAATAATTCTGGAGTGTAAGGTTGATAGGTTTCCGTTGGTTTTGGAGGAGAGTATAGTTGAACCAAATAGACATTGGCAGGGTCAAGGGTTGTTTGTAGCCAAAAGTTTAGTTCAACCATGTCTGGACAAGGTCATTGTGTCGGTATTGAATTTGAATGATAAGTCTGTACACATAGGTCCATCTGCAGTGATGGGAACCCTGAGTCCTGTAGATAAAGTCATTGAGGTTGCACAGGAGAAGACGTCCACAGACAATGGACACAAACCTGCCCCTCACTTACAATCTCTGGTGGATGGTAGTTCGGCTGAGTTGACCTCTGATCAGAAACAGTCCTTGTCAAATCTAGTTAGTGAATTTGAGGATATATTTGTTGGAGATGATGGTGTTATTGGTCAAACTGATCTTGTCACACATGAGATTAAAACTGGAGAGGCACCTCCAATAAAATTACCTCCTCACCGAGTTCCCTTAGCTAGAAAGACCGTAGTTGAGGAAGAGGTTGGCAAGATGCTGGAACGGGGCATCATAGAACCAAGTGATAGTCCTTGGTCGGCCCCGTTTGTTTGGTTAGAAAAAAAGATGGCTCGTGTAGATTTTGCATAGATTTTAGAAAATTGAATGCGGTCACGCAGAAAGATGCGTACCCTTTGTCCAGAATAGATGATACACTTGACACACTTAGTGGGGCTAAATGGTTTAGTACGCTTGATTTGGCTAGTGGCTACTGGCAAGTAAAAATGGACCCAAAAGACAAACTGAAAACTGCCTTCACAACGCATCTAGGCTTATTTCATTTTAATGTTATGCCCTTTAGCTTAACAAATGCACCTGCCACGTTTGAAAGACTTATGAACAAAGTTTTGGGGTCATTGAAATGGAAAAAGTGTCTTTGCTATCTTGATGATGTCATTGTGTTTGGAACTGATTTTGAAAGTGCCCTAACAAATCTTAGGTTAGTGTTTACCAAGCTCCGAGGGGCGAATTTGAAGCTAAAACCAAAGAAATGTGTACTTTTCCAAACACAACTTACCTTTTTGGGTCATTTAGTCTCTCAAGATGGAGTTCAGTGTAACCCGGAAAAAACTGAGGTGATAAAAAACTGGCCAAAACCAGAAAACCAAACTGAAATTCGCAGTTTCTTAGGTTTAGTGGGTTACTATCGGCATTTTGTAGAGAACTTTTCAGAGATAGCATCACCATTAATTGGGCTTACTCGAAAAAGGGCTACTTTTGTTTGGAATGATAAGTGCCAGCAAGCATTTGAGACATTGAGGCAGAAATTGCTTTCGGCCCCAATACTGACATTCCCAGAGGATCAGGGTTTGTTCGTATTAGATACGGATGCAACCGCCAATGGGAGTGAGTGAGTATGGTTTAACGCCGCTTTTAGCAATATTCCAGCAACATCACGGCGGGGGACACCAGAAATGGGCTTCACACATTTTACCCATGTCGGGAATCGAACCCGGGTCTTCGGCGTGACGAGGGAACGCTTTAACCACTAGGCTACCCGACCGCCCCAAGTGCCAATGGAATAGGTGCCGTACTTTCTCAAATCCAAAATGGGGAGGAAAAAGTATTAGCTTATGCTAGTCGGATTCTCAATACTGCTCAAAGAAATTACTGCACTACTAAGCGGGAGTTACTAGCTGTGGTCACTTTTCTTCGACATTTTAGGCATTTCCTGTTTGGCAGGAAGTTTGTTTTGAGAACAGACCATGCTCCACTAGTTTGGCTCCGAAATTTCAAAGACCCTGAGGGTATGCTTGCTCGTTGGCTTGGCTTTATTGAAACATTTGATTTCCAAATTAAGTATCGAGCTGGTACGAAACACAGAAATGCGGATGCTTTGTCAAGATGCCCATTTAGGAAGTGTGGGAGAGAATCTTGTGAATGTTCAGAGGGTGGGTTAGGTACCTCTAGTGGAAGTTGTGAGTTGAACCAAGACTCTTTGGCTGATAGTTCAGCACATACAGTGGCAGCTATCACTAGAAATTCTGGTCCGTACAACCATGGTAGCGAGTCTACCACCAGTCAAACACCTAACTGGTTGCCCGTTTGGTCAAGAGATGACCTTTTGATTATGCAGCAGAAAGATTCTACCATAGGGCCTGTTCTTAACATGTTTACGGCATCATCTGACAAACCTTCGAAAGCAGAAATCATTGATTTAGGACCTAATTCAAAAGCTTTGTGGGGGCAATGGGACTCACTAGTTATGGAAGGTCATCTGCTTTATCGACAAATTACTCTGGACAATGGGGACCGGTTACTGCAATTGATTGCGCCTGAAGTGTTAAGGATAACATTTTCCAGCAATTACATTGCAATAGAATAGCTGGCCATTTTGGTCGAGACAAAACATTGGAGTCTGTCAGACAAAGGTTTTACTGGCCCGGTATGTCAGACGATATCAGGCGTTGGTGTAAACAATGTGAATACTGTGCTAGGTGCAAATCAGGGCCTGGTAAAGGCAAGTCTCCCCTAAAACAGTTCAAAGTCAGGGCGCCATTCGAGTGTATTGCTGTCGATATTGTAGGTCCATTATCCATCACTCGTCAAGGGAACGAATATATCATCGTTGTTGGGGACTATTACACAAGATGGAAGGAGACAATTCCTGTATCAAATCATACGGCTCAAACTGTAGCAGATAAACTTGTGACAAACATTTTTTGTAGGTTTGGTTGTCCACAACAGTTACACACCGATCAAGGTCGGGAGTTTGAGTCAGAACTGTTTTCCAAAATTTGTCAATTGTTAGGAATACAAAAGTCACGTACGACCCCATATCATCCACAGTCGGATGGTCTTGTTGAGAGATTTAACCGTACCCTACGGCAGATGTTGTCCATTTTTGTTAATCAAGACCCTCTTGATTGGGATGAACACTTGCCATATTTGATGATGGCATATAGGTCCAGTATACACTCCAGTACCAATTGCACACCAAACTTGCTCATGTTGGGTAGGGAGGTCCGTGTTCTGTTGGATATTATGGTGGGTACTCCGCCAGGTGTTCCTCAGGAAATCTGTCCTGTTGAGTATGTGGAATGGCTGCGAGGAAGCATGCAAAGGAATTTTGAGCTAGCAAACAAACATTTAGGTACAGCTGCTAAAACACAAAAGACAAATTATGATAATAATCTAAAAATAAGAGAGTATGATATAGGTCAGTGGGTCTGGCGATGGTATCCTCCAAAGGCTAGGGAGAAACTCGGTCTGGGATGGACTGGACCATATCTTGTCCTTGGGAAACTCTCCCCACTCACCTACAAAATACAAAAAAATAGCCATTCAGCATCAATTAGCGTTCATATTGACCAGTTGAAACCATATGAGAGTAGAAATAAACCGTCTAGTTGGCTGGATGTTACCTCAGGGATTGAGGCTGGGGAAGGGGATGGTTTGGACAATTCACATGATTCAGTGGATGAGGGGCATGATGTTGTTGAACCCACCACTACAAGGAGTGGTCGTACTGTACGTCCGCGAAGTCTGTACACACCGTAATAAGATCACTGAACAAATGTCATATTTGACCGATGATGCAAGACCCTGTGTGGAAAGTTTAGTTAATTTGTTTAGTTTTGTTTGATAAATTTGTTTGTTTTCTTGATTTTGATAGGAGAGATACACAGCAATGGAAATTAACGTTGATGCAGAGGAACTGAGACAGTTCCAGGACCAGTATGTCCGTGAGGAGTTTGCTGCAGGGGAATGTGTTTGCCCAGTTCCGTCCTGTCCAGGGCAGAGCAAGATGTTTAGAACATCTCGTCGTCTCCTGGACCACTGGGCGAAGTTTCACAAGGCGACTGTCACATTGTATCGCTGCCTCACTTGTTTTAAGGTGTTTCACGTACGGCAGCATGTGAAGGGACATGTAAAAAGTCATCGTCCACCAGCCCAGTTTGCAACTGCAGAGAGAAGAAACCGGGATTTCATCGATCCAGGAGATCATTTGCCTCCACTTCCATACAGGACCAACCGGCGGGAGGAGCAGCGTTGCAGGGCTCAGGAGGAGCGGCATCGACGGCCAATCATTCAGCCTCTGAGTAGGGAGGAACAGTTCAGGTAGGAGATAGACTATTTGGTTAACGGGGCATATTCGCCTTGATGTGATTCACTCACTGGAAGGAAATAAGAGACATTGTGACAGAGACTCAATTCAGTGTATTTATGTTTCAGGATTGTTTTAATATTTTTTTTGTAATTTTGTTTGTTGTACATCTCCACAGTATTATTATTATGTATATTTTGTTATGTATATTTTTTCATTTTGTTAGTGCTATTTGGGGTTTGTAATAAAAATAGAGAGGTAATAGGGATATATATTTTAGTATAGATATAAAAATTAGGTAGTCTTTTCATAAGAACAAAGTAACAGGTTTTTTTTACTTTGATTTTAGGGGGGAGGAATGTGACAGAAACGTATTTTCTGTAATGAAAATATTAACTAAAGTTCTATTAAAAAGAATACCGTAACTTATTACGTGTACTCCCGGTGACTCGTAGTCAATTTACCACCTTTGTATTCCTTTAAAACTTACCTTTTGGCCGTGGAATGGGGGAAATGTTTATTTCCAGCTAGGTTCCTATCGCATGGTCGGCACGCGGGTGCATTTTGGTTTCAAGTTCCGGTCAGAGCGTTTGATAGGAGCGTTCTGATTGGGTGACGGGCGGATTGTTGACCAATCGCGTCTAGGATGAGTACGGGAAGAGGTCAGAGGTCGGTTGGCGCGGCAAATATAAGGGGGCTTGACACCTGGGGTAGACTGTCTTGCGTTATCGGTTGACCGATAAAGGTGAGGGATCGCACCACTCATAACTCCGTGACGGAGTAGATCTGTGAGAGGGATCTATTTCCTAATGTTATTTAATAAAATATAAGAGATTTGGTAGAGTTAAGACACGTTGGGGAAACCGGTAAGATAGTGGGCGGGGCGGGTGATATTTTACGGAAGTGTAGTGCGGGATTATCTTGGGTGTGATGTAGGGCAAACTGACTGGGGAGAAAAGTGGTCAAAACGGCCGGGTGGTTAATGTTAGGATTTTGAGGGTGGGGGTTAGGTTGATAATTTGAGTTTGCTTGATTTATTTAATAAACTATATATTTTGTTACTCTGACTTTGTTCATTTATTTTTATAATCACTCCTCTACATCCTAAAAGAACTGGGAAATAGGTCGGCTGTAGGTTAGAATGAGGAACACAACGCAAAGCACGGGACATTGTCTGTGACAGCCGTTCCTATTACATTTGGTGCCGAGACCAGGATTGTAGATGTGAAGTGTTTATTTTTTTTTTTAGGGTACATTAGGAGAATAAATGGAAGCTACTTACAATTTGTCTGGCCCCTCTGATTTATTAGTACCCTCAGTCATGGAGGACGCTTATTATGACGTACCATCTGTCAGTAGGTTGCCATATACCTCAACACCTTACCATGGTTCACAACAGGTTATCCAGCCATTATTGATAGATTTTGGGGAGGGAGACCTGGAGCAGGTACATGCTGGCCCTACCGTCACAGGGAATGTGACATTTCCAAATTCTGGTGTGGATTACCAGCAGCTGTCAAATCCTGGTGGTAACAGTAGTAGATCTGTTAGGTTTGAGTCATCGCAACTACAGGGTGGGCAAGGTCAACCATTAATGACACCAGTAGGTACAGTAAATATGGGTAGCACAGTGGGAACAGCAAATTCTTCCCCATATCAGAGTAGGGTTAGGGAACAAAAAATTTGTCCTAGGGTTCAGAGACGGGAAAAACAACCTGATACGTTTGATGGAAAAAAAACAGAGTGGCAGGATTATATTGTTCATTTTGAGCAAGTAGCCGCTTGGAATGGTTGGAATGAGTATGAAAAAGCTCAGCAATTGTCAATGGGTTTGCGTGGTACAGCACAAGCTTTACTTAGTAATCTTACTTATGGTCAGCTGAGCGATTTCGTAGCAATCAAAAATGTTCTGACACAACGGTTCAATCCAAAAGAGAGGAGTGTAGCATATCGCTGCGAGTTCCGAAATAGGCATCAGGGCAAGGACGAGTCGGCTTCTGACTATGGGTATCAGCTTCGTAAATTAGCTTTGCTTGCTTATCCTGAAATCCCATATACTTCCCTTGAGCTTCAAATTATAGATCGATATGTTTCGGGTCTAAACAACTTTGAGATGAAAAAAAAGGTAACTTTTAGTCATCCCCAGACTCTAGAACAGGCTATATCCTATGCGGTGGAGTATGAAGCAGTTGAGGACAGTAGGTTCAAGAAACCATTTGATACCTCTAGTAAAATTTGCGCTGTCAAATTGGAAGAAACAGAAACCCAAGATCAAGCAAACAAAGGGCTTACTTTAGAGGCAATAGCCGAATTGATTGATCAAAAGTTAGAAACATTCAAGCAAACTATGCTGAAGCGGAAACCCAATGATGAAATTAGAAGGGGCGCTTGCTTCTACTGTAAAAAAGTGGGTCATTTTGCTAGGGAGTGTTCAAAATTGGAGAAAAACAAGGAAAATGCTGAAAAGGGTATGACCACTGGGTCGGGAAACTAAGTTGGGCTGAGGTGACGGCCGACACTTCAGCTCAGTCTTGCCAGGTTCAGGAACCGGTAGGCCTAACTGAGAGTAGGGATGTTTTTGAGTTGCCTAGTGGTAACAGTGAGGGGTCCCCAGGCCGTACTAAGGAAATTGTCTATGTACGTAATGTTCAGGGGGATCAAAAGTGCCTTTATGCAAATATTGCATTGAATGGTGGTCAAAGTTCTATGCTTGTTGATACAGGTTCTCCCATTTCTCTTTTGTCCAGTCAGGAATTTACCAGACTCGGTTTTTGTCATGATCTGCTGGTGGAAAGTGAAATAAATCTGGTTACGGCAAATGGTAAGCAGTTGGAAGTCAAGGGTCAAGCCATGTTTGATTTTGAGGTTGATGGTCTGTGTTTTGGACACAGTTTTGTTGTGGCTGATCTTGACGGTCTAACTGGCCTTTTTGGTATGGACTTTTTCGAGAAATACAATGGGGATATTTTGATAAGCAAAAAGGTTTTGAAAACAGCTAAAGGCAAAATCAGGTTATTCAAACAAACATCCTCTCGTTGTGCTAGAATAAGGCTTATAGAGAAGGCAAAAGTTCCCGCACAGTCCGAAATAATTCTGGAGTGTAAGGTTGATAGGTTTCCGTTGGTTTTGGAGGAGAGTATAGTTGAACCAAATAGACATTGGCAGGGTCAAGGGTTGTTTGTAGCCAAAAGTTTAGTTCAACCATGTCTGGACAAGGTCATTGTGTCGGTATTGAATTTGAATGATAAGTCTGTACACATAGGTCCATCTGCAGTGATGGGAACCCTGAGTCCTGTAGATAAAGTCATTGAGGTTGCACAGGAGAAGACGTCCACAGACAATGGACACAAACTTGCCCCTCACTTACAATCTCTGGTGGATGGTAGTTCGGCTGAGTTGACCTCTGATCAGAAACAGTCCTTGTCAAATCTAGTTAGTGAATTTGAGGATATATTTGTTGGAGATGATGGTGTTATTGGTCAAACTGATCTTGTCACACATGAGATTAAAACTGGAGAGGCACCTCCAATAAAATTACCTCCTCACCGAGTTCCCTTAGCTAGAAAGACCGTAGTTGAGGAAGAGGTTGGCAAGATGCTGGAACGGGGCATCATAGAACCAAGTGATAGTCCTTGGTCGGCCCCGTTTGTTTGGTTAGAAAAAAAGATGGCTCGTGTAGATTTTGCATAGATTTTAGAAAATTGAATGCGGTCACGCAGAAAGATGCGTACCCTTTGTCCAGAATAGATGATACACTTGACACACTTAGTGGGGCTAAATGGTTTAGTACGCTTGATTTGGCTAGTGGCTACTGGCAAGTAAAAATGGACCCAAAAGACAAACTGAAAACTGCCTTCACAACGCATCTAGGCTTATTTCATTTTAATGTTATGCCCTTTAGCTTAACAAATGCACCTGCCACGTTTGAAAGACTTATGAACAAAGTTTTGGGGTCATTGAAATGGAAAAAGTGTCTTTGCTATCTTGATGATGTCATTGTGTTTGGAACTGATTTTGAAAGTGCCCTAACAAATCTTAGGTTAGTGTTTACCAAGCTCCGAGGGGCGAATTTGAAGCTAAAACCAAAGAAATGTGTACTTTTCCAAACACAAGTTACCTTTTTGGGTCATTTAGTCTCTCAAGATGGAGTTCAGTGTAACCCGGAAAAAACTGAGGTGATAAAAAACTGGCCAAAACCAGAAAACCAAACTGAAATTCGCAGTTTCTTAGGTTTAGTGGGTTACTATCGGCATTTTGTAGAGAACTTTTCAGAGATAGCATCACCATTAATTGGGCTTACTCGAAAAAGGGCTACTTTTGTTTGGAATGATAAGTGCCAGCAAGCATTTGAGACATTGAGGCAGAAATTGCTTTCGGCCCCAATACTGACATTCCCAGAGGATCAAGGTTTGTTCGTATTAGATACGGATGCAACCGCCAATGGGAGTGAGTGAGTATGGTTTAACGCCGCTTTTAGCAATATTCCAGCAACATCACGGCGGGGGACACCAGAAATGGGCTTCACACATTTTACCCATGTCGGGAATCGAACCCGGGTCTTCGGCGTGACGAGCGAACGCTTTAACCACTAGGCTACCCGACCGCCCCAAGTGCCAATGGAATAGGTGCCGTACTTTCTCAAATCCAAAATGGGGAGGAAAAAGTATTAGCTTATGCTAGTCGGATTCTCAATACTGCTCAAAGAAATTACTGCACTACTAAGCGGGAGTTACTAGCTGTGGTCACTTTTCTTCGACATTTTAGGCATTTCCTGTTTGGCAGGAAGTTTGTTTTGAGAACAGACCATGCTCCACTAGTTTGGCTCCGAAATTTCAAAGACCCTGAGGGTATGCTTGCTCGTTGGCTTGGCTTTATTGAAACATTTGATTTCCAAATTAAGTATCGAGCTGGTACGAAACACAGAAATGCGGATGCTTTGTCAAGATGCCCATTTAGGAAGTGTGGGAGAGAATCTTGTGAATGTTCAGAGGGTGGGTTAGGTACCTCTAGTGGAAGTTGTGAGTTGAACCAAGACTCTTTGGCTGATAGTTCAGCACATACAGTGGCAGCTATCACTAGAAATTCTGGTCCGTACAACCATGGTAGCGAGTCTACCACCAGTCAAACACCTAACTGGTTGCCCGTTTGGTCAAGAGATGACCTTTTGATTATGCAGCAGAAAGATTCTACCATAGGGCCTGTTCTTAACATGTTTACGGCATCATCTGACAAACCTTCGAAAGCAGAAATCATTGATTTAGGACCTAATTCAAAAGCTTTGTGGGGGCAATGGGACTCACTAGTTATGGAAGGTCATCTGCTTTATCGACAAATTACTCTGGACAATGGGGACCGGTTACTGCAATTGATTGCGCCTGAAGTGTTAAGGATAACATTTTCCAGCAATTACATTGCAATAGAATAGCTGGCCATTTTGGTCGAGACAAAACATTGGAGTCTGTCAGACAAAGGTTTTACTGGCCCGGTATGTCAGACGATATCAGGCGTTGGTGTAAACAATGTGAATACTGTGCTAGGTGCAAATCAGGGCCTGGTAAAGGCAAGTCTCCCCTAAAACAGTTCAAAGTCAGGGCGCCATTCGAGTGTATTGCTGTCGATATTGTAGGTCCATTATCCATCACTCGTCAAGGGAACGAATATATCATCGTTGTTGGGGACTATTACACAAGATGGAAGGAGACAATTCCTGTATCAAATCATACGGCTCAAACTGTAGCAGATAAACTTGTGACAAACATTTTTTGTAGGTTTGGTTGTCCACAACAGTTACACACCGATCAAGGTCGGGAGTTTGAGTCAGAACTGTTTTCCAAAATTTGTCAATTGTTAGGAATACAAAAGTCACGTACGACCCCATATCATCCACAGTCGGATGGTCTTGTTGAGAGATTTAACCGTACCCTACGGCAGATGTTGTCCATTTTTGTTAATCAAGACCCTCTTGATTGGGATGAACACTTGCCATATTTGATGATGGCATATAGGTCCAGTATACACTCCAGTACCAATTGCACACCAAACTTGCTCATGTTGGGTAGGGAGGTCCGTGTTCTGTTGGATATTATGGTGGGTACTCCGCCAGGTGTTCCTCAGGAAATCTGCCCTGTTGAGTATGTGGAATGGCTGCGAGGAAGCATGCAAAGGAATTTTGAGCTAGCAAACAAACATTTAGGTACAGCTGCTAAAACACAAAAGACAAATTATGATAATAATCTAAAAATAAGAGAGTATGATATAGGTCAGTGGGTCTGGCGATGGTATCCTCCAAAGGCTAGGGAGAAACTCGGTCTGGGATGGACTGGACCATATCTTGTCCTTGGGAAACTCTCCCCACTCACCTACAAAATACAAAAAAATAGCCATTCAGCATCAATTAGCGTTCATATTGACCAGTTGAAACCATATGAGAGTAGAAATAAACCGTCTAGTTGGCTGGATGTTACCTCAGGGATTGAGGCTGGGGAAGGGGATGGTTTGGACAATTCACATGATTCAGTGGATGAGGGGCATGATGTTGTTGAACCCACCACTACAAGGAGTGGTCGTACTGTACGTCCGCGAAGTCTGTACACACCGTAATAAGATCACTGAACAAATGTCATATTTGACCGATGATGCAAGACCCTGTGTGGAAAGTTTAGTTAATTTGTTTAGTTTTGTTTGATAAATTTGTTTGTTTTCTTGATTTTGATAGGAGAGATACACAGCAATGGAAATTAACGTTGATGCAGAGGAACTGAGACAGTTCCAGGACCAGTATGTCCGTGAGGAGTTTGCTGCAGGGGAATGTGTTTGCCCAGTTCCGTCCTGTCCAGGGCAGAGCAAGATGTTTAGAACATCTCGTCGTCTCCTGGACCACTGGGCGAAGTTTCACAAGGCGACTGTCACATTGTATCGCTGCCTCACTTGTTTTAAGGTGTTTCACGTACGGCAGCATGTGAAGGGACATGTAAAAAGTCATCGTCCGCCAGCCCAGTTTGCAACTGCAGAGAGAAGAAACCGGGATTTCATCGATCCAGGAGATCTTTTGCCTCCACTTCCATACAGGACCAACCGGCGGGAGGAGCAGCGTTGCAGGGCTCAGGAGGAGCGGCATCGACGGCCAATCATTCAGCCTCTGAGTAGGGAGGAACAGTTCAGGGAGGAGATAGACTATTTGGTTAACGGGGCATATTCGCCTTGATGTGATTCACTCCCTGGAAGGAAATAAGAGACATTGTGACAGAGACTCAATTCAGTGTATTTATGTTTCAGGATTGTTTTAATATTTTTTTTTGTAATTTTGTTTGTTGTACATCTCCACAGTATTATTATTATGTATATTTTGTTATGTATATTTGTTTCATTTTGTTAGTGCTATTTGGGGTTTGTAATAAAAATAGAGAGGTAATAGGGATATATATTTTAGTATAGATATAAAAATTAGGTAGTCTTTTCATAAGAACAAAGTAACAGGGTTTTTTTACTTTGATTTTAGGGGGGAGGAATGTGACAGAAACGTATTTTCTGTAATGAAAATATTAACTAAAGTTCTATTAAAAAGAATACCGTAACTTATTACGTGTACTCCCGGTGACTCGTAGTCAATTTACCACCTTTGTATTCCTTTAAAACTTACCTTTTGGCCGTGGAATGGGGGAAATGTTTTTTTCCAGCTAGGTTCCTATCGCATGGTCGGCACGCGGGTGCATTTTGGTTTCAAGTTCCGGTCAGAGCGTTTGATAGGAGCGTTCTGATTGGGTGACGGGCGGATTGTTGACCAATCGCGTCTAGGATGCGTACGGGAAGAGGTCAGAGGTCGGTTGGCGCGGCAAATATAAGGGGGCTTGACACCTGGGGTAGACTGTCTTGCGTTATCGGTTGACCGATAAAGGTGAGGGATCGCACCACTCATAACTCCGTGACGGAGTAGATCTGTGAGAGGGATCTATTTCCTAATGTTATTTAATAAAATATAAGAGATTTGGTAGAGTTAAGACACGTTGGGGAAACCGGTAAGATAGTGGGCGGGGCGGGTGATATTTTACGGAAGTGTAGTGCGGGATTATCTTGGGTGTGATGTAGGGCAAACTGACTGGGGAGAAAAGTGGTCAAAACGGCCGGGTGGTTAATGTTAGGATTTTGAGGGTGGGGGTTAAGTTGATAATTTGAGTTTCCTTGATTTATTTAATAAACTATATATTTCGTTACTCTGACTTTGTTCATTTATTTTTATAATCACTCCTCTACATCCTAAAAGAACTGGGAAATAGGTCGGCTGTAGGTTAGAATGAGGAACACAACGCAAAGCACGGGAAATTGTCTGTGACAGCCGTTCCTATTACAATTCACTACTTTCATTGAAGTAAATGGATATTATTTTATCTGAAGTCTGAACTGGTTTCAGAAAGAACTACTTTGTAATTCTGAGAGTGCTGGCGCCAGCCTACAGGATGTCAACAACAACCACACCAAATCAGAATCAGTCGTTCGGCCAGCAGCTTTCATAGAGTAAGATGAAATGTGGATTGAGAGATCTAGCAGCTGTGTTTGGATGATCTTGTGTGAGAATTGACGATTTTGTCAAATGTACATCTATT